>NC_088832.1:34979089-35531589 GCF_904066995.2 Poecilia reticulata
GGGTTAATAAATGACCAACATTTGTCATAAATATATCAACATGTCGTGCATTTTAAATAATCACAAAACCTGCATTTACTGAGCTGCCATCAACGTTCAAAATGGCGTCGCAGCTGTAACAACAGCAGAAATGCAGCAGGACTTCACAGTTTGTTGTTTCTGTCCTTCATTGTCCCGCCTCCTCATCATTTCTGTCCAATGGGAGCAAAGATCATCACATTTACTGAGTGTTGCTGAAAGCTGTTAAACGTCCTTTTCTCTGTTCATTTTGATAAACTGATTCCCGCAGCAGATGATTTGTCGCTGCTTTAGCTGAGACCCTCCTGCACCAACCAACCCTCACGGCTTGCCGCCCTGGGCAGGGAGCCATATTGTTCAGAAACGGTGATTTTTCTAGAAACATAAACATGTTTGAATCAGAAATCAGACTTGCTGATATTATCCCAGCCTGTAAATGTTCTTCTGATCAGTTTCCAGTTTTATTTCTGCTTCGCTCTCTGGGAGGCAGGAATGAGATGAGAGGTGTCCACCTGAGCAGCGGGGAGGCGGCGGCATGACCGCCCCCTTCCTCTCTCTCCTCTGTCCTCCACCCTCCAGCTCCGCCTGCCTCCTCCTGCTGGCGGGGCGATGAGCCGCTCGGAGCCGCGCTCGGTGGCTGTCGCCTCGGATTGAATTTCTGCTCGGAGCTGCTCGGATTTCTTCCCCACCCCGGAGGTCAGGTTGACAGGCTCCGGTCCGCAGAGCCGCACTTTGCCTGGAAGTTTCCCCCAGCAGCGCAGCTCCACCGGCCGCGGCGCGCCGGCGCGGACAGCCGGAGGACATGGAGCGGCTTTAGGAGGAGATAAAGCCCGGAGGAGGGAACCTCTTCAGGCCGAACAGGAACCAGGACCACGTTCAAGGTGAGCATCATTGTTTTCTTATTTTTCCCCTCACCGAACAAAAAATGCTCCAGAGATATTCTTTCATCTTTTTGTGTGGTTTTAAACGTGGAGAGATGATTTGCACTTTATTAGATGCTTTTTGCCGCATTTCTTCTCTAAAATCAGTTAATCTGCTCCAGTCAGACTAAAGACTCAGAAAGTGGTCGAAAAGCTGCTTCTTATTCAACCTTTTGCAGCTTTGGGATGTAAATAATAAATGTTTTATTGTGTGAAAGTGGGACCGGTGGAGGTGAACGCTGAGTTTGAGGAAAGCTGAATTGGCGCTTTTGCTCCAGCAGCTGCAGGTGGAGCTCAGCTCATCATTAATTGCTGCACTTTGTGCTGCGGCTCATTCTGGACCAGAACCAAGTCCGAGCATCGATCCGCTCCTTTGCAGCATCTTCTAAGATTTACACAAGAAATGACAGAAAGTTCAGATCCCTGCATGTCATTAATAATTAAATCTGTTTGGGATCCGGGCGGGTTGCCGCTTTAAGGAATTGGACGTTTTTTGTTTTTAGAAAAAGTCAAGCAGATCAGCAGCTTTTAGTCAGAATATTGTAAATAAATATCCAGATCAGATCAGAAGTGAAAATGATTTCTGGATGTTTTCTGGTGATGAAAGAGTTTGAAAGAAAAACCCAACATGACTGAACTTCAGCTGTTTTCTTATTGAACATTTTAAAATCTTTGGCTCCAGATCTTTAATATCCCCCTGATTCTCTCTTACGGTGTCCCACAAGGCCCAGTTCTCTGTGCTCAGTTTTTCCACTCGGCACCGTTCTGATGGAGCATGATTCATCATTCCTAAAGTAAATCTCCAGTCTTCTCTGAAACATGCCACCGTGTGTCTGACATGATGCCGGTGGCTTCGTCCTCTTTGCCAAAATGAAGCAGATTCTCTCTGTGCAGCGTCCAAATCTAAATGTTTGTTATTAATCGGCTGAAGTTCTGTGACGCTGTCAGAAATGCTGCTGCTGCTGCATGTCTGTTAATTTGCACACATTTAAATATGAGTATGTTTCCCCAACCGCAGCTTTGTCTGTCCTCACAATCAAGTGTAAAGTTATTTTCTCTGAGTTTCTGCATTTTCATGTTTCCTCTGGCCAGCTGAGCGACAGACAGACAGACAGACAGACAGACAGACAGACAGACAGACAGACAGCTCTGTTGCAGCTCTGTTGGACTTTCTGTTGCTGCTCTTTCCTCATTTCGCTGCATCTCGGTTCTTCATTTCTTTGATTTTTCATCTTTAATCTCCTCCTGTTTGGTAGCTCGGAGTGTTTCTGAAACAAAGCTGGACTGGAAGCAGGCTGGGCTTCCTGGTGCCTCAGTGTGGTGATGATCAGGAGCATCTGACAGTCAGATGGTTGGTCAAAGTCACAAAACGCCTCGGATGCATCAAACCAGATGGAGTTTGATGGATTGTTGGTTTGCATGAAGCTGAGCGGTCACTCAGTGAGGGGTCCAACTAAATTAGAGACAGAAAATGTTATCATTTTTTTAAACTAAACACAAAAAAAAAATGTGAATTTTTTTTTTCAAAACTACATTTGAGATTTCAAGTTTTTTTTTCAGTTTCTAATTTTTGTTTTTTAACACACTTTATGGTCCTAATTTAGCTCCATACCGTATCTGCCCCCTCCTGCAGACCCCACAGGTAAAGGATTTGCTGGTCCAATCATTAAAGTCTCAACATTTATCTAACTAACTCAGCTGGCAAACTAAATATACTTTAAAAAAATGAACCCCGATTTTTTTCTCTTATGACTAAATAACCCAGATTGTTGCTGTTAATTTTTGACTAACTTTACTAACTTTTATAACTTTGTTTTTATTTAGCATAAACCTTTTATCTGTGAGCTCATTTCAAACAGCAGCATTTGATCCTAACGCTTCACCGACCCAAACGTCTTCCTGAGTTCTGGTTCTGAGTCCAGGAACCTTTTCAGTGAGACGTTTGTAGGAACGTTTAGTTTCTTTGCTGTAAACCAAAATGTGTTCGAGCCGCGATTAAAAACTCAAACTGATCAAACTGATCAAACTGATCGGTTGTTGCTCTCGACTTCAGTCGTTTGTGTGAGACTGTTAACATAACTGATGGCTTGTTGAAAATCTATTTTTACGTTTATATTTGGAAATTTGTCCGTTTTTTTACTGAATTGAATTCCTGCATGACGGTGAACTTTCTGAATCCAGCTTCATGTTTAAACTCGTCTTTTCCAACATTGCTGTTATTTTTCTCCTTGTGTTGAAGCTCATTCATTTATTTGGGTTTTATGTTCATAAGGTTACAGTTTCTACACTGCAGTTGTTTCTCTTTTTAATGATTCTGAGTTAATAATTAGACATACTGCATCTAGAGGTGTGCCGATCGATCGGCCACCGATCATAATCGGGCCGATTTCCGTGAAAAAGTGTATGATCAGTGATCGGCAATCATTGGCTCTTGTTGCCGATACCGATCACCTGCATCTCATTTCGCAGCCTGCCTGTGCGGCTGGTCTCCTCTTTCCTTCACACTGCGCAAACGCGCAGCAACAAATCCTAAGCGATGTGTAATTATAACGCACTGAGTGAATGGGGAAGTTTGCGTGTTGCGGCGGAAAATTGAAGCAGGTCAAAATGCATCAACACAACGAAGCTAATGCGACATAAAAACAATGGGATACTTGACGGAGTTTGGCTACATCGAGGCTCACTGCAGTAAAAAAGACATGGAGGATCAGATGGCAGGTAAAGCAGCACAGCTACAAACACCTGGATTAGCATGACGGTCAGAAAGCTAAACAAATAACCCGCAAAATTATGTAAGTCTTGGAGCTGCGATGTAAGACGCTGGTTCTGCTCTCGCTGTTGAACCGCTGCTACGCTACAGGTAGTAATATTTCACAGACGGAGCTGCTCCACCTGGTAGTGACTCTCACACCGAACCTCTGCTTAAAGCTGCAGCATCTAACCTAAAATATAAATTTTACATACGTATTAAAACTTTCGCTGTCCTAACATGAGACAGATAATCTCTAAAAAAATAATCGATCTCCTCCCTGCTCTGCATAATTACTCCGCTCAGTCAGAAACAGCCACTCAGAACTAGCAGTAATCAGCTAGCCGCCATGCTAACAGGAAGTTTTCATTCAGTAACTCAGGATTGTTTATTGTAATGGATCCTGTATTTGCCTTTGAATGTTAAGTTTTATACTTGAATGTTTTTGGCAATGTTGAGAGGTTTTATTTAGGCTCTTTGCATTATTTATCCTCTTCAGAGCTTCCATATGTTATCAGTCTGTTAAAGATAGTTTTACTGATAGCAGGACAATTTGCAGAATGCCTGTTTTGTTTAGTTTTCTTCTTGGAAAAAGTTATTAAAAACAAGTTTTTGTCTAAATTAAGGTGAATTCATGGTTCCTTTTTCCACATAATGTAACCAGTAGGGCTTATGATTAAAAAATAATAATAAAAATTATGTGATCGGTATCGGCAGGAAAAAACCTGATCGGCACATCTCTAATCTATGCTGTCACATTTATAATAATAGAGACACTTGCTGCTCCCAGAACGGTTCATTATTTACTAGTTTTGTTCTTTTATTTAGGTTTTTTTTGTTGCTGCTACCTTATGTTGTCAGACTGGCTCAGTTAAAGGAATTAATCAGTTAATGTGATGTTTGAGGGGAGAAGATTAGTTTTTAACTCATGTTATCTTTCCATGGTTTTAAAAAGGTAAAAACCAAACATAAAATCAGATTTTCACAGGGTTTGGATACATTTCACAGTTTGTTTAGAAGGTTTCTGGTGTCGTCAGAAGGAGTGATGCACACAAACAGACTGCTTATGATTTTTAAAATTTAAAAACTCAAAACATCCTTCTGTCTCCAAACTGTCCACACATCTGAATCTCTGTGCCATTTGGAGGTGTGTGCACTTCCTCCCAGCTGGAGGTCCAACTCCACAGGAAGTTCCAGGTTAGACCAATTTCAATGCTCCGCCTCTGAACTTTATTTTATTGGCCTTAAAACAACAGAAACGGGAGGAACAGACAGATTAATCTGCTTATTTCCCTGATTATTGACTTTCTGATTCTATTGTTTAAATTCCCTCTTGGGTTTTCAGTTTGGAGTTTTCTTAAGGCTGAAGCGTCTTAAGACCCCACCGCTCTAAGAATTATTATGTTTCCTTAGAGCCTGAAAGGTTAGATGTCTGCTGAAAATATCTCTACATGTTTAAACAAACAACCAGGAGGAAAAGATGAAACACTGGAACATTTTCCAACAGAGACTCAAAGTTTTTGAGGTTGAGGACGGAGGAGGCGGAGAGTTTCAGAAAGTCAGAGATTCATCTCCAGAAATAATTCGGCTGAGATCCGGCGGATGAAAGCAGGACTTCATGAAACCGTATAATTTCATCCCTCATCCCTGACATATCATCGCAGCGCCGCTGGACTGGCATTTACCTAAATGTCAGGTGTAAAGCACACATGTGGGCGAACCGTCTCATTTACAGGGATGTTTAATTAATACTTGACGGTTTAACGGCGGACAGCTGCCGCGGCATGAGAGCGTCTGTGACAGAGGATCGTCAGCAGTGGCGCAAAAAGTGGGTATGCAGGGTATGCAACGCATAGGGGCGCAGCACCAGAGGGGGCGCCAAAACCCCGTCTGGAGGGGCGGCGCGCCGATGATTGTTTTCCCATACACTTCGGCGCGTGTAACGCTCCTTCACCTCGCGCACATAACGAGGTAAATGTAGCGAGTTTTACCCTTCACGTATCGTCGCCTCGGGGGGGGGGTGGGGGGAAGCGTCGCTCCTTCACCCTGACGATCCCTCGGGAGGTTGGGTGGTGGGGGGCGCCGATCTATGTTTTCGCATCCACCTGAATAATGTGTAGTTGCGCCACTGATCGTCAGGAAACTGCTGTTCGGTTTCAGCCTCTGCTTTCTGCTGAGTTTGACGTGGAAACGTTTTCAGTTCTGGATGTGAATGAGGTCAGGAGTCAGCGGAGCCGTTCTCCCTGCTCCGCTTTTACGCACCAGGCTATTTCAGGAAGCCAATCTTTCACTTTCCTTCCTGAAACCAGACTCGGATAAGAACAGAGTGGATCAGTATCTCTTCCTGTTAAAAAAAAAAAAAATGCAGTTAACTGAAATACATGTTTCGTTGGGGCTGAAAATGGAAACAAATTGCAGGAGATGAAGCAGCGTTTCAATAAATAATGATGTAGGATTTAATGTTCTCTGATCTGGTGCATCTTGGAGTCGTTTCCATGTGGGACTGAAATCTGAACATTTCTGTAACAGGAAAACTCAATGAGAATTTAAAACATGGATAACTTGATGCCTTCCGGTTGGAAGCTGGAATGTGTGAGTGCGCCCCCTGCAGTCAGAACTGGGAACTGGGAAGTTGGACGTTTCTCACCAATCTGCAGAACGGGACAATTTTTATCTGTAGAATAACTGAGTACTAAAATAATCATGCAGCCCAGGTGGATGGTTATTAAAGTGCACCCCAGCATGATGCTGCCACCGCCGTGCTTCGCAGTGGACTGCTGGGTTCTGGTTTTTCTCTGAGGCCGGAACCAGAACATCTGGTTAAATGAAACCCAGCTGGACTCTGTTTACTGATTGCAGGTGATGACATCAGGACGTTTCTCTCCAGGTTTTTGTCGCTGTGTGTTTCTGTGATCTGGATTTTTATGTTTCTTCAGACGTAACAGCTTCTTCCTCTCTGAGCAACATGTCGGTTCAGAACTCATTTTCTCCAACTTCCCAGCTTCAGCTGCTTCTTCACAAAGTCTCTGGCTTTTTTCCTCTGGTCATTCTGCACATTTTGGACCAGAACCGGAAACAGAACCCGTCTCCTCCTGTTGATGGTTGGACGTTCCCGTCATGTCTTCAGTGTAGTCGGTTGACCAGATGATGGCGGCTCCGGTAAGCAGTGAACGTTTCCCAGGATGAGCCGGACTGGAGCAGCTGGTTCTCCTCCTGACATCGTGGCTGATTTGGTTTCCCACCGAACCGAACCGAACCGAACCGAACCAGAGAGCAGAGACTTCCTGGTCTGGTTTGAAACACATAAACAGATGTGACTCCAGTTCACCTGCCAGAGGTTTAGCATTTAGCTAACAGAAATAATTTAGAGAAGTTTGGTCTGCTTTGCAAAAACACAAAAAAGTATTTTGTTTAGTTTCTGGTTCATTTAAAACAAGACTAACTAACTTACCTGTAATGTTTCAGCAGAATTTATTTTTTGTATAACTTGCTAAGGCCCTGTCTTATTTTAAGTGAACTATGATATTTGCATTAGAAACTAGATAAAATACTTGGTAAGATTTTGTTTTTGCAGTGTGATTTAACTTCAGATGCAGAGAAACATCTTGCTGTTTCTCTTCATGGTGTATGTAAACTTGTGGTTTCAGCCGTTCCTCCTGGGTTGGTGCAGATTTTCCCCCTGATCTCTGGAGCAGTCGTCCGTTTTCCTGCTCCGTGTTTATCCGTGGCCCCGGAGGAGCCAACAGGAAGTGTGTTTACGAGGCGGCGGCGTTGGATTCTGCCTTCTGCAGCGATTAAAGTCAAACGGGTCCCAGTTCCAGCCCTGCGACGCCCAGGCTGGACGACGGGCTGCAGAGCTGGACTCGCCTGGTTTCTCTCTCTGGTCCCCTCCTGCTGTGAGCGCCATCTGCTGGTAAAACTGATCTTTAATCCTGGCAGGATTCCCCAGCAGACCCGCTGCGCTCCGACTGCAGGGCCCGGTGAGGGCCTGCGTCTGATGGAGGCTCCGTCAGCGTTTTAATTCCCGTGGTCGACTCACAAAGCGCCGAGGAGGGAAGTGAAGCTGCAGGGTTGGTTTGGGTGGATCTGATGATGACGACGAGATTTTTAACAAAAATGGATCCAATAGTGTTAAAAAGCAGCAATAAAAGCCAGGATGTTTCTGAAGTTGACTGATTTTTATTCCAGGAAAATCCTAAAGTCAGTCCAGTCACAGCAGAAGTTTCTAAACACCAGCAGAGTCAAGCTAACATACGGAGGGAAAACATGATCAAGTGTCTCTGCTCTGCAAAGGCTGAGGAAGAAACGGCCACAACGTTTCCTCAGGTGGAGGGAAGTGGACCGGGATGTTCTGGAACGACGCGACTCAAAGCTGCTCCCAACTGGAAACCAGTGAGAACAGAAAAGAATCTGATGAAGAAAGAAACTCTGGCTCTAAAACCGAAACCTCAAGGCTTCCAGGTCCAACGAGACGAAGGAGAAGCTCTTTGACCGCAGCTGGTGTTGGAGCCATGAGGAAGATCTGCTGCTGGCGGAGGCGCAGCTGCAACGGCCAGAAGGTTCTGAAGGTCCAGAAGGTTCTGAAGGTCCAGAAGGCCCAGAAGGTTCTGAAGGTCCAGAAGGTTCTGAAGGTTCTGAAGGTCCAGAAGGTTCTGAAGGTTCTGAAGGTCCAGAAGGCCCAGAAGGTTCTGAAGGTCCTGAAGGTCCAGAAGGTTCTGAAGGTCCAGAAAGTTCTGAAGGTTCTGAAAGTTCTGAAGGTCCAGAAGGTTCTGAAGGTCCGGAACCAACGGGTCAGGACCAATGGGTCGGAACCAATGGGTCAGGACCAACCGGTCAGCGCCAATTGGTCGGAACCAACCGGTCGGGACCAACGGGTCAGAACCAACGGGTCGGAACCAACCGGTCGGGACCAACGGGTCAGGACCAACGGGTCGGGACCAACGGGTCAGGACCAACGGGTCAGCCTGAGCCTCACGTTTCCACCTTCAGTCTGAATCTGGGCTGAACCTGAAAGGCGTAAATATTCCTCAGACGCCTGAACCTGATGGAAAATGGAAAAATGTCCGTCTGCATGAGCAGCAGCAACCTGCTGCTGTTCCTGAAATGCATGCTGGGAAATGAGGCTTAAAAATAACATCTGAGGTTTTTATATCAGATTCTGATTTTAATCTTTCTTTTCAAGTGACAGAAAATAATTTCCACCAGTTTTTATTGATCGTCTCTGTTGGTTTGGGTCTGACTATCAGAACGTTTGTTTCATCATGACAATAAAGTCTCTGCATTAGTAAAATAGAGACACAATAATCCCAGAAAACATCCTTTAAATGAGCAGAAGACATTTTAATCTTCAACTTTCATATTGATCTGATGTGATCAGCTCAATAGTTTCAAAGTCTGGATGATGATTTGATTTCCTTATTTATAAAACTGACATCAAAGAATAACTTCAGAAGATTTTGTCACATTACTGCTTTATATTCCGACTTTATCCTCATAGTTAGCAAACTAAACTCTAGCCTCGTCCCAATAGTCAGAAAGTTGACCTGAAGCCCAAATAAATGGAAGCAGAAAACAAGATGGCCGCCCTGAACTACGGAAACCCACAGAGGTCATTAATGGGGAAAAAAAATCTAAATTTTCCGGAAATTAAATCCTCTAAACCAAAAGTTAATTCGGTGCTGAATCTTTTTTCACCTGGCTGATGAACTGAAGATCAAACCTTCAGATCGGATCGGATCCGAGGTACACGGAGCTGAACTGGAACAGCTGACAGATTTTTATTGCATCTTTGATCTTCAGCTTCTTGCCGGTTTGTTGTAGCCCTTCCTCCTCCTCCTCCTCCTCCTCCTCCTCCTCCTCCTCCTCGTTTCTGTCCGCCAGCGCTCAGAGGTCTGACGGCCAGCGAAGGCAGCATCACTGTAATCAGGTTCAGCTGAACAGAAGCTGAATCTGCTCTTTCTGTACAGGAAGCTCATCTATCATGTATTAACTATGATTCTTCTGCATTTGCTTCTTTTTGGATGAAACAAACAGAGATTGTTCTTAAAATGCTCATCGTTTTGTTTGGTTTTTATGGAGATTATTGGTTTGGAACAGAAAAAATTCCCCTGATTGGAAACATTTTGATATTTTCTGTTGATGTCATCAAACAAAGAGGTTTTCCTCCTGCTGCTCCGTCTTGGAGTGAAGCTGCTGCAGGTGGATCAGATCAGTGCTGATTCTTTGTGTTGCATAACCCCAGACTGAGTTTACATGTTAAAAACCAAGAAGTGATTAAAACCGTAAAGCAGTGGTTCTTAACCTGGGTTCGATCGAACCCCAGGGGTTCGGCGGAGCCTCTGCCGACCGCGGAGGTAAAGACACACTTGTGTAAAGTCGTGATGACGCCCCGCTTTGCCATCACTTGCTGCAGAGGATCACGTTACATTGCTTAGCCAATCAGAGGATCACGTTACATTGCTGAGCCAATCAGAGGATCACGTTACATTGCTGAGCCAATCAGAGGATCACGTTACATTGCTTAGCCAATCAGAGGATCACGTTACATTGCTTAGCCAATCAGAGGATCACGCTACATTGCTGAGCCAATCAGAGGATCACGTTACATTGCTTAGCCAATCAGAGGATCACGTTACATTGCTGAGCCAATCAGAGGATCACGTTACATTGCTGAGCCAATCAGAGGATCACGCTACATTGCTGAGCCAATCAGAGGATCACGTTACATTGCTTAGCCAATCAGAGGATCACGTTACATTGCTTAGCCAATCAGAGGATCACGCTACATTGCTTAGCCAATCAGAGGATCACGTTACATTGCTGAGCCAATCAGAGGATCACGCTTCATTGCTGAGCCAATCAGAGGATCACGTTACATTGCTTAGCCAATCAGAGGATCACGTTACATTGCTTAGCCAATCAGAGGATCACGCTACATTGCTGAGCCAATCAGAGGATCACGTTACATTGCTGAGCCAATCAGAGGATCACGTTACATTGCTTAGCCAATCAGAGGATCACGTTGCATTGCTGAGCCAATCAGAGGATCACGTTACATTGCTTAGCCAATCAGAGGATCACGCTACATTGCTGAGCCAATCAGAGGATCACGTTACATTGCTGAGCCAATCAGAGGATCACGTTACATTGCTTAGCCAATCAGAGGATCACGTTACATTGCTTAGCCAATCAGAGGATCACGCTACATTGCTGAGCCAATCAGAGGATCACGTTACATTGCTGAGCCAATCAGAGGATCACGTTACATTGCTTAGCCAATCAGAGCTGCGGAGGAGCCCTGATTGAAGGAGTTCCACTCTTTTTACCAAACTCTATAGTCTAAATCTGCTCCTTAGTCGCATCTTTTCGGGGTTGCTACTGCCTCTAGTGGCATGGGGGTGGTAGCATAATTACATTACTAAATCAGAATACCGTAAAGTATGTTGCGTGTTGGGGTGTGTGTGTGTGGGGGTGTAGGTGGAGGAGGAGGAATAAGAAGGGTTCGGTGAATGCGCATATGAAACTGGGGGGTTTGGTACCTCAACAAAGGTTAAGAACCACTGCCGTAAAGTAACTGACAGCTTAGCGAAGGGAGGGAAATGAGTTGAAGCTCCTCAGATAAACATTGAATGTGTTCATGTTTGAACGTTATGAGGTCATTTCCTGTCCTCCTCTCCTCTCAGGGATCACCGGGAAGCCGGACCTCGTCCTTCTCCTCCGGATCCGATGGCTGAAATGGTACGTAGATCCGCCTGAAGTTCACCAGCCTCAGCTGAACGCCGAGGTCTCCGACAACACACGAACGCATCATGATGATGATGATGATGATGGCCTTGATGAAGGTTTTTCTGCTGCCGCGTTTCTCTCTCCTCCATCCAGCGCAGATTTAAGTTCAACGTTATCTTAACATCAATGTTACTTTTTTTATTTTTAGAATTTCAAAGTTTTTCAGATTCATTTTTCATCCACAGTTAAAACACGGCTGTGCTGCATTACATGTTTGATCTGTGATTTCCAGCTTCAGTTTTCATCCTGGAAGGTCAAAGGGTGAAAGGTCAGAGGTGAATAATCTGTAGGTGGCGCTACAAACACAACCTGGTGGGATTCAGGTCGGCTTGCTGCTCTGCAGTTTCTGCGTTTGGAGGAAACTTGTCTGAATATTTTTGGTCTTTTTCTTCTCGGCGCTGCGCTGCGTTCAGATCTAAACTCTGATGCTGCAGCATTTCTGCCAGCAGTGAGTTTAGAAGGTGCTAAAATCCTGCAGCTTCGGGTTTTTATTATGTATTTATTGTGATTGTTGTAGTTTTGGTCTAAAGTGGACAGAGAAATGTTTCAGATTCAGGATTATAATGTTTAGGGATATTAGATTAAAAATGAAACGCGCCTCAGATAAAGTTCAGTTCTTCAGTCGGTGGGAGAAAAAACTTTTATCAGCAAATATTAAGTATTTAACTTCCTGAGGCTCCATCTGCAAACAGGAGCTAAAACTTAAACGTCTGCAGCCTGAACTAAGGTTTTTATCACGACTTCCAGATAAAGCAAATTAATCAGATTTATTAAGTTTATATTTTAATCCCTAAATGAAGCAGCTGTAGAAACTCACTTATCAAAACTATTATTATTATTCTCTATTTGCATTTGGTTGTAATGTGGCAGCGCCCCCTGCTGGTGGGTCTGAACCAACTCTTGGTCCAATCAGTTTATTTATGTGGGAAAGTTTTGATCAAAAACCAAATTATGTCCATAAAACGTTTTACCTGCTGCGTATGATCCATGACTGATCAATACAGAAAATCAATAATCTGTCAGAACAGAGAAATACATTTTCTGATTAAAGTCGGATGAGCTTGTTTATAGTTATTCATTTGTTTTAAGGTTAGCGATAAATTCATAAATATATTTTTGTTTATACAAGAACATGTTATTATGTATGAACTAAATCTTTGCGATTAAATTTTTTTTTATTGTAATAAAACAAACATTTTATTTCTCCTTCCTGTTCAAAGTGAGCGGCGTGTGGCTGCATGTAGATGATGATCGAAATAAAATAAAATAATTTAAGGCGAGTCGCTGAACCTCCACAGCCTCTGATTTAAAACATCTGATGACAGAGAAGAAACATTTATTTTAACAATGATTATAAACATTTATCTTCATTTTCATAATAAAATGTCTGACCAGCTGATTTACTGTTACTTTGACATGCAGTTTTCCATAACTAGCTCAGAACTGTTAGCATGTCCAGTGGCTGGTAATCCTGGATTATTCTGGATTATTCATTATGACCGTAACTCCAGATTATTCAGAAGAAATAAATTTATTTCTGAAACAATAAAAAGAAGCGGTTTGGGAAACAGCTAGCCGCTACGCTAGCTGACTGTTATGTCCTGATTTTATTCATTTTATTGGCTCAGTCACTGAAATGAACCTCAGAAATAAATGTTTGCATCATTTACATTTTTATTTTTTCAGAAGTTGCTCAGATAACATTGAAGAAGTTCACATGAACATTATCTGAATTATTTATTGTGTAATGATAAAAGCATCTGAGTGGTTTTACCTTGAAGCTGAGGCTTCAGGATGTTCCTCAGTGAATCGTCTCTACATGCAGACTGAGGACGTTCAGAGCTTCAGGCTGAATTACGGCTTCAGCCTCCACCGTGTCTGAAATGGCTCAAAGAAAACATCGTCCTCTGGACACGGCAGCATAAAGCTGAGCGATGACGGACATTCAGACGGCCGAGTTCATGCAGAGCAGAAAATCCTCCTGATGGAGAATCAGACCGAAGAGCAACGAGGAGACGATGATTATCAGCTGATATCAAACTGATTAAGAAACAAAATCATTACAAAATAATGTCACCAGAATGGAGTCGCAGTCGGACGAGATTAAATCATAATATGAGAAAAAAGTCGTAATATTAGGAGAATAAAGTCAGAATTACCATGATGAGATTAAAATCATTCTAAAATAAAGCCCTATACAACAATAAATTCAAATTATTATAATAAAGCTGTAATAATACAAGAAAAAGTCGTCGTTTTCTGAGAACTCCCACACAAAAGATAATGAGATAAATGTATAAATAGTTTATATTTTAACATCAGCAGCTGGATTTTGAAAACGACCAAAACTGAGCTGCTCAGGTTATTAAATCCTCACGACTCTCAAAGCTTTTATCTCATTAAAACAACTTTTTCTGATAATATTGAACTTTAATTTAACCAGTATTATGATTTTATTCCTTTATATGTTCCTTTCTGTCTGATGTTGAGTTTAAATGTTTTATGTTTGAACTTTTGGTCTTTCTGATGGATATTAATGCATTTTTAATGTAGTTGTGTTCCTGGCCGTAGTTTACCGGTTATTGAAAAGCAGAAGTTTCTGTGTGAGCCGCAGCGTCTCTCTGGTGGGTCAGTAACAGGTCAGTGAATTCCCAGTGTGATTGAACTAGGCCACTCAGCGGTGACACCTGGAGCGTAAAGCTGCGAAGTGAGCAGGAGGAATCCCAGCTGCTCTCAGATCAGATCTTCCTGTTTTTAACTCGGTGATTCAGGAACCGCCGGAGCGGCGTGTTGCTGGAGCTGCTGCTCACCTGCATGCAGGCGGCTCCATGTTTCCATCACGGCGGCTCGATGTTTCCATCACTGCGGCGGCTCCGTGTTTCCATCAGGGCTGCTCCGTGTTTCCATCAGGGCGGCTCCGTGTTTCCATCATGGCGGCTCGATGTTTCCATCATGGCGGCTCGATGTTTCCATCATGGCGGCTCCGTGTTTCCATCATGGCGGCTCCGTGTTTCCATCACGGCGGCTCCGTGTTTCCGTCATGGCGGCGGCTCCGTGTTTCCGTCATGGCGGCGGCTCCGTGTTTCCATCATGGCGGCGGCTCCGTGTTTCCATCATGGCGGCTCGATGTTTCCATCACGGCGGCTCCGTGTTTCCGTCATGGCAGCGGCTCCGTGTTTCCATCACGGCGGCTCCGTGTTTCCGTCATGGCGGCGGCTCCGTGTTTCCATCATGGCGGCGGCTCCGTGTTTCCATCATGGCGGCTCCGTGTTTCCATCATGGCGACTCGATGTTTCCATCACGGCGGCTCCGTGTTTCCATCATGGCGGCTCCGTGTTTCCATCACGGCGGCGGCTCCGTGTTTCCATCATGGCGACTCGATGTTTCCATCATGGCGGCGGCTCGATGTTTCCATCACGGCGGCTCCGTGTTTCCATCATGGCGGCGGCTCCGTGTTTCCATCACGGCGGCTCCGTGTTTCCATCATGGCGGCTCCGTGTTTCCATCACAGCGGCTCGATGTTTCCATCACGGCGGCTCCGTGTTTCCATCATGGCGGCGGCTCGATGTTTCCATCATGGCGGCTCCGTGTTTCCATCATGGCGGCTCCGTGTTTCCATCATGGCGGCTCCGTGTTTCCATCATGGCGGCTCGATGTTTCCATCATGGCGGCTCGATGTTTCCATCATGGCGGCTCGATGTTTCCATCATGGCGGCTCCGTGTTTCCATCATGGCGGCTCCGTGTTTCCATCATGGCGGCTCCGTGTTTCCATCATGGCGGCTCGATGTTTCCATCATGGCGGCTCCGTGTTTCCATCACAGCGGCTCGATGTTTCCATCACGGCGGCTCCGTGTTTCCATCATGGCGGCGGCTCGATGTTTCCATCACGGCGGCTCCGTGTTTCCATCATGGCGGCTCCGTGTTTCCATCATGGCGGCGGCTCGATGTTTCCATCACGGCGGCTCCGTGTTTCCATCATGGCGGCGGCTCTGTGTTTCCATCACGGCGGCTCGATGTTTCCATCACGGCGGCTCGATGTTTCCATCATGGCGGCTCGATGTTTCCATCACGGCGGCTCCGTGTTTCCGTCATGGCAGCGGCTCCGTGTTTCCATCACGGCGGCTCCGTGTTTCCATCATGGCGGCGGCTCCGTGTTTCCATCATGGCGGCTCGATGTTTCCATCATGGCGGCTCCGTGTTTCCATCATGGCGGCTCCGTGTTTCCATCATGGCGGCTCCGTGTTTCCATCATGGCGACTCGATGTTTCCATCATGGCGGCTCCGTGTTTCCATCATGGCGGCTCCGTGTTTCCATCACGGCGGCGGCTCCGTGTTTCCATCATGGCGGCTCCGTGTTTCCATCATGGCGGCGGCTCGATGTTTCCATCACGGCGGCTCCGTGTTTCCATCATGGCGGCGGCTCCGTGTTTCCATCACGGCGGCTCCGTGTTTCCATCACGGCGGCTCCGTGTTTCCATCACGGCGGCTCCGTGTTTCCATCATGGCGGCTCCGTGTTTCCATCACAGCGGCTCGATGTTTCCATCACGGCGGCTCGATGTTTCCATCACGGCGGCTCCTCGATGTTTCCATCATGGCGGCTCCGTGTTTCCATCATGGCGACTCGATGTTTCCATCACGGCGGCTCCGTGTTTCCATCATGGCGGCTCCGTGTTTCCATCACGGCGGCGGCTCCGTGTTTCCATCATGGCGGCTCCGTGTTTCCATCATGGCGGCGGCTCGATGTTTCCATCACGGCGGCTCCGTGTTTCCATCATGGCGGCGGCTCCGTGTTTCCATCACGGCGGCTCCGTGTTTCCATCACGGCGGCTCCGTGTTTCCATCATGGCGGCTCCGTGTTTCCATCACGGCGGCTCGATGTTTCCATCACGGCGGCTCCGTGTTTCCATCATGGCGGCGGCTCGATGTTTCCATCATGGCGGCTCCGTGTTTCCATCATGGCGACTCGATGTTTCCATCACGGCGGCTCCGTGTTTCCATCATGGCGGCTCCGTGTTTCCATCATGGCGGCTCCGTGTTTCCATCATGGCGGCTCCGTGTTTCCATCATGGCGACTCGATGTTTCCATCACGGCGGCTCGATGTTTCCATCACGGCGGCTCCGTGTTTCCGTCATGGCAGCGGCTCTGTGTTTCCATCACGGCGGCTCCGTGTTTCAGTCATGGCGGCGGCTCCGTGTTTCCATCACGGCGGCTCCGTGTTTCCATCACGGCGGCTCCGTGTTTCCATCATGGCGGCGGCTCCGTGTTTCCATCATGGCGGCTCTCGCCAGGCGTGTGATTGGCTCTGCGTGTCGCTGTGTCTGCTGGACGGTCATCGTTCTGCTCATATCGCTCTTTAAATTTGTGTCATTTATCTGAAGCAGCTCCATTGTTTGCTGTCTCGGCCATCGATTGGACATTTTCCCCGCTTGTCGCGTCTCGTCTTGGTTTCATGACCTGCATCAGGAGAACCTGCTGCTGCTGATCTTTGGTTTATTTCAGAACAAAATAATCAGATGAAACCAAAATAAATGACATAAATGAGTAAAACTTCAGACATTCCCTCTGCTTGTTATTCACCAGCAGATAGACTTTAATATTATATAATTTTCCCTTTTAATTTGTCCTCTTCTCAAACAAAATGCCAGCTAAAATAACAAGCAACTGAAGAATTACATTGCAAATTAAATAACTTCATAGCAATAAAATAAATCTATTTAACTAAAATCATCCTTTCTACATTATTTTAAACAGTTTGACGTTTTTCTCTCTGCTTCAGCTCAGCTTTTATTCCACAGCTGAACAAACGGAGACCCAAACTGTTCTCCTGGTTGGTTGTAATACTTTTAAATTTAAATTATTTCTCACATTATACCCTCACTCTCAAACCTTGAACATTTTCTGGACCTTGTTTGGTGTTTATGTCCTTAAACTCGTCCTGTAAACTGTCATATTTAACTAAATCTGTGACTTTAAGTTACTTTGTTTACAGGAAAAGTGAATGAATATGATAGAAATATTCAACATTTTTACATGTTGCTCTCTTTGGTAATATAATTAACAGCTGTAATGATGTAATGTGTGTGTTACCCCAAACATCTGGACAGAAAGTTCATTATGAGATTATTGTTCAGTATAGAGTTTGGACTGAACTATAATCTAAAACATGTTTTACTTTGAGGATTTTCACAGTTTTGGTTGGAGATACTTGGTGTTTAATTTCCAGGTTAGCTGAGACTTTATATCTTTACATTTTATTTTTCTCTTTTATTCTGAAACATATTCTGCTAAAAGCTTTGTCAGTTTGTCAGTTTGATAAGGAAGCTGTTAATTCACTTAGACGTCGCAGATGGAGGCTAAAACGAGAGACACCAGCTTGAAAAGTCTGATTGGGAAACGGAACGAGTTCGCAGATAAAAGTGGGACATGGAGAAAATAACGTGTGTGTGTGTGTGTGTGTGTGTGTGTGTGTGTACGCGTGTGTGTGTAGGTGTGTAGGAGGTGGGGTCCAAGTTTTTGAGTGAGCAAATAAACTACCAGCCAAGTGAACAAATTTGGCAAAGAGAAGTGAAAACGAAGTGCAAGACAAACTCAGTTGGGATCGACTTCAGAGCCGACGTAGAACGGATCAGAACTGTTTTCAGCCTTTGGTTCTTCCTCTGCAAAGGTCACCGAGCATCACCAGATCAATATGATCCATATTTTTCAGTGGGTTGCAATGGTTTGATTTCTGTCAAACATGCAGAAACATTAACTGCTGAGCACGGCGTGGAGGGGTCATGCTGTGGGCTCAAGCTTTGGGCTTGTTTTGCCGCCTCAGTCGACCTGCAACACTGAAAGAAAAGCTGGATTTGGCCGAAGTCTCTCCACCAAACATACATGGAGAGTTACTGGAAACGGTTATTGCTGGTTTGTTGCTCAGATATTAAGAATCCAGACGCTTTTTTTCCTGGAGGATTGTGAAACAGAAAAGGTTCCTGGACCTTGTGAAGTCGACACCAGCAACACGAGAGACTTTGGGTTTCTGTTCGTCAGTCGGGCAGCAGTGGGTGAATCTCTGCCAGCTTGCAGGAGCGATAAAGACTCTCCGGCGCCAGAAAGAGAAAATATTATCCCCACTGGAGTCCCGGCCGCTCTCCTCCGGTAACACAGATTATGGATGTCCTGATATTCTCCTACCATCAAACCAAACTACACCTCAGAGACTCGCATGTTCTCATTTGGCTTAAAAATATATCTGCTGAAGTTAAAACACGTCTTTTTAAATCAGACTAATGAAGGGAAACACAAGGATCATCTCAGGTTTCCTCAGTGATATAATTACCAGGTGGATTGTAAATGTTTAACATGAGAATAACAACATCCTGGTTTCAGCAGACTAATGAGAATCAGAACTTAGTTTATGGAGAATGTAAAGCAGATTCATAGAACAAAACTGGACTCATGAATATTTGGATCAACTGGCTTTAGTCACAACATCCACTCTAATGGGACACTGAGGTCACCAACTGGACCATTAAAGTCACTAATTAGGTTATTATTGATCAGTAATTGGGTCATTATGTCACTTGATGATCCAGTTCTGCTGTCGGTTGGTTTCTACACGTCTGGGCTGCAGAGCTGGTGTTAGAAAGATGAAACCTGAAGCTCCTCCTCTGGTTAGTCTCATGTTTGTCATGATGACTTCCTCTCTGGAGCCGCTTCCGTTTCCTGTCCGACATGTGGACATTACCGTCTTCAAACCAGTTCCTCTCATCCTTCAGATAGAAACATCCTCTGATTCTGACGTGATGGATTTACTTTCCTCAGCTGCTGGTTAGTTTCTCCTGCTGTGAACATTCATGTCTGAGACGTTTATCCCTGGAATGAGCTGATCTCTAACTGTGCTGCGTTTGAAATGCATCTGGATATGAAGCCTGGAAAAGTCTCTGAATGTCCATTTTTACCTTTTTACCTATTACCTCATTAGAGCCGTTGGAAGTTTTAGATGGAATCAGTTCGGTGACCTTGAGATGACCTCAGCAGCAGTCTGACACTGAAAATAAAAATTAAATCCCTGAAACAGAAAAACCTTTAAAAAAGACATCTAAATGTTTTTATGCAGCTTTTTATTTCAATAAAAGGCTGGAGGTGAAACTCAACGCCTGCAGTTTATGAAAACCTTCAAAGTCTCGTTTTAAAAAGACATGAAATACGATCCGACATAAATCTGTTTCCCACCTTCAACGTGACAAACGGTAAAGTTCACCTGAAACACAGACACGTCTGCTGGGAAGGCAAAATGAAACGGTTCAGGTTCAGAATTGAATTGTCTGAGGTTAACTCACATTTAGTCAGTCTTTTATTTTGGTGGGAACACTTCCTGTGCTGCCCCAAAGTCTCCAACATTTTTAAAGTCAAAGGTCAAAGTTTAAGTCTGTCTCCGCTGTAGCTGTGGCGAACTCCCAAACAAACTGATGCACTTTGTCAAATCTGCCTTTTCCAAACTCATTACATGGATTAGTGGCTCTAATTCAGAAATACTTTGGGATTCAGCCATCTAATATCCACCGCTGTCTTTCTGAACAATCACATTAATATTATTCAAACCTTTTATTTGTTTTATAAGAACAACAAGAAACAGACAAAAGCTGACATCACACATTTAGTACCTAGAAAACTAGATTCTGAAAACGGCAGGAGAAAAACAATCTGATGAAACCAACAGATTATAATCTGTCCCACTTTGTCGTCTCTGAGTGGATCAAGCTTTGGGCCTTGGTGACAAAGGAGAGTTTTCTAGAAAAGTTTGTTGAAGGAGCGAAGCTGAAGTCATTCTTTAAACACACTGTGATTCTGTTCACAGTGGACTGACTTTGGTTCAGTTGATGCAGGATCTGAAGAAATTCTTTGGAGCTGAAGCGTCAGAGCTGCTGCTCAGAGACGATCCATGATGGAGGGAGCACGTTGCTGTAAATCCTTCAGGTTTAAACCGACTGCTGTCCAAACGCATCCCAGCATGAGCTGATACTTGGATCCCTTCCTTCTTAAAATCTCATTTGTTCTTTGTTTCTCATTTGTTGGTTGAAGCAAAGTGACCCTCTTTCTGCACACAGAGAGTATTAATGATTAATGTTCTATATGTTGAGCCAGGATGACCTGGATGTGATTGGTTACTTGCTCTTTGAGGAGTTTTCTAGTTAGACGGTCTCTATTCTCTACCAAAAACATTCATCCGTCCATTCAGTCCCGCTTGTCCTTGCAGTCGGTCTACATCCAGGTGGCTTCCAGCCTGGACTCATCGCTGGTCAGTCATCCACACATGCACATCACACCTCAGGTCAGTTTGGAGACCGTTGGCCTAATGGCTGGACTGTCTCATCCTAAACTCTTTGCTCAGCAGTGGGAAAAAGGTCCTGATGAAGATTCATAGAAAGATGCAGCTGTAGAGACGACTTGGACACAGAGCCAGAGCATGGAGTGTGAGATAAACACACACACTGTCATTATTTGTTCAGTCTGATGTATACGCTCACATCCGTCTGACTGCAGCTCAACATGAACCTGTACAACTCGGCGTGTGCAGCTGAACTTCTGCAGGTTTGTGTGTAACGTGCAGCAGCCGATCAAACCTTGAGGCTGTTATTCTTGACTCATTGGTGCCGTCGTCTCTGAAACGACGGCCTTCATAGAGGGATGATTTAAATGTCGGTACATGTGAAGCTGCTCTGCAACCTTAAACAGGCCATTTTAAGGGGAATGTGACACTTCAGTGTGTCAACTGTAAACCCAACGCAACCCGACTTCACCGTCTACCGGTGTGTAAGAAACTGTTAAAATAAATAAAGTAGTGATGCTTCAGCTGGTGGCCCATCGTGTTTATGACACACTGAGGGAAACCCTGGATAATTATGTACCAGACGTCCTGTTGTCTTCCTGTGGATCCCAGACAGACAGCAGTGTGTGCGGAACGGTACGGCTGAAGTTTGTGCCATAATTAGAAAGTAAACTTGCTAAACAAGATGAAGTCATGCCTTTAGAAATTAAACCAAACTGCGTGTCGGATTTGGTCACACAACAAGAATTTGAGAGCTTAATCAAAAGTCAGGCATGGGATTTGTATTTCACATTCAGATGACGATAAATTAGACCCTGCAGGAGCCGAACGTCTGCAGATAACGAGCTGCAGCTACTTAAAGATCCAATTAGCTCTAATAAGCTTCACACTACCTGAAGCTGAGCCTGGAGAGCGAGTTTACTGTACCACACACACACATGCACACGCACCCACACACGCACCCACATGCACACGCACCCACACACGCACCCACACACACACGCACCCACATGCACACGCACCCACATGCACACGCACGCGCACACACACAGAGCCCAATTTTTACCTGCTTAAGTTCATTTGTGTCACAAAACACACACGTGTCTCCATCCTGAGTCAAACACTTCCTGGATGCCTCTGGGCTTTGGAGGTTTGGCCCCTCTGGTGCTCTTGTGGCCCCTCTGGTGCTCTTGTGGCCCCTCTGGTGCTCTCGGGGCCCCTCTGGTGCTCTTGTGGCCCCTCTGGTGCTCTCGGGGCCCCTCTGGTGCTCTCGGGGCCCCTCTGGTGCTCTTGTGGCCCCTCTGGTGCTCTCGGGGCCCCTCTGGTGTTCTTGTGGCCCCTCTGGTGCTCTCGGGGCCCCTCTGGTGCTCTTGTGGCCCCTCTGGTGCTCTCGGGGCCCCTCTGGTGCTCTTGTGGCCCCTCTGGTGCTCTCGGGGCCCCTCTGGTGTTCTTGTGGCCTCTCTGGTGCTCTTGTGGCCCTTCTGGTGTTCCTGTGGCCCCTCTGGTGCTCTCGGGGCCCCTCTGGTGCTCTCGGGGCCCCTCTGGTGTTCTTGTGGCCCCTCTGGTGCTCTTGTGGCCCCTCTGGTGCTCTTGTGGCCCCTCTGGTGCTCTCGGGGCCCCTCTGGTGCTCTTGTGGCCCCTCTGGTGCTCTCGGGGCCCCTCTGGTGCTCTTGTGGCTCCTCTGGTGCTCTCGGGGCCCCTCTGGTGTTCTTGTGCCCCCTCTGGTGCTCTTGTGGCTCCTCTGGTGCTCTTGTGGCCCCTCTGGTGCTCTCGGGGCCCCTCTGGTGCTCTTGTGGCCCCTCTGGTGCTCTCGGGGCCCCTCTGGTGCTCTTGGGGCCCCTCTGGTGCTCTTGTGGCCCCTCTGGTGCTCTCGGGGCCCCTCTGGTGCTCTTGTGGCCCCTCTGGTGCTCTCGGGGCCCCTCTGGTGCTCTTGTGGCCCCTCTGGTGCTCTCGGGGCCCCTCTGGTGCTCTTGTGGCCCCTCTGGTGCTCTCGGGGCCCCTCTGGTGTTCCTGTGGCCCCTCTGGTGCTCTCGGGGCCCCTCTGGTGCTCTCGGGGCCCGTCATCGGTCAGCAGACGGTTGGGTTGATGTCCGTCAGAAACGTTCATTGTTCTGGTGCTGCTCAGAACCAACGTTTGGCCCAGATGCAGTCCAGACTGGACTCTCTGGTTCCGTGTCGAACCGCTGATGTTTCACCACATGCGGTTCCACACTCAGGTTTATGGATTTTATTACATTTTAAACTAATGTAGACTTTAAATTATTGATATGTTTTAATAATTACAGCATGCTTAATTTGTCACAATCACATTTTAATCAAATATTGACAAAATAAGCAACATTTAAATTCAAAATGAAAGCTGCTGCTAAATTATTGAAGTAGACATACAAGATCAACAATAAAGATATTTAACCTGTTATTGACATTAGCGTTAGCGTCTGTGCTATGAGGTCATTTCCTGTTGGACCGCCCAGCTGTCTGGTGGTTCCTGGGTCATTCCTGAACATCCAACCATCTGCCTGTCATCGGGATGAAATGGTAAAAACTCGGATTCATATGAGGATAAAAAGCAGCCCAGTTTAAAAAAACACTTGTTGACTTTGCTTAAAGGTAAAGAAACCGACTCATTTAAAAGAATCCGACTCATTTAAAAGAATCCGACTCATTTAAAAAAACCCGACTCATTTAAAAGAATCCGACTCATTTAAAAGAATCCGACTCATTTAAAAGAATCCGACTCATTTAAAAGAATCCGACTCATTTAAAAGAATCCGACTCATTTAAAAGAATCCGACTCATTTAAAAAAACCCGACTCATTTAAAAGAATCCGACGCATTTAAAAGAATCCGACTCATTTAAAAGAATCCGACTCATTTAAAAGAATCCGACTCATTTAAAAGAATCCGACTCATTTAAAAAAACCCGACTCATTTAAAAGAATCCGACTCATTTAAAAGAATCCGACTCATTTAAAAGAATCCGACTCATTTAAAAGAATCCGACTCATTTAAAAAAACCCGACTCATTTAAAAGAATCCGACTCATTTAAAAGAATCCGACTCATTTAAAAGAAAACGACTCATTTAAAAGAAACCGACTCATTTAAAAGAAACCGACTCATTTAAAAGAAACCGACTCATTTAAAAGAAACCGACTCATTTAAAAAAAACCGACTCATTTAAAAGAAACCGACTCATTTAAAAGGAACCGACTCATTTAAAAGAAACCGACTCATTTAAAAAAAACCGACTCATTTAAAAGAAACCGACTCATTTAAAAGAAACCGACTCATTTAAAAGAAACCGACTCATTTAAAAGAAACCGACTCATTTAAAAAAAACCGACTCATTTAAAAGAAACCGACTCATTTAAAAGGAACCGACTCATTTAAAAGAAACCGACTCATTTAAAAAAAACCGACTCATTTAAAAGAAACCGACTCATTTAAAAGAAACCGACTCATTTAAAAGAAACCGACTCATTTAAAAGAAACCGACTCATTTAAAAAAAACCGACTCATTTAAAAGAAACCGACTCATTTAAAAGAAACCGACTCATTTAAAAGAAACCGACTCATTTAAAAAAACCGACTCATTTAAAAAAAACCGACTCATTTAAAAGAAACCGACTCATTTAAAAGAAACCGACTCATTTAAAAGAAACCGACGCATTTAAAAGAAACCGACTCATTTAAAAGGAACCGACTCATTTAAAAAAAACCGACTCATTTAAAAAAAACCGACTCATTTAAAAGAAACCGACTCATTTAAAAGAATCCGACTCATTTAAAAGAAACCGACTCATTTAAAAGAAACCGACGCATTTAAAAGAAACCGACTCATTTAAAAGAAACCGACTCATTTAAAAGAATCCGACGCATTTAAAAGAAACCGACTCATTTAAAAGGAACCGACTCATTTAAAAGTAACCGACTCATTTAAAAGAATCCGACTCATTTAAAAGAATCCGACTCATTTAAAAGAATCCGACGCATTTAAAAGAATCCGACGCATTTAAAAGAATCCGACTCATTTAAAAGAATCCGACTCATTTAAAAGGAACCGACTCATTTAAAAGAAACCGACTCATTTAAAAGAATCCGACTCATTTAAAAGAATCCGACTCATTTAAAAGAAACCGACTCATTTAAAAGGAACCGACTCATTTAAAAGAATCCGACTCATTTAAAAGGAACCGACTCATTTAAAAGGAACCGACTCATTTAAAAGAAACCGACTCATTTAAAAGGAACCGACTCATTTAAAAGAATCCGACTCATTTAAAAGGAACCGACTCATTTAAAAGAATCCGACTCATTTAAAAGAAACCGACTCATTTAAAAGAATCCGACTCATTTAAAAGGAACCGACTCATTTAAAAGAATCCGACTCATTTAAAAGAATCCGACTCATTTAAAAGAATCCGACTCATTTAAAAGGAACCGACTCATTTAAAAAGGAACCGACTCATTTAAAAGGAACCGACTCATTTAAAAGGAACCGACTCATTTAAAAGGAACCGACTCATTTAAAAGGAACCGACTCATTTAAAAGAATCCGACTCATTTAAAAGAATCCGACTCATTTAAAAGAATCCGACTCATTTAAAAGAATCCGACTCATTTAAAAGAAACCGACTCATTTAAAAGAATCCGACTCATTTAAAAGAAACCGACTCATTTAAAAGAATCCGACTCATTTAAAAGAATCCGACTCATTTAAAAGAATCCGACTCATTTAAAAGGAACCGACTCATTTAAAAGAATCCGACTCATTTAAAAGAAACCGACTCATTTAAAAGGAACCGACTCATTTAAAAGAAACCGACTCATTTAAAAGAATCCGACTCATTTAAAAGGAACCGACTCATTTAAAAGAATCCGACTCATTTAAAAGAATCCGACTCATTTAAAAGAAACCGACTCATTTAAAAGAATCCGACTCATTTAAAAGGAACCGACTCATTTAAAAGAATCCGACTCATTTAAAAGAATCCGACTCATTTAAAAGAAACCGACTCATTTAAAAGAAACCGACTCATTTAAAAGAACCGACTCATTTAAAAGAAACCGACTCATTTAAAAGAATCCGACTCATTTAAAAGAATCCGACTCATTTAAAAGAAACCGACTCATTTAAAAGGAACCGACTCATTTAAAAGAAACCGACTCATTTAAAAGGAACCGACTCATTTAAAAGAAACCGACTCATTTAAAAGAAACCGACTCATTTAAAAGAAACCGACTCATTTAAAAGAAACCAACCATGCAGGTCATTTTCCCAGTGTAAATAAAACCATCTCTGTGTTCTTGCATCATCATTTCTTCATGGAAACCTGGAGCCTCTGCAGAAACTCTTCTAACAAGAATCTGAGGAGTTTTGAGGTTTTTCCCTCTTTCTGGTTTCAGTTGTCATATTTCCCGTTTGCCTCGATACTCTCAGCTTTCACTTTGTAATTTTCAGTTATTATCGGTGGTTTTATCCTTTAGCCAGAGATTACAGAGAAATCCACCTTATAAATGTCAGCGAACCGAAAGGTCACTTCCCTGGTAAGGTTACAAGAAAACTGAGGGAAATTGCTGCTGACATGCCTCAGGATGTAAAACACAATAACATAAGTGATGTAAATGAGTTGAGTAGTTTTAGTTTCCTGCAGAAGCAGCTGAAGGTCGACGGCCCTGATGCAGATCAGTGTTCATTATGCAGAAGTTAAAGTAGATTTTAACGTATTTATGCTGATGAGTTTGCTAAACTCCACGTGTCACTCCTCGCTGCTCCGGCTGTCGGATAAGCAAAGTTTAATTAGTGTTTGCTTTTTGCCTTCGTCCCACTAATTCCTTTCACGCATGTTAAATATGTGACGTGCGTTAATGTGGTTTGTGCAGCATGAGCCCCGTTGAGGCTCCTCCATGATAGAAATCTGTGGACGTTGAAAACGGTGATTGAGGTTTTCTGGGACGGTTATTGGAGCTGACGGTTTGGAATGAATGCAGTAATCATGTGGAGAGTCTCAGATGGAGATGAAGATGAAATTCGTCATTGTTTGTCTGCGCTCAGGCCGGCGCTCTGATTTGGTTTGGCTGCATTCAGCCAGAAATGAGCGCGTTGAGACTCCAGCTCAAACCAACGGCAGCGTTAGCGTCCTCGCCGCCCGCCGCCTGGCAGCTCATCCCGGCTTGTTTTCTCATCTAATCGGGCCGGACGGTTAATAGATCTGCAGGTTGCAGCCGTACGAACAGAAACAGCCTCACAGATGAGGCCTGGGATTGCTTTTCTTTAACTATCTGCCAAATTCACAGATTTTTTTTCCTTCTAACTGAATGAGTTTGTGTTTCCTCTGCCATCGAAGATGTGAACAGATGTGAGCAATTTTACTGCAAAACGCAGACGGGGATTAGAAACAGCCACTGTGGCAGAAACAGACACTTTTAACAACATTTCTGTTGCCGTTTCCTGACTTCTGAGGATCGACGTGAATGTTATGTTTCCTTTTCTTTCCCATTTTGAAGTTTGTCCAGTTGAGGGTTTGCCTGTTTGACCAGTGGTTCTGGTTTGGTTAAAGAACCCAAAGTTTGTTTGTTCTCCACTAATGTTGGCCTAACATGGTCATAAAACTGCAACACATACATAATACTTCTGCGGTGCTTTGACACAGAGTTACCATGGCAACCACGGCCATATTTGCCTCCATGGATCAGTCGGACCCGGAGTCAGTCGAATTATAAAATCAAAAGCTTAATTTTTGTAGTTTTTTTGCTATTTTAGACTGAACAGTTTGTTGTTTGCTCAGTTTTAGCATCAGACAGGAAAGTTCCTCTGGTTAAATATTACCCATCATCCTTTGTAAACAAGTCAGACTGCAGCAGGACGGCGGCGGCGGACAGTGAGGACCGATCAGATAAACGGATCCGTCCCTGACGCTCGCCGAGCTGAAGCGCTGCTCTAATGAAGTCCAAACGCAGCGGTTCTGTTTCTGATTTGATCCACTCACAGATTCTTTATCTGCTGCGGCTCCCAGTTTTCTCCAGGCTGAAACCCGTTTTATCTGTCAGCCGTTATTAAAGCAACGCTTCGTCTGTCCGCTGCGGCTCTGCAGCCAGAGAACAGGAAGGGTGGAGGAGCAATAACCGCTTTGCATCAGCGCATAATGACGAGGTCAGAGGTCAACGGCGATGGAGACCAGAATGATCAGAAACCTCCTGTTGATGAGCCACAGATTTTTATCTATGGAGCTCAAACTGATTTAAAGTTATTTAAAAGTATTTACTCATGTTTTGGAAATCAAAGCTGTGGAGACGATGCTGCTTCATGAAACCAACCAGTTTCAGAAATGTTTGGTTTTGACTTGTTGAAAATGCTGAAGCCTGAGCAGAAACGTGTCTCAGTCTTCAGCTCTGCTTTCCCATCAGCTTTAACATTCAATTATAAAATACTTTATTATCCCAAAGGGAGATTAAATGTTACTCATATTCAGGGGTGAAAGTAATGGGGTACGGCAGAGAGGAGCGGCTCTGCTGTAAAAAAATCCCTGGATTCACCGTGCAGCCGTGAGTTCACAAACTAATCAGCCATGACTGATTAGTTTTTCAAGAACAATCTAAAACACGACTTAATCACTTAAAAAATAGCCTTTTTTATCATTTCATATTGTTTCTGAACTCTTCGTGCTTTGCTAGAGCAGCGGTGCAATATGTGGATGGTTTTGAGTCGATCTCGGCATCAGGAGACAAACTGAACGTCGCCGTGACGCTGAGAGCAGCACGTCCTCTGACTGGCTTATCAAAACGTTCGTAATTTTATTAAAGAACAACAACAACAATAAAACATAACGTGCTCAAATTGACCCAACAACAATAATAATCTCAGTGATTATTGTTTCAACAAGGTGATGCGCAATTCTGTGCGTTTCGGTTCATTACCAAAATAACCAGCAGAGCAGGAGATTAAAAATAACTAATCAACCACCGCTGTGTTCATGAGAGGATTATTAATGATCACAAAATAAATAACAAGCCTGCAAACCTAGTATTGTAACGGACTGAATGTTGTTTTTAACGTAACCTCTGGTCGGCTTGTGGAGCGCAGGAGGTTGCCATAGCAACGGCTGTGCTTAAACGACAGAGAGAGACGGAGAGTAAAAAGGTGTGAGTGGTTTTGAGTTGATCACCTGTTCAGGTTGTTTTATCTTTGCTGTGGCTCATCAAAGCCGCTGTAGTTTCTGAACGTTCAATAAACGACAAACTTGGACTAATTACCTCGTTCGTCTGTTATTATACGTCATTCACAACAAACACGGTAAATATGTTTCATTAAGTATCTAACAAACAAATGGCCTCCACCGCGATAATTATGTGAAATTAAATTAATTGCCTAATAGAAAAAATAGTTTGGTGTTTTGAGCTCGGAGTCTGAGAGGCTTTTCCTCTATATCAAACTAATTTGTTTTGCCTCTTATTTAGTGGAAATATTTATGTTAATGAGATTTTCTCCAAAATTATAATCTTTATAGCTCCACTGTTGAAAATGAGAAGCTAACATTCACAAATGACAGCAATAAAATCCAGCCCAACATCTGGTTTGAGGTGATTCCTCTGGAATCTGTTGGAGGAAAAATATCCCAACTTCAGAAGATGAGCTTTTACCTAACAGAGCTCTGTGGTTCCTCCTGTCAGTATGAGAGTCAGGGTGAGGAGGCGCCAGGTTAGGAAGAGAAGCTGCAGGATCTTCAGAACAAACAGGTCATGATGCTGGGCTACTGATTATCCCTCTGTCTGGACACAGGATCAATAGAACCAGTTTAAAAGATAAAATGAATGGTTATATGCCAGACATGGAAAACTGGGATGCTCTCCATGCCATGATGTTCAGGATTTAGGTGTCAACATTGCAGCCAGTGGGCTGAGGGAGGAAATACAGCTTTATTTTGTAGCAATTCAAGAGCTACCAGCTTTTATCGCTTCGCAAAAAAATTTATCAGCACAGAAACTCCAAAGCACACACAAAGATATATATATATATATATATATATATATATATATGCTGCTGCGTGACATGCTAACAGCTCAGTAGATGATATTCCACTGCAACACGCCCTGGACGCTCTGCTGACCCGCCTCCTTTGCTTTTGCCAGAGAGACGTTGGAGTAGGGGAATCGATCATCTGATGGTTTCACCTTCCTCCTTCTCTCTGCCTCATTTTCAACTCCTCAGACATTATCTGAGCTTTTGTTATGTTAATCAGCTGTTCCCAGTTGTAAAAACACCCGTTGCCGTGGTAACGCATCATATCTATCCAAAAGTAAAGACATAAACAAAACAAAACAAATCTTTCTAGCTGCTCAGCATCCAGATCCAGAGGGAATAATTGTCCAAACATGCAATAAATAAAACAACAAAAAATTAAGAAAACTCTAGAAAAAGAACAACAGAGCTGCTCCAACTGTCATATTCTAGAGCTAGAATCTAGAAAACGGTGCCAACAGATCTGCAAAACCTGCAGCCTGAAGTGGAGCAGCTAACCGGAGCTGCAGTTAATTAATTATCTGCTTCTGGGGGATAAAAGAGTTCAGTCCTTCGCTGAGAAATGAGGATCATCAGGGGAGACGGGCGGAGGGGTGGAGGGTGGAGGCGGGGCGGTGGGTGACGGAGCAGATAAAACAAGGAGAGGAGAGAGAGAATGGGCCCATTACGCTCCATTTAGACTGCAGAGAAAGTGGAGGAACTCCGCTGTGTGTTGGCCTCCTTACCACGCCTCATCTGCTGCGTTGGGCGGAGGACGCGTGACGCCGCTCATCGTGATGACTCACTGGAGCAGAGAGCGGGGGTTCGCCGCCATCTTGGTTTTACCTGACAGTAGCTCAGAGGAAACTGCAGAAAGTTAACAAGGTGGAAGGAAGCCAAACCCCTCAGCTCAGTGGTTTATTCTGAACTGAGCAGAATCCTGATTCTTCTCTAGTCTGCTTCCTTGCAGACAGACGTCTTCCTTTTATTAAATAACTTTATAACCAAATATTACTGGGGCCTGCCGTGGCAACATGACATTCCATGCATTACTCTACTCCTCAGAATAACTGCCGCTTCCTTTCACTGTCACTGCAGCTGCGTGACCCCCAGTATATATATCAAAACATGACGCTAGATCTCGGCATACTACTTCTGTTGGCATTTTGAGTAACCACGGCGACATAATTAGCAAAAAAAAAAAGCGAGCCAAATTCAAATCAAAACAAATTCTGACGCCGTTATAATTTTGCCTCCACCTCTGTGTCTCTCTCACATCACAGTTGTCAGAAAGGATTAATTACCATAGCAACAGGTCACTGAGGAGGGCAGAGATGTAGAGAACTACAAAGATGGCGGAACATTAAATTCCTACAGAGGACAGCAGAGCCTCTAGTTAGAACTACAGAGACGCCATCTTGGCAGAAAACACACACTACAGACTAACATGTTTCATAATATACTCACCACCAATGACAAAAAATATACGTATTTTAACTTTTCTGCAAAATTCACCAACTTGCTATGCAGTAAGGAGTGTGAGATAAGTAGAACAGAAGATTGTTTTTTGAACAATAACAGTATTTGTTGTTGGTCTGTTGCTAAGAGATGAGATGACTTGGTTTTCTGGTAACCAAGTGCCACGAAGTAAACATCACATTTTTACTTTTGCAAAATTCACCAACTGTAAATGTCTTGTACCTACACAGATAAGCAGTATTTCAAAAGAGCTGATGTTTTATAAGCAGTAATTAATTTGGTGTTAAGAGATGAGCTTTTTCATTCCGATAGCGAAGTGCTACGAAGTATAAATCAGATTTTTACTTTTGTGCTGAATGTCTATTTATAATATATTCACCACCAATGATAAAAAAAAAATAAAAATTAACTTTTCTGTAAAATTCACCAACTGCATAATTCTTATGTAGTAAGTGTGGCGATCTGTGTTTCTGTGTATTTATTTCTTGGTTTTTCTTGTGCCCTTGTTTCCCTGTTGAGTCTCTGATGTCCTGTCCTCCCTGTTTGATCCCAGCTGTGTCTAGTTTTCCTGATTTCCCTCCCTGTGTATTTAAACCCACCTGTTGTCTTTGTCTCTTGTCGGGTCCTCGTCTTATGTCAGTTGTTTTACGTCTATGCGTTCACACTGCAGCCTGAAGTGACCCAATTCCGATTTTTTTTTGACGTAATGCGACCTGTATCCGATCTTTTCATGGCAGTGTGAACAGCACAGGTCAGATTCTTTTTCCGAATGTGAACCATAACCGATACGTATCCGATTCAAATGCGACCATAACGTCCAGACCGCATTTTTCTGAGTCACTGATTCTCAATAAATCTCACTATTCTGCGTCCTGATACGCGCAAGTGGGAAGAAAAACAACTATGACGAACTATATAATGATTAAGTTGTTAATATGCTGCTGCGGCCGGATAACAACTTCAAATGTGTAAGCTAAGCTCCACCGTTAGCCTCCATGTTTACTTCCGTAAACTCTGAGCTCTTCTTCTTTTTATGGCGGTTGGCAGAACATTTAGAACGCTGCGGCTATAGCGCCCTCTACTGCGCATGCGGGACACTTTCAGGTCGTTTGCCCGTTTATACTGCAGAACACATACAGGTCGCATTTACTGGCAGTGTGAACGGCCTGGCAAAAAAATCTGAATTGCCAAAAAACTCGGAATTGAGTCACTTCAGGCTGCAGTGTGACCGCACCCATATGCTCTCCAGTAGAACTGCGAAGTCCTGGTTAGCGTTAGCGCTCGTTTTCAGTCCTGTGTATCAGTTGCTACCGGTAATTAGCTGTGCGCTAAACTCTCTATTGCAGTGTTTTTCAACCACTGTTCCGCGGCACACTAGTGTGCCGTGAGTGATCGTCAGGTGTGCCGTGGAAATTATTAAATTTCACCTATGGTACCGTATTTTCCGGACTATAAGCTGCTACTTTTTTCCTAAGCTTTGAACCATGCGGATTGTAGCCCGATGTGGCTTTGCTGTGTATTTTTCTTCAACCACCAGGGGGCTCTCTAGCAGGAAGTGAATCATTAGAAGTCAAAATTGTAAATTAAAATTAGAACGTGCTAAATTTCAACCTGTTCAGGGGTATTTTTAAGCATCAGGCACGACAGAGAAATGTTTTCAAACTCATATCATGCAGCTTTTAAGTTGAGGGCTGTCGATCTGGCACAACAGGAGGGAAATAGAGCCGCTGCACTTATAAGCTCGGTGTGAAGGAAACCATGGTTCGGCTTTGGAGGCGGAGTGCTGCGTCCAGCAGATTTATTAGGACGAGGCCCTCTGCTGCCCTCTGCTGGGTCCTGATGGAAAATCGAGAGCAGCTTCCAGTTTTTTTTTTTTTTTTGTTTTTTGTTTTTTGTTTTATTTGAAGGTGCTAGTATGGTGCGCTCTAGTCCGAAAAATACGGTAATTGATTTTAAAACATTTTTTGAAAATGAATTATCTGCAAATAATGCCATCTTCGAGTATCTGCTGTAGTAGTAGCAACGGCGTAGTCATGTAATGTTCTCACCACTAGATGGCAGTAGGTACAGAGCATTTTACATTAAAACAAGAGAATTAGTGATGCAGGAATGTTACAGGTAGCATTGAATCTAGCAAGACAGTGATGGAAAAGACAGTGAAGCTCAGCAGTAGTTGGAAAGAACATGAGTCCATTTCCCACAACATGTCTGTGTGAAATGAGCTTCTCTAGTCTGGCTACTATAAAAACTAAAACCAGAGAGAGACTGAGAGCTGTGGAGGAAGAGCTTTGTCTTTCTTCAATTTCTTCAATGTAAAATGTGATAAAAATGCATTTTTGTGTTTATTTGATTCCTATTCAAGAGACTTTGATAAGAATGACTATATATGTAATATATATGTAATATAGGCGGCTACAGAGTATCTTTGTTTCCATTTTTGGTTGGTGGTGGTGCCTCGAGATTTTTTCAATTAAAATAACGTACCTTGGGTCAAAAAAGGTTGAAAAACACTGCTCTATTGGACTGTTTGAGCTTCACCATTAAAGGCATCATTTTCTTCACAACCTGCGTTCGTCCTCACCACCTCTCAATCACCACATCATGACAGTAAGTTAAGAAGTTTTTCAGAAGAAATCTTATGTTTTTTGAACAATAACATGTGTTGTTAACCTGTTGCTAAGAGACGAGCGCGTTTCTGGTAACCAAGCGTCACAAAGTAAACATCTGATTTTTAGTTTTGAAAAATTTACCAACTGCAAATTTCTTGTCTAAGCAGAAGGGCAGTATTTCAATATAGCTTAGGTTTTATAAATAATATTACTTGATATTAATTTGTTCTTAAGAAAGTAGCGTTTTTTTCTGGTAACGAAGTGCCGCGAAGTATAAATCAGATTTTTATTTTTACGTCTGTTTTATAATATATTCACCACCAACGATGAAAACAAAACCATTTTCACTTTTCTGAAAAATTCACAAATCTTTAGTAATGAGTGTAAGATAATTTTGACTAATTATGAGAATAAAGTCAAAATATTATGAAATGTGGCCCTAAAGCTATGTTGTACTATCGGCACAATAATTATATGTAAAATGTCATATTTTATTTTGGTTATTTTCTCATTGCTTTATTAAGGCAGGTCTTAAAGAACGTCTTCATGGCCTTTTTGCTGAAATCGGACCAGTTTGTTTTGATTTTGCCAGTTTACTTAAATAAGCATTAAAGGAACTAAAACCTGAGAATTGTTGTTGAAAAAGTCATGTAACACGGTGGAAAGAACCCGGATTGTGACTGAGGACGTGGCTCTAAAGCCAACTGGTAGACCACTGAAATATCAAGTGGCTTAGAGTTTCCTTATTAATAATACCCAGGTAGGTCTTGCTGAGAATGATGAAACAGAAATAGTATACAAAATATATTTTTATTTATACATTCTCTTACAATATTAAAAGTAGACTTTATTATTCTAATTAAAAACTCAATAAAGCTCAAACCCAGGACAAGACTAGAAGCAATTGGAATCAAAAACAAATGCAAACCAAATGAGTAGAAACACAAAATAATGTTAGACAAAAGAAAAACAAATCCCACATTGCCCTAACCCAGTCCTAAGGCTGTGCCCAATAATCTAATAAAAATAAGGAGCTATAAACTGTTCTGGTTCTGCACTGTTCGTGCTACAACTCCATCTCTAAAAGATGACCTCTTCCTTGAGAGCATCCAACTACAAAACAAATGCACTTTGTGGGAGCATAATAGGCAACAGCAGCAATCTGCAATACCAAAAGAAAACAATAACGTATCTGCTGAAAATAATAAACAGGTAAGGTAGTGACATTCTTAATTCTGCAGTTAAACTCCTGAAACATCTGTGTTTCCTGCACACAGTCCAAACTTCTGGGAGGAAAATCAGATGATTTCCATTCCTTCTTTCTGAACAGATTTCAAAATTAAACAAACATGGAGCTTAAATTCAGAATATTTCTGCCAACACTTTGAGCTTTAATTCTGGTGTGGACTGGAAGGTCATGATGAATAATGTTGTTTTTTGGGAAGCGATCAGAGCAGAGCGGCAGACGGAGGGCGGTCCGGCTCAGAGACCCTTCCTCCCTCTGCACCTCCACGGAGTCACATGGTTCCTCTGCAGCCGGATGACCGCGCCGGACATTTGGCCCAAATGACCGAATATTTTCAGCTGTCGCCACCGAGCCGCTGCAGTTCTGCTTCTGCTGTCAGCAGGTAGACGAGGTGTGAGTCTCATCAGGAGTCGACGTGATTCCCAAGCGTCTCCATTCTGAGGTTCTGACTCATTAATGAACAGAACCTGGTTCCGTCGCGCCGACTGGAGCGCTGACCGAGTCTGAGGAGGTTAATGAGGCGTCAAGCACTGCTGTGATGGAGCAGAACCACGAGGCTGCAGCTCGGCCCGACACCTCACTGCCCTGTGTGTGTGTGTGTGTGTGTGTGTGTGTGTGTGTGTGTGTGTGTGTGTGTAGAGAGGACGCATATGGACATGTCCGTGGCTGCATGCCCGTTTGTAAGAGTCCGTCTGCGGGTCGCGTTTGTCACAGCTCATGTATCACCAAGCGAACAGGAGACGCTTCCATATGCCGCTCTGCCTGACGGGAAACTCTTCCTCCTCCTCTTCCTCCTCCTCCTCCTCTTCCTCATGAAACAATTTTGTACAGTTTTAGTTTAGTTGCAGCTGAATGTTGTCCTTTCACCAAATGGCCTTCTTTAGCCCAGTAGTGGTTGATCGATTACTACATCAGTGGACGATTATTTCAATAACCGGTTCATCGTGATTAATCCAGTTAATCATCCTCAGTCCTGCCTCCTGCAGATCACTGGATGTTTGAGGTTCTGTGAGTTCCTGGTAGGAATCTGATGACTTTAAACTATAAACCCAGCAGACTTCTAATCCAATTTAAGGTTTAATCTGGATTAAAGTTTGTTGCAGTTTGAAGGAACAGCAGTGAAATGAACCTGATGATTGAATCAAGTAGATGCTGATTGGACACTTTAATTACAGCAGAGGATCACATGTGAATAAATGCAGTTTAATCTGAACGCCTTGCAGCTGATCTCATCCCAGACTCTCAGGGGAGGATCAGGAAACGGAGGAAGTTCTGGTTGTTCTCACCGGAGCAGAAACTCAGAACGATCCTGATGCTTCACTCTGTTGCACCAAGAAACACGAGGATTTATCCACAGGAAGAAGAAGAAGAGTTTCCTGACTGCAAGTGAGCAGAAGCTGGAAGTAAAAGTGCAAAGGGCAATAAATTATTACAAAGTCTGGAGTAATAACGGCGCTGGCTCCTTCAGTCAGACTCCGATCTTAAAGACGCTGCAGGACGTTGAATCTGTGGAGTTGAGCTCCGGGTGCCGGAGGAAACCCAGCAGCTCTTTCCCTTTGTGCAGACGGATGTTTTGTTTTAGACGTTTTTCTCAGTTCTTGCTGGGTTTTATCGGCCGTGGTTGCTGGGCTGAAACCCGTTCTGTCAGTTAGAGGAATCGGATCTGCAGCCTCCGTCCTCAGCGGCATGACGTCAGGTCGGATCCTCTTCCCTGGAAAAGTTCCAGGATTCCCTCGTCGTTCTGGAGGTCGAACCGAGTGATTTAGTTCCCAGCTGTAATCCCTCCTCTCTTATCTCTGACACATTGATTCGCTTCTCCAGCCAATTTCACGTCGGCTCGCCTGACCTCCTGCTGTGATTCCACAGGAACGTCGAATTTCCAACAACTCTGGTCCGTTTTCTAATCAGCTTAACTGATGAATTAAGATAAAACAGCCTCCAGGTGTTGGAACATCAAGTTGTTCCATCTGCGGCCTTGAAATTGGGTTCCTTTATCTTGGCCAGTTTAAATTCTTCAACTCTTTGCTGTTGATGTCTTTAGTGTAAGCTGGAACTTACAGCTTTTAGTTAACGAGGTGATTTATTAGAAACAACCTTCCTGTTCTGCTCTCTCTGACATGTAAAGAGGTGATTTAGTCTTTTATGTTCCTGTCGTTTTAACCCGGAGCCGCTCTGAATGCGCCTCGGAGCCGCAGGAGGCTGAGGGACGGCCTGCTCTGCTGAAGAAGTGGGCAGGTGGTGAAACAATCAGTGCCTGAACAATCAGTAAACACGTGAAGAGACGCAGCCTGCTGCTCCAACAACGGCCTGGAGGATCTGATGCACAACAAAACGGAAACCAAAGGAAGGAAAACAAACTGCAGTGTTTGTGGAGCTGCAGCTCGTCGTCTGGCTGCGCTCTGAGCTCCACGTTTCTGCTGCAGCTCCAACGGCTCCGTTCATCAGACGGAGATCCTGGAGGACGAAGCTGCAACGCTGAGGAAGAGACAGATTAATGCTGAACACTCAAATTAATGCTGAACACTCAGATTAATGCTTCAGATTAATGCTGAACACTCAGATTAATGCTGAACACTCAGATTAATGCCTCAGATTAATGCTGAACACTCAGATTAATGCTGAACACTCAGATTAATGCTGAACACTTAGATTAATGCTGAACACTCAGATTAATGCTTCAGATTAATGCTGAACACTCAGATTAATGCTTCAGATTAATGCTGAACACTCAGATTAATGCTTCAGATTAATGCTGAACACTCAGATTAATGCTGAACACTCAGATTAATGCTGAACCCTCAGATTAATGCTGAACCCTCAGATTAATGCTGAACACTCAGATTAATGCTTCAGATTAATGCTGAACACTCAGATTAATGCTTCAGATTAATGCTGAACACTCAGATTAATGCTGAACACTCAGATTAATGCTGAACACTCAGATTAATGCTGAACACTCAGATTAATGCTGAACACTCAGATTAATGCTGAACACTCAGATTAATGCTTCAGATTAATGCTGAACACTCAGATTAATGCTTCAGATTAATGCTGAACACTCAGATTAATGCTTCAGATTAATGCTGAACACTCAGATTAATGCTGAACACTCAGATTGATGCTGAACACTCAGATTAACACTAAGATTGATGCTTTTTTAAAGGTTTTCTTGTCTTTCTCGTGTTGAATGGGAAACAGGAAGTACCTCTTCCAGCTTTAAAAAAGTCCAGAAAAAACTCAGGTTGTATTTATTTTACAGTAATTAACATGTTGCCCAGCAGTTATTAAATCAGTTACTTCTTATGTTTTTAACACATTTTCTAATCTTTCTGTAACTTTTTAGACATGTTTACTCAAAGTGTTCACATATTCTTCCTCCTCATTAAACCTAAATGAGTTTTGGAGGGATTAGAAAACCTGCCTGAGGGATTCGTCCTGATTTGACTGGATTCTGCCGTCAGCGTTCATCTTGTCGTCGAGGCGGCCAGATGCCGCTCAGCCCGGTGAAATTAGTTTGGTTTGTTGCCTTCAGTCCAGCCACCTGCTCTCCTGAGATGAGTCTGCTGCCTCGTTTATCCCGGGCTTTTGGTGAGGAGTCCCTCAGGGCGCCGCCGCCGTCCTGACCGTCCTCCCATTCATGTCTGATGAATGAACTCATGTCAGATAAATGATAAACTTAGTTTTGTGAAGTAGTAAAAGTCTGAACAGGTTCTGCTTGATACTAATTTGATCACAATGGCTCTTTGATCTTCACATCTTGCAGAGCGTAAATAGTTGATGAGTCCTGGTGGACTGAGATCAGTTTTCACTCCTTGTTTAAAAAAGGTTTAGCTCCAATCAGAGCCGCCAGACACGAGCTCACAGCTCCTCTTCAGGTCCTCCATGGATTGTTTTGTCTCCCTCTGGCTGCACAAAGTTTCTCATGAATATTCAGAGTGTGGAGAGCGGCCCCAGATGTACAGCATTAGCCAGAACTGGGCCATGTGTGTATAATGGAGGAATTCCATTAAAGTTGAACGGCGTTTCTGAATCGAACGTCTTCATCAGCGTCGTGTGTTGGTGGGGCCCAGTAAGGTCCTCAGACAGGCGGCTATGAACACCAGAGCGTCTGAGCGGAATGGAAAACCTGAGTTATTTGAGCCGATCAGAGTATGAAGTGGATTCAGAGCAGAAAACTGAAGATCTCCTTCGATACGACACAAAGCATTCATGACAGAATGACAACTTCCTGCTTTCCCTTTAACGTCATGGTAGATAGAAACACACCAGTCCATCGGCTTTAAGGAGCATTCACACGCCGCTGCTTAGTCCGTAGTGATTTAATAAATCTGAAAGGCATTCATAGTTATTCATCTGCATAGTTCTGAACAAGGTGCAGATGAAAGCTTCTTTTCCGCATCACGTCTTGAAGCTTGGCTCCAGTTTTCTTGCTGAAATCCTTTTTTTTGTGTGTCATTCATTCTATTAACTAACTGCAGCCGCAGTCGGGCCTCTGTGTTTAGGTTTAGGACCCAAACTGGAAGGAAAACCAACTGCATTGTCACAAGATCCTCACAACATGAAGCTTCAGCCATTGTTGACGTCTGGATTTATCACATCTGGCTTCTTCTGATGACAAATCAGATGAATGATGTTCAAACTGCAGATGCTTTGAAAACTATTGGATCTGATCCAGTTCCACATATTGAAGCAGGACAGATCAAACTTTTAATCAGAAAACTGGACGTTCAGCCATGAAACAGTCTGAATGGATTCCTGAGATGAACCATCACTCAGCTGAACCATTTAAACTGCTTGGTTTGATATTTTGCTACAAGCATCAGACTCACTAATACGTTTAATAAACTTAGTTTCCATAATAACGGAGCATTAAATTGTTTCAGTTGGTCTGTGGTATGACTTAAAGATGTTAAACTGAGTCTGTCGGCTGCAGCTCGTCTCCTCCAGGGCTCAGCACATGGCCGTGTGTACACAGCAGTCATGTGTTCTCCTGCTGCATTACGCCGTTGACTCATCTGTTTGCATCGCGTCCCGGCGGGGAATGAAAACCTGTTCTGTCTCTGTGAACCTGCTGCTGCTGCAGGCGGACCTGATTAACATGAATTCATCTTACGGATAGTAAGGTGACCGCTGGTGAAGACGAAGTCATATATAATGAATTAAATATGTAGCTTCTCTAAAACTCTACCAGAATGTGTTTTATGATAATGTGATGCAGATTCTGAGGGATCTGCAGGGATAAATGCTGGATTGCTGAGTTAAGCTGCAAGTCTGGCTTCAAGAGCCAAAACCAACATCATGTCTCCCACAAGAGGCCGGATGGATTCTGCTGTTCCTACAGACTGCAGATATTAAAATGTTAGTTTAGAAAAGAAATAAGGCAGTTAAATGTTTAGAAATATGCAGTTCAGTTATGATGGTTATTAAACCTTTAAGTTTTAGTTTCATCTGATCACAGTTCGTGTTTCTGAGCATTGAAACTGTTGATAAACTGTCTGCATTTATAAACTCTAATCAGGCTGTTTTTGGGAATAAAGTCTTTTTCTCTGAGCCTTTCAGTCCTGTTGGTACCGGAGTCGACCTGTTGGTACCGGAGTCGACCTGTTGGTACAGGAGTCGACCTGTTGGTACCGGAGTCGACCTGTTGGTACCGGTAGTACTCCGCCCTCCATCTTGCTGAGATCTGTGGTCCCTGCTGGTTAGCAGCCGCTACTTCCTGTTTCATTACCGCTACGCTTTACGTTCCCTGCTTGATTCGGTCCAAACCCGTAGATGGAAACACGTCAGATTCTCCTTTTCTTCTTTTTGCAACATTTTAAAAGTTGGTTCAAACTTTGCATGACCGTCTTATTTGACATGTAAGTCCTAACCCAGCAAACCTTCACTGGGTCTGTGCCTCACCAGAGGAACAAAACGTTCAGAGGAAGTCTCTCTCTGGTCCCTGCTGGTTAGAAACCTCTACTTCCTGTTCACTGCAGCCAATGAAGTGCCAGTTTTTGCAATGTTTGCTTGGAAACCTGCTGGTGTATGTAAACATCCGCCCAGCAGAACCTGTTCGGACCCTGACCCGACCTCTGATGTACCGAGTCTGTTCTCGTATGTAATACTTGTGATGACATCATCCTGAATGACTGAAATGTCTGGAGGTCGCTCTGGACAGAAGCCGCCCGCCGTTATTAAGGCTCCCGGTTCGGTTCTGAACCTGGCAGAGTGGATCTGAGATGGATCCGGGCCAAACGTAAAAGCTTATTCTGACATTTACTTCTGTGATTTAAAAGTCAAAGAATCATCGTGTGAAGGACTCTGGCAGGGGACGAAGGTTTTTCTGTGTTTTTTACGTTTCTGTGAACCGGTGGCGGCTCTTCCTGTCGCCACGGTAATTATTCACAGCGGAGGCTGGATTCTTCCTTTCTGCTGCTTTTATCCTCAGATGTGTGCATGGAGTCGGAGCAGAGTGTTTTCTCTGAAAGCCGCGGACCATCTGTGTCCTTGTGTGCTAGTGATGCTGCAGCAGCAGCTCAGAGCCGTAGTGATGCTGCTGCAGCAGCTCAGAGCCGTAGTGATGCTGCTGCAGCAGCTCGGAGCCGTAGTGATGCTGCAGCAGGGTGGAGCCGTAGTGATGCTGCAGCAGGGTGGATCCGTAGTGATGCTGCAGCAGCAGCTCGGAGCCGTAGTGATGCTGCAGCAGCAGCTCGGAGCCGTAGTGATGCTGCTGCAGCAGCTCGGAGCCGTAGTGATGCTGCAGCAGGGTGGATCCGTAGTGATGCTGCAGCAACAGCTCGGAGCCGTAGTGATGCTGCAGCAGGGTGGAGCCGTAGTGATGCTGCAGCAGGGTGGATCCGTAGTGATGCTGCAGCAGCAGCTCGGAGCCGTAGTGATGCTGCAGCAGCAGCTCGGAGCCGTAGTGATGCTGCAGCAGGGTGGAGCCGTAGTGATGCTGCAGCAGGGTGGATCCGTAGTGATGCTGCAGCAGCAGCTCGGAGCCTTAGTGATGCTGCAGCAGCAGCTCAGAGCTGTAGTGATGCTGCAGCAGCAGCGCGTAGCCGTAGTGATGCTGCAGCAGCAGCGCGAAGCCGTAGTGATGCTGCAGCAGCAGCTCGGAGCCGTAGTGATGCTGCTGCAGCAGCTCGGAGCCGTAGTGATGCTGCAGCAGGGTGGATCCGTAGTGATGCTGCAGCAACAGCTCGGAGCCGTAGTGATGCTGCAGCAGGGTGGAGCCGTAGTGATGCTGCAGCAGGGTGGATCCGTAGTGATGCTGCAGCAGCAGCTCGGAGCCGTAGTGATGCTGCAGCAGCAGCTCGGAGCCGTAGTGATGCTGCAGCAGGGTGGAGCCGTAGTGATGCTGCAGCAGGGTGGATCCGTAGTGATGCTGCAGCAGCAGCTCGGAGCCTTAGTGATGCTGCAGCAGCAGCTCAGAGCTGTAGTGATGCTGCAGCAGCAGCTCAGAGCCGTAGTGATGCTGCAGCAGCAGCTCAGAGCCGTAGTGATGCTGCTGCAGCAGCTCAGAGCCGTAGTGATGCTGCAGCAGGGTGGAGCCGTAGTGATGCTGCAGCAGCAGCTCGGAGCCGTAGTGATGCTGCTGCAGCAGCTCGGAGCCGTAGTGATGCTGCAGCAGGGTGGATCCGTAGTGATGCTGCAGCAACAGCTCGGAGCCGTAGTGATGCTGCAGCAGGGTGGAGCCGTAGTGATGCTGCAGCAGGGTGGATCCGTAGTGATGCTGCAGCAGCAGCTCGGAGCCGTAGTGATGCTGCAGCAGCAGCTCGGAGCCGTAGTGATGCTGCAGCAGGGTGGATCCGTAGTGATGCTGCAGCAGCAGCTCGGAGCCTTAGTGATGCTGCAGCAGCAGCTCAGAGCTGTAGTGATGCTGCAGCAGCAGCTCAGAGCCGTAGTGATGCTGCAGCAGCAGCTCAGAGCCGTAGTGATGCAGCAGCAGCTCGGAGCCTTAGTGATGCTGCAGCAGCAGCGCGGAGCCGTAGTGATGCTGCAGCAGGGCGGAGCCGTAGTGATGCTGCAGCAGCAGCGCGGAGCCGTAGTGATGCTGCAGCAGCAGCTCGGAGCCGTAGTGATGCTGCAGCAGCAGCTCGGAGCCGTAGTGATGCTGCAGCAGCAGCGCGGAGCCGTAGTGATGCTGCAGCAGCAGCTCGGAGCCGTAGTGATGCTGCAGCAGGGTGGAGCCGTAGTGATGCTGCAGCAGCAGCTCAGAGCCGTAGTGATGCTGCAGCAGCAGCTCTGAGCCGTAGTGATGCTGCAGCAGCAGCGCGAAGCCGTAGTGATGCTGCAGCAGCAGCTCGGAGCCGTAGTGATGCTGCAGCAGGGCGGAGCCGTAGTGATGCTGCAGCAGCAGCTCTGAGCCGTAGTGATGCTGCAGCAGCAGCTCGGAGCCGTAGTGATGCTGCAGCAGGGTGGAGCCGTAGTGATGCTGCAGCAGGGTGGATCCGTAGTGATGCTGCAGCAGCAGCTCGGAGCCGTAGTGATGCTGCAGCAGCAGCTCAGAGCCGTAGTGATGCAGCAGCAGCTCGGAGCCTTAGTGATGCTGCAGCAGCAGCGCGGAGCCGTAGTGATGCTGCAGCAGGGCGGAGCCGTAGTGATGCTGCAGCAGGGCGGAGCCGTAGTGATGCTGCAGCAGCAGCTCAGAGCCGTAGTGATGCTGCAGCAGCAGCTCTGAGCCGTAGTGATGCTGCAGCAGCAGCGCGAAGCCGTAGTGATGCTGCAGCAGCAGCTCGGAGCCGTAGTGATGCTGCAGCAGGGTGGAGCCGTAGTGATGCTGCAGCAGCAGCTCAGAGCCGTAGTGATGCTGCAGCAGCAGCTCTGAGCCGTAGTGATGCTGCAGCAGCAGCGCGAAGCCGTAGTGATGCTGCAGCAGCAGCTCGGAGCCGTAGTGATGCTGCAGCAGGGCGGAGCCGTAGTGATGCTGCAGCAGCAGCTCTGAGCCGTAGTGATGCTGCAGCAGCAGCGCGAAGCCGTAGTGATGCTGCAGCAGCAGCTCGGAGCCGTAGTGATGCTGCAGCAGGGTGGATCCGTAGTGATGCTGCAGCAGCAGCTCAGAGCCGTAGTGATGCAGCAGCAGCTCGGAGCCTTAGTGATGCTGCAGCAGCAGCGCGGAGCCGTAGTGATGCTGCAGCAGGGCGGAGCCGTAGTGATGCTGCAGCAGCAGCTCAGAGCCGTAGTGATGCTGCAGCAGCAGCTCTGAGCCGTAGTGATGCTGCAGCAGCAGCTCAGAGCCGTAGTGATGCTGCATCAGCAGCTCAGAGCCGTAGTGATGCTGCTGCAGCAGCAGCGCGGAGCCGTAGTGATGCTGCAGCAGGGCGGAGCCGTAGTGATGCTGCAGCAGCAGCTCAGAGCCGTAGTGATGCTGCAGCAGCAGCTCAGAGCCGTAGTGATGCTGCAGCAGGGCGGAGCCGTAGTGATGCTGCAGCAGCAGCTCGGAGCCGTAGTGATGCTGCAGCAGGGCGGAGCCGTAGTGATGCTGCAGCAGCAGCTCTGAGCCGTAGTGATGCTGCAGCAGCAGCTCGGAGCCGTAGTGATGCTGCAGCAGGGTGGAGCCGTAGTGATGCTGCAGCAGGGTGGATCCGTAGTGATGCTGCAGCAGCAGCTCGGAGCCGTAGTGATGCTGCAGCAGCAGCTCAGAGCCGTAGTGATGCAGCAGCAGCTCGGAGCCTTAGTGATGCTGCAGCAGCAGCGCGGAGCCGTAGTGATGCTGCAGCAGGGCGGAGCCGTAGTGATGCTGCAGCAGGGCGGAGCCGTAGTGATGCTGCAGCAGCAGCTCAGAGCCGTAGTGATGCTGCAGCAGCAGCTCTGAGCCGTAGTGATGCTGCAGCAGCAGCGCGAAGCCGTAGTGATGCTGCAGCAGCAGCTCGGAGCCGTAGTGATGCTGCAGCAGGGTGGAGCCGTAGTGATGCTGCAGCAGCAGCTCAGAGCCGTAGTGATGCTGCAGCAGCAGCTCTGAGCCGTAGTGATGCTGCAGCAGCAGCGCGAAGCCGTAGTGATGCTGCAGCAGCAGCTCGGAGCCGTAGTGATGCTGCAGCAGGGCGGAGCCGTAGTGATGCTGCAGCAGCAGCTCTGAGCCGTAGTGATGCTGCAGCAGCAGCGCGAAGCCGTAGTGATGCTGCAGCAGCAGCTCGGAGCCGTAGTGATGCTGCAGCAGGGTGGATCCGTAGTGATGCTGCAGCAGCAGCTCAGAGCCGTAGTGATGCAGCAGCAGCTCGGAGCCTTAGTGATGCTGCAGCAGCAGCGCGGAGCCGTAGTGATGCTGCAGCAGGGCGGAGCCGTAGTGATGCTGCAGCAGCAGCTCAGAGCCGTAGTGATGCTGCAGCAGCAGCTCTGAGCCGTAGTGATGCTGCAGCAGCAGCTCAGAGCCGTAGTGATGCTGCATCAGCAGCTCAGAGCCGTAGTGATGCTGCTGCAGCAGCAGCGCGGAGCCGTAGTGATGCTGCAGCAGGGCGGAGCCGTAGTGATGCTGCAGCAGCAGCTCAGAGCCGTAGTGATGCTGCAGCAGCAGCTCTGAGCCGTAGTGATGCTGCAGCAGCAGCTCAGAGCCGTAGTGATGCTGCATCAGCAGCTCAGAGCCGTAGTGATGCTGCTGCAGCAGCAGCGCGGAGCCGTAGTGATGCTGCTGCAGCAGCAGCGCGGAGCCGTAGTGATGCTGCAGCAGGGCGGAGCCGTAGTGATGCTGCAGCAGCAGCTCAGAGCCGTAGTGATGCTGCAGCAGCAGCTCAGAGCCGTAGTGATGCTGCAGCAGGGCGGAGCCGTAGTGATGCTGCAGCAGCAGCTCAGAGCCGTAGTGATGCTGCAGCAGCAGCTCTGAGCCGTAGTGATGCTGCAGCAGCAGCTCAGAGCCGTAGTGATGCTGCATCAGCAGCTCAGAGCCGTAGTGATGCTGCAGCAGCAGCAGCAGCTCGGAGCCGTAGTGATGCTGCAGCAGCAGCAGCAGCTCGGAGCCGTAGTGATGCTGCAGCAGCAGCAGCAGCTCGGAGCCGTAGTGATGCTGCAGCAGCAGCTCGAGCCGTAGTGATGCTGCAGCAGCGCAGAGCCGTAGTGATGCTGCAGCAGCAGCATAAACCTGACAAGCCAGAGATCTCCATCCTGCGTCAGGAATAAATCAACCTTCTCATTCTCACCTCTCCTGCCGCTCAGCGCCTCTCTGATTGCTCAGGTGAGGATGGAGGTCATGAAGTCTCTCTGAGAGGTGATGACATGAGCAGAGGAGGAGGAGGAGGAGGAGAGCGATGAAGGCTCATACTTCAGCTCTTAGAGCAGATGATTGTTCTGCGACGTATTAAGGTCACTGTAGACAGAAAAAGAAAAGAGGGAGGATGTGTTCCTGTGCAGTCCGCTTTAATCCAACTCCAACCTGTTAGAAGGTCCGGTTCGGTTTCCGAGGTGTGAATCGAACTCTGAGCTCCAAACCCGGGTCTGGCTCTGGGTCGGTCTGGTTCCGTTTGAATTCATTCTTGTTTTATCCGTCCGTCCGTTTTCTAACACCCTTGTCCCCGGTTGGGTCAGGGGGGGTTCTGGTTCTGACCTCCAGCGAAGGCCGGGTCACCTGGTCAGGTCGTCTGTCTGTCTGTCGGATGCGAAACTTCAGATAAAGTTTCATTATATGACGTCATGAAGTCCTGCTGTGGAAACCAGAGTGGAGAGTAAAGGGGCGTGGCCTGGTGCTGTCTTTCAGGCACCGTTGGCATGGCAACAGGCGACAGGCGAGCTAACCGCTAACAGCACAGCTAATTAACCAGCTAACAATAGCCTGATGGACTGTAGGAGATAAAAATCAGATTAAATTTTGCTCAATAAAAGATGCAATCATGCATGGAGGTTTGGAGGGAATATGTAAAAGTTTGTGACGCGTTTCTGAGGCTGTAAATCTGCTCTTTGGGTGAACTCTGCAACGGTCCAGCTTTATCTGGCAAACACTGGATGTTTTACATAAAGAGAGGGCAGGTCTGTTTATTCTGCGCTGATTAAAGCAGCAGGGGGGAGATTAGGAGAAATTATCTGCTGATGAATCTGTGTGCGGCTCCGTTTGCCTCCCAGTTCGTTCTGTTGTCAGAAACCCGTTAAACACATAATGAAGTTCTTGTCCTCTGGAAACGCTTTGTACTTTCTGCCGGAGGAAACCGCAGAGCCTTCAGGTTAAGTTTCTTGCCGGTGAGTTTGAAACGTCTGACGGTTTAAAACCTCGTCTTAAATGTGCTGCAGAATCTGGAGGAAGACTGGAGGAGAAGCCGTTTGAGAAAAGTGAGGAGAAATCAGATTTATTCCCCAGCCTGTCCACGCAGACGCGGTGAGAACCGGATCGGCCAGCCTGGAGGGAAACGCTCCCCACAGCACCAACCTGAAGCTAAAGGTCCAAACTGTTTGTGTCCAGGATGTGTGGGGTCTGCAGAGACGTTGGCTTTCCTTTTATTGACCTTTGACCTGTACTATGGAGGGAAGAGTCTCCTCAGAGATGTAAAGTCCAGGTAGCAGCCGAGTGTTTGGCACCGGAGTGAGAAACGTGCAGTAGAAGCCGAAGGTCGTCGCCAGGTGAGGATTCAGGTGGGACGTTTTTCACACCAGTCCGACCTGCTGCTGGTCGGCATCATGTCTGAAAGAGGCTGAAACTTTAACCTGTAACAGAAACATCAGGATTATTGGTTTCCCTTTCACAGCTTTTCCATTTTTAACTTCCGTCTCCAAGTTTTTCCGTCAGCAGCGATCCATCATCATTGGTCCTGCTAATTAAAACGGAGTTATGAAAAATTGATTCGACGCTGGCCGTTCCCCATGCAGTCTGCGTTAGCCGGGTTTGGACGTGTTGCAGCAGCTCTGAAGGATGTTTCACCAACACCTGCAGAAGATCTGCAACGTCTAGATGCTTTTATTAAACCAGCAGGAACCTGAATAAAGAATCCAACAATCAGCTCAACGTCTTGTTTTGAACATGTCAGATTTCTTACTGTTTTTCTGTTAATCCCAGTTTAAATGTCGTTGCTTCCTGCTTGCTGGTTTAATAAGTGGCATTAATCTTTATATCATTCATATTTTTTAAATCTTGCTGCTTGTCATTACGCGTTAGCGTAGAGCAGTGGTGTCAAACTCATTTTTATTTTGGGCCGAATCAAAAATCTGAATGTTCTTAAAGGGCCGGTTGCACCAGAATCTATTGATAAAACCAATAAAACTGTTAAAATATCAATAAATAGCTGTTCCTCTGGGATTTGTGATTATTTTAGTGTTTATTTTTGCAATCAAAATGTGGTGAAGATTTTGTGGTGAATATTAAGAAATATTTGTAATCATTATTCTTTTACAATATTTACACTAATGTATGATGTCAAATGTGACTCTTTATCACTCGTCGTATCAGTTACGGATTCAACGTTTTTGACCAATTTTGAGAAAATTAGCAGTAAAATCAGGAAAAAATGTGGAAATTTGTTGATTTTGTGTGATTTTTGCAGATTTGTGAAAAACTGGAAGGACTTATTGATGTAATTTGGAGTCCAGAGGGCCACATAAAAAGCTACAGCGGGCCAGATTTGGCCCCCGGGCCTTGAGTTTGACATCTGTGGCATAGAGCAAACCTCCACCTTCCTCAGGCTTTTCCTGACCTGCTGCTTTGTTTTTTTAAACTCGTCTGCAAACTTCTTCAACATACAAAAACGAAGAATTCACTGGCGACTGACAACAGCAAAGTAAAAAGTCGAGTTGTGACTTTTCCGTCGAGGCACGATGAGAGCAGCAGCAGCAAGACTGAAGTGTCTGGAAGTGTTTCCGTTTTCAGCAGTCCAAAGAGTCGAAGCAACAAGTGGATCTTTCATAAATAACCGTTTTTAATCAGATGTCAGGAGCGTCTCTGAAGTGAGCTGCTGCTGAAGCTAATTAGTGATGATTAGCTCAGAGTTGGACAAAGTTGTTGTTTTTCTCCTGTTGATCTGCCTCTTCATCCCGTCAGTCACTCTGTTCTATTTACGGCTCATTTTGTTCAGAAACTGCAGTGAAGTGGGTCAGACTTCACTAAACCTGGGAGTCTGGCAGCTAAACTGACAAACTGAAAAGTTTCAGGTCTTAAAGGTGGAGATGGAACAAAGTTCTGGAAGTATCAGTTTTATAAGATGTGCTGGAATGTTTACTGGGAGGAGAGGAACTATTTGTGTGGATATTGGATTATCTGAAATGTAAAACATTTTGTTTGCTTTATTTAAATGATGAATGCAGATTTATTTTTCTTCAGGTGATGTTTAAGTGCAGCCCCACTTTCAGGCGGAGTTCCTCAAGGTCCCATCCTGGGTGTCGTTCTGATCGATACCCAGAAATAAACTGACTTACCTTCATTTGGACAAACGGACTAAAAATCACCTGGATCCTTTTGTTGGGCCTCGATTTCATAAAACCAGCTTCCTGTTAAAACGTTGGTGTGATTATTTTTGTTCTTAAAGCAGGAAAAACGCAAAAAGTGTTGAGTTGTGTGATTCATAGTGTTTAACTGCTGCATTACCTTTGTCATTTACTGCTCATGTTTTAAATATTTGAGGACATTTCAATAATCTGAAAGCCACATAAAGGTTAATATTAAATAACTAATCAGAAAATGGGTTGTACAGTCAGTTTCACTTTCATTTAAGCATCTTGCATACTGAGGTGAGTGAATCGCCGATGCTTGAGATGAATTCAGGTCGTTGCTGTGATTCCTGCATTGCTTCAGTGTACAGAAAGTCGTTGCTGCAGCTTTATTTCCCTGGAACTTCATAACCTGAAGATTAACTTTTAAAATTTTAAACATTTTGATAATTCTTAGAATCCTTTTGTGTTAGTGATGGAGGTTTCCAGGTCTAAATTGACCCTCTTATGTACATATTTTTAATAATCGTAATATCTTCTCCATTTATTACTGTTCCTTTTGGAGCTGATGATCTGCCTGCTCCTCCTCAGCAGCAGAAAACCTCAGAACGGGCCATGAAGCCTGAACCTCTCCAGTAAAACCAGACATGTGAGACAGAAGAGCTCATGGAAAACCATTTAAAGATCTCTGGAAGCTCCAAACATCTCCGGCGTCCCGGATCGTGTCCTGAGACGTACCGGGAAACCTTGGAAACGGATTTTAAGAGGATTCTTCCAGTTGGAGGTGTTTCAGCTCCTCCTCCTACGCCCGCTGTTGTTGCTATGTGATAAAACTTTAACCCCTTCCTCTGTTGCCAGAGTTACAGGACTAAAGATGTAACCTTTACATGAGACGACAGAAGCACCTTCCACAGGATGAAGGCAAGCTTCGGCTCTCAGGATGAATTACATCTTTATTACATTTAGAATGAAAAATTGAACACAGCGAAAACTGAAACTGCAGCCAGGAAAGGACCAAACAATAACCTAAGAACAACTGAAGAGTTATAGTGTTTAATATGGATCTGCAGAAAGCTTTGTTGTCACAATGCATTTGAGAAAAACTCCTCTGATTCTTCCTAAACACAATTTTAACACAAAGTAAATATTGCATGCAGTTTCTGATGCTGATTAAATTTTCAGTCTTCCAGCAGCAGCAGCCCTCTGACTCCTCCTGCTTTCCCTCAGTTTACCTGAATAAAAACGTCTGGAAACCGTCCAGCTGCACCGGATCAGAGTGAGACCTCCTGAACGTGTGTGTGCAGAAAACGTCATTAAGTGGCTCAAAGTGAAGAAGATCTGCAGTTTCTGCTCGTCTTGGTGCTGATGAGACGTTGCACCTGCAGGGGGCCGTCATGTTCCTGCCGCTGAAAGATCTGGGTCAAAACTACTGTACATTTTTACTCTGCTGTCATGCAAACAGATGCTTCAGATTCCCGTCAGGGTTTGCATTTCACTGGGCTTTCATCACGATGCGGCTGCAGAGCAGCGCCGGTCACGTGACCTGCAGAAACACACTAAGCGACAGAAACACTCAGAGTCCAGACAAAACAGAATAAAACAGTTTGATAAAACAAGCTGCTGTAATCAGAATAAAGTTGCAACAATGTAAGAATAGACATGCGGCAATAAAATCTAAATATTACGAGAACAGTCATCAAAATATGAGAAGAAAAATATTACCAGAATAAATGTGGAATACTACAAAAATAGAGTAATAATGAGAATAAAGTTGTAATAATATGAAGATTTCATATTATAGAGAATAAAGCTGTAAGACAATATAATGTAATAACACAAGAATAAAGTCGTAATTTTAGGAGAATCCATGTTTTTCCCACTGTGTTAAATGAAGAACGTTGAGCATCTGTGAAGTTTGAATTTGGTTTCAGTTTTACAGGAAAACTTCATTTTTCACCACATCAGCAGCAGAACTTTGGCTGAGCTGCTCGCTTCACATCCAGATCATTTTATCCAAGCTTTTCACTCGATAAAACAACTTTTTTCTCATAATTTAATGTTTTTCTTTGGTAATATTACACCTTCATTCAGATCATTTGAAAACTTAACCCTTTCAATTAAAAATAGATCAATTCTCTCAGTCTGGCCCTAACAGACCATCGTACTCGGGACAAAAACAGCCTGGAGAAATATTTGTAATTCCAGACTTTACTTCAAATTCAGCAGAGAAACATTTAAAAGCTGCAGGATTTCAGCTCCACTGTCCCGAACGTCCTGCTCTAAAACATCCAAACTGAGTTCTATGGATTGTTTTAGCCAAGTTTGTAGGAAGTTGTTCATTTATTAATAATTTATTTCATAATCAAGCAGATTTCTATTCAAAACCAGAACATATTGGGCTGATTTTGATGCTGTGCAGCTTTAGAGCCGCCACGTTTAGACGTCGGGTTCTGCTCAGCTTCATGTTTCCGTCAGAGTGAAGCATCAGGGAAAACAACATGGTTTAATCCACAATAACAATATTCTAATATTCTAATGCAGATTGAGAGCCGGCCGCAGGAAGCTGCTCTGATCCAGGATCTGATGCGGCACCGGAAACTAAAACTGGGTTCCAGCGTTCACTTTACTGTAGATGTATTTAAATCATGCAAATTGGTCTTTTTACAGTTCAGTCAGTTTATAAAAACACTTTCAGATCCACCAGTCAGTGACGCTCATATAAATGAATCCTGGGAACAAAGACTCTGTGGTCAGCCTCTAAAGCAGAGACAGTTTAACCAGAACGTTTTCCAAAACCTGCTAAATATTCTCTACAATTTCAAAAACGGATATTTGAGGTAATCTGCATAAAAGCTTTGGGTTTTTTGCTCCTCTTTGTGTAATTTCCTCTGTGAACATCCCAGTTTGAGGAAGAGTCATTTGCTTCCATATCAACATAAAATAAACTGTATTTTTCTGACTTATTGCCTCATTCATGGCGGCTCATTAATCAAACAAGTCACTTCAGATTTTCAATTTTATTTCAAATGTTCACTAAACTCAGGAAAAAAATCAGAAAATACTTTGGTTGATAAAAGTTTCCGGTGCAGCAAACACCAGAAACTGACCTTTGACCTGACCTTTGACCTGATCTAAACTGTGAAACATCTTCTCTCTGCGTCTGATGAGGCTTTCTTCCGTTTTATTTGAATTCTTCCTGGTTTTTAACGGGGAAATCTCTGATGGAACAATAAAGAGAAACATAACGAGACGAAGAAACCCAGGACGTTTCTGCGTCACTGGTTGCCATGGCGATCCTCTTCTTTTCTGGCGGAGCACTTACAGAGATAATTTATCAGTAAAACAAGAAGCTCTGTGAAAACGGACCAAAGCCGGTCAGAATCTGCCGTTTGCAGCACATGAACACGTTTCTGCTGTTTCTGAACAGAATCAGGTTGAAGATCCTTCAGGAACATTCAGCTAAAAGTTTAAAGTTTAGGAGTGTGTGCTCATCGCCTGGAGACAATCTGGAAACAATAGATCTACGTTGTGGAGCATAAACGTCCTGCGGATCGATCATCTGAATCGATCCGTGGCGGTTCTGGGTTTTACTTGGATTATTTTGGGGTTTTTATTGTTAAGAAAGCAAAACATCGTCACACTGAGGCAGAAAATATGATGTGAAATTTAAAAGTGTAAAGTTTGAAGGAGCTGTAATCAAAGCTCTGTTATGTTCATGTTACTGTATGTGGAGTTATTTTTTAAATGTATTCTAGTAAAATGTTTCCTAATATACTTTAAGGTAAAGTTAAGAAGGAGGTGCATATTTTTTAAAATTTTAAAATTAATGTCATTTATTCCTTTGATAACTTTTAAGAACAAAATAACGTTTCTAATCATTAACAGGAGCAGACTAATGGTGCGTCTGTTTGTAAACGGATCAAATTAAAAATGGAGATTCCTTATGGAAAGGAAAACTTAGAACGATGTTTGTACGAATGTTAAGTTTTCCTCGTCTTGGCGGACGCCATGTTGAAAACTCGACTTCTCTGACTTTAACTGGACCACTGTGAAACCAGCTCCGACTTCCAGTTTCCAGCATAGATGGATACTTTACTTCCTGCAGAGCGAAGCTCAAAGCTTCTGCAGAGGATTTTTATCCGTTTAAAAATGACTGGAAGAAAAGGGATTTTAACTCTTTAAAATGACCGTTTTTTACTTTTACTGTTTGGTATTTGCGTTTGCCAGAAGGCGACCTGCCTCGTCTCTGTGTGACGCTGCAAGATTTTAAATCAGAAAACGTCTGAATCAACATCCTGTTGGTTCAGAAGTGAAAAACGAGCTCAGCGCCTGCACACACTCAGAGATCCCACAGATCCGCGTCCTTTATGCCGAGTTTTCTTTTCTTCCCCTAAATGCCTCATTTAAATGACCTGAACTTTAAAAACAAATCCTTTGAAATTCTCCATGAAAGAAACGACCAGAACTTCTCCTTCATGCCTCACAGACTCAAATTTATGGCTTCAACAGTCGTGTTATTCCTATCAATCATCTGGATTTGATCATTCTGAAACAAAAGCTGCTTTTCATAAAGATCTGTCCAACAAACCTGAGCTCAAACGGAGGTGGTTCTGTTTCTGGACTCTGAGGGGTAACAAACCGAAGCTCTGGTTTCTGTCGTCCAGACGTGAACGCATCGATGTTTGCAGACAAAGAAAACATTAATTCTGCTTTTATGGCTCTGAGCTCTAATTCAGGCGTCGTCCTCACCGGCGTTCAGACAAAACCTGTTTCTGTCTGATGTCTGACAGAACATCACTTTTCTGCTCTTATTTCACACATGGACACACACACACACACACACACACACAAGTCAAAGCAAATTACTGTGTTCATTACTGAGCTCGGCACTCTGATGTCTGCAGACCTCTAGAAAGTCACAAAAAGGTCTTTTTATCTCTTCAATTACACCTCAGAGTGAAGGAGAGACTTTTGTTAAAGGAAAATTAATCCAGCGACGATGAGAGATGGACTCTGAAGCCGAGGAGCTCATAATTACATGCATCACCTTTAATGAAAGGAGGAAGTGCTGGTGTGGCGTGACGGAGATCTCCTCTGTCTGCTGGTCCTGCTGGACCCGACAGCCTGCAGCAGAACCCGGTGGATGAGGCTGATCCGCTCCGGTTCTGGACCGGAAACGAGGCTGAGCTCAGAGATTGCATCAGGTGTTTCAGTGTTTCATGAGAACATTTCTTTCCTCGCCTCGTTTCTTCACACCTGAGAAATAATCCCAGAGATGCGTTCAGGGTTCTGATGTGACGCAGGAGAAACTTTTATCCAAAGTTTTCAGGTCCAGATTCAGACACTGGAGTCAAACAGATCAGACTCCCAGTTGGCTAAAGGTTTAGCTCTGCTGGTCGGTCCAGAGTCTGAACCTCTGATGGTCATGATGCTCATTGACCAGGTTGGATGTGAAAATGTTGAACTTTCACACGTTGTCCTTACTCTGGTTCTGCAGCACCGACCAGACTGGGTCGAGCCACGTTTCCTCTTTCCAGGCCACCAGCTGCTGTCTCCATTCCACATGATTGTACAAATTGGAATTACAAAAATAAATTGAATAAAAACACGGCTGCACTCGGATCAGGTGTTTTTACTGTCACATGATCAACAACCAGGAAGTTGTTGGCTGTTGGTGCTGCATGTTTTTAATCCCTTATTGAGTGACTTTAACTGTGCTTGAAAGTTTTTTTTTCAATATTAATAAATTCTGTGTTAATTAGTGAAAACTGGACTGTTGTTAATATTTTTACTTTTTATCCCTTAACGTTATTTTTATGTAGTAGGAAAATAAAAAAGTGCCGTTTTTCCTCCACTCTGCTAAACATTGAAGGTTTTTTCTCTTAAGATGCTTCTTGGTCATTCCAGGCTGAAATTACACCTTCTGGCATAAAAACCGTTATCAATGCATGCAGCAGGTAGCCGTTGCCATAGACACAAAAATATTCCATCGATTTGCGCTGATGTGAGGCCGTTTTAATCAGGTTCTGATCACTGTCAGCTGGGTCCGGCTCATCCAAACAGAACCGCTCCTGTTAACACCAGAGCGACTGTAATTGGCCCCATGCTGATTGCAAAAGTATTCAGGAAAATGATCCACATTACAGGATGAAGTCCTCAGCTGGAAGCCAGAGCAGAAAGGTGCAGAAACCTCCGGAAGAGGCTCTTCATGCTGATGGAAGGAAGGAAGTGGTAATTTTCTCAACAACTTATAATAACTCACATGTTCTCCTTTTTTCATCTGGTTCTGAACTCAGAGGAGGGAAACTGAACCGCTTCTGTCCTGGTCAGACAGAACCTGCAGCATCAGTGACCTTCCTGTTATCAGACAGCAGGTGTCAGTGATGATGTCACCGCGTCGGCCATCACGCCTGAGCAGCGCCGATAACTCGGCATGACTCAGAAAAGTCCAACTGCACCCAAACGTCTCATCCTGTGCTGGCGTCACCGATAACGCTGCTTTCTGTCAGAGCTCAGTGTTCACCGGCGGCAGAGTGAAGGTTCACAAACACCAACGATGTTTCTAATAAGCACATTGCTGCAATCACACAGTAATAACACCGTTATTACTGCTGCTTATTAGAAACAGATTGGTAAATCCTGCAGCTCATAAAATGTTGCGTTTCATCCACACTGAAAGAAAGACGTTTCTGCTCAACAGAACATTTCCACTGGATTTGCTGCACATTCACATCCAGAACCAGTAAAGTAAAGTCTTCCTCCACAGTTCTGGGCGTTTCTGTCCAGTTTAGATTCACCTGGAAAAGATTCAGGAGGAAACTTGTTGGACGAATCAGATCCTCTCTGCTGGGAAGCAACCAAACTCTCAGATGTTTGACCAGCCTCCCCCTCCTTTAAACGTTGGAGTTTATTTCCTCTTGCACAGATTTTCTCTCCTGTTTGCGTCGACGCAGATCCTCCGATTGTTTTTACTGCCAACAATCCCAACCTACAGAAGGACATTAGCTGAGTTTCCATTAGCAACATGAGTAAAACTTTGTCAATATTTCGCTGATGGCTGCTTTGCAAACAGCAGCCATCAGTTTGTCAAGTAGTTTCCATAGATCTGAACATCAGATCTATGGAAAAATCTTCAAACAGTCTAAGATCTGTTGACCATCGCTCCTGGTGGGACCCAGAGGGAAGGGTTCCCCAAAGGAACCCAGGGGGAACGGTTCCCCGGTGGGACCTAGAGGGAACGGTTCCCCAAAGGAACCCAGAGGGAACAGTTCCCCAAAGGAACCCAGAGGGAACGGTTCCCCGGAGGAACCCAGAGGGAACGGTTCCCCGTAGGAACCCAGAGGGAACGGTTCCCCGTAGGAACCCAGGGGGAACGGTTCCCCGTAGGAACCCAGGGGGAACGGTTCCCTGGAGGAACCCAGAGGGAACGGTTCCCCGTAGGAACCCAGGGGGAACGGTTCCCTGGAGGAACCCAGGGGGAACGGTTCCCCGGAGGAACCCAGAGGGAACAGTTCCCCAAAGGAACCCAGAGGGAACGGTTCCCCGGAGGAACCCAGAGGGAACGGTTCCCCGTAGGAACCCAGAGGGAACGGTTCCCCGTAGGAACCCAGGGGGAACGGTTCCCCGTAGGAACCCAGGGGGAACGGTTCCCCGGAGGAACCCAGAGGGAACGGTTCCCCGTAGGAACCCAGGGGGAACGGTTCCCCGGAGGAACCCAGGGTGAACGGTTCCCTGGAGGAACCCAGAGGGAACGGTTCCCCGGAGGAACCCAGAGGGAACGGTTCCCCGGAGGAACCCAGGGTGAACGGTTCCCCGGAGGAACCCAGGGGGAACGGTTCCCCGGAGGAACCCAGGGGGAACGGTTCCCCGGTGGGACCCAGAGGGAACGGTTCCCCGGAGGAACCCAGAGGGAACGGTTCCCCAAAGGAACCCAGGGGGAACGGTTCCCCGGAGGAACCCAGGGGGAACGGTTCCCCGGTGGGACCCAGAGGGAACGGTTCCCCGGAGGAACCCAGGGGGAACGGTTCCCCGGAGGAACCCAGGGGGAACGGTTCCCCGGAGGAACCCAGGGGGAACGGTTCCCCGGAGGAACCCAGGGGGAACGGTTCCCCGGTGAGACCCAGAGGGAACGGTTCCCCGGAGGGACCCAGGGGGAACGGTTCCCCGGTGGGACCCAGAGGGAACGGTTCCCCGGAGGAACCCAGGGGGAACGGTTCCCCGGAGGAACCCAGGGGGAACGGTTCCCCGGTGGGACCCAGAGGGAACGGTTCCCCGGAGGAACCCAGGGGGAACGGTTCCCCAAAGGAACCCAGAGGGAACGGTTCCCCGGAGGAACCCAGAGGGAACGGTTCCCCGGAGGAACCCAGAGGGAACGGTTCCCCAAAGGAACCCAGAGGGAACGGTTCCCACCGTTCCCTCTGAACTCTTCACTTTTCTGCTTCCTGTTTTTTTCCAGCTCACAGTTGTTGGTTCATGTCTGAAACATCCCTTAAAGCTTCAGTTCTGCGAATAAAGGCAGTTTGAGCAGAGCCGGGCCGATCAGTACAACACATTCAGACGTTTTAGTCATTTGCCTTAAAGGGAAAAACATTCAGAAAATGTTCCCATGTAGCAGCTGACGTCAGTCGTCAGTGAAGTCAGGATGTACTGAATGAAACCCTGGGAGGTTTTCTGCTAACGGTCCTGATTTTACAGAAGAGCTGAGCTTTTCCTCCGAGCTGGAGGAGCTTTGAGGCAGTTCCTCCTCGTTTCCATGGAGTCGTGAGCGTTGTGGTCCTGACCTTTACGTTCGGCTCGCCTGCTGTATGCTCAGTCTGTCATGTTCAGCTATGACTCCGTGTTGTTTCCAGGATTTATCCCTCAGGATCCCAGAGCAGGCTGAGTGGAAAGGAAAGGGATAAAGTCAGACACTCAGGAGAAAAATAGTAAAAGCAGCAAAAATTCTGTTTTCTCTGAGATGTGGGGGTTTGGAGGAAAAAATAACAGGAAGGCGGCAGATTCAGCAATCTGAGAAAAGAGATCACAAGTCATTAGATTTTACTGAGGAGCTGATTGACGCTGATGTTTTAGAGCATTTACTTTAAAACGTCTCAAGTCCAAAAGGATTCAGGTTGAATTTTTCTCCAGATCTGAAACTCGCTGATCGAGTTCAGCAACCATCCAGGTTCCACATTCAGGCTATTTTAGAAGTTTCACTCCTGCAGGTCGATCATGAAACGACACCTGAGATCTGTGACTGATGAGCCGCCGGCCGATTCATCTTCTGACCCATAAATCACCCCATGCCTCATTCAGGTGGAGCGGACGCTGCTGGTTGCTGCTGGTTACAGGTTGCTGCAGGTTGTTGCTGGTTGTTGCAGGTTGCTGTTGGTTACAGGTTGCTGCAGGTTGCTGCAGGTTGTTGCAGGTTGTTGCTGGTTGCTGTTGGTTACAGGTTGCTGCTGGTTGTTGCTGGTTGCTGCAGGTTGTTGCTGGTTATTACAGGTTGCTGCAGGTTGTTGCAGGTTGCTGCAGGTTGTTGCAGGTTGTTGGTTGTTACAGGTTGCTGCTGGTTGTTGCTGGTTGCTGCAGGTTGCTGCTGGTTGTTACAGGTTGCTGCTGGTTGTTGCTGGTTGCTGCAGGTTGTTGCAGGTTGCTGTTGGTTACAGGTTACTGCAGGTTGCTGCAGGTTGTTGCTGGTTACAGGTTGCTGCAGGTTGCTGCAGGTTGTTGCAGGTTGCTGCTGGTTATTACAGGTTGCTGCAGGTTGTTGCAGGTTGTTGGTTGTTACAGGTTGCTGCTGGTTGTTGCTGGTTGCTGCAGGTTGCTGCTGGTTGTTACAGGTTGCTGCTGGTTGTTGCTGGTTGCTGCAGGTTGTTGCAGGTTGCTGTTGGTTACAGGTTGCTGCAGGTTGCTGCAGGTTGTTGCTGGTTACAGGTTGCTGCAGGTTGTTGCAGGTTGTTGCAGGTTGCTGCAGGTTGTTGCTGGTTACAGGTTGCTGCAGGTTGTTGCTGGTTGCTGTTGGTTACAGGTTCCTGCAGGTTGTTGCAGTTGCTGCAGGTTGTTGCTGGTTGCTGTTGGTTACAGGTTGCTGCAGGTTGTTGCAGGTTGCTGCAGGTTGTTGCTGGTTGCTGTTGGTTACAGGTTGCTGCAGGTTGTTGCAGGTTGATGCAGGTTGTTGCTGGTTGCTGTTGATTACAGGTTGCTGCAGGTTGTTGCTGGTTGCTGTTGGTTACAGGTTGCTGCAGGTTGTTGCTGGTTGCTGTTGGTTACAGGTTGCTGCAGGTTGTTGCTGGTTGCTGTTGGTTACAGGTTGCTGTAGGTTGTTGCTGGTTGCTGTTGGTTACAGGTTGCTGCCGGTTGTTGCAGGTTGTTGCAGGTTGCTGCAGGTTGATGCAGGTTGTTGTTGGTTGCTGTTGGTTACAGGTTGCTGCAGGTTGTTGCTGGTTGCTGTTGGTTACAGGTTGCTGCAGGTTGTTGCTGGTTGCTGTTGGTTACAGGTTGCTGCAGGTTGTTGCTGGTTGCTGTTGGTTACAGGTTGCTGCAGGTTGTTGCTGGTTGCTGTTGGTTACAGGTTGCTGCAGGTTGTTGCTGGTTGCTGTTGGTTACAGGTTGCTGCAGGTTGTTGCTGGTTGCTGTTGGTTACAGGTTGCTGCCGGTTGTTGCAGGTTGTTGCAGGTTGCTGCAGGTTGCTCCAGGTTGCTGCAGGTTGTTGCTGGTTGCTGTTGGTTACAGGTTGCTGCAGGTTGTTGCAGGTTGTTGCAGGTTGATGCAGGTTGTTGTTGGTTGCTGTTGGTTACAGGTTGCTGCAGGTTGTTGCTGGTTGCTGTTGGTTACAGGTTGCTGCAGGTTGTTGCTGGTTGCTGTTGGTTACAGGTTGCTGCAGGTTTCTGCAGGTTGTTGCTGGTTGCTGTTGGTTACAGGTTGCTGCCGGTTGTTGCAGGTTGTTGCAGGTTGCTGCAGGTTGCTGCTGGTTGCTGCAGGTTGCTTGTTGCTGCAGGTTGCTTCTGGTTGCTGGTGGTTGCTGCAGGTTGCTTGTTGCTGCAGGTTGCTTCTGGTTGCTGGTGGTTGCTGCAGGTTGCTGCAGGTTGCTTACAGATGCAGTTTCTCTAATGAAGAAAAGCCGTTCAGTGCAGTTGACTCTTCAGTGGCTCTCAGTGGCTCTCAGTGGGTCTCAGTGGGTCTCAGTGGGTCTCAGTGGGTCTCAGTGGGTCTCAGTGGGTCTCAGTGGCTCTCAGTGGCTCTCAGTGGGTCTCAGTGGGTCTCAGTGGGTCTCAGTGGCTCTCAGTGGGTCTCAGTGGGTCTCAGTGGGTCTCAGTGGCTCTCAGTGGGTCTCAGTGGGTCTCAGTGGCTCTCAGTGGGTCTCAGTGGGTCTCAGTGGGTCTCAGTGGGTCTCAGTGGCTCTTCAGTGGGTCTCAGTGGGTCTCAGTGGCTCTTCAGTGGGTCTCAGTGGCTCTTCAGTGGGTCTCAGTGGGTCTCAGTGGCTCTCAGTGGGTCTTAGTGGGTCTCAGTGGGTCTCAGTGGCTCTTCAGTGGGTCTCAGTGGGTCTCAGTGGCTCTTCAGTGGGTCTCAGTGGGTCTCAGTGGGTCTCAGTGGCTCTCAGTGGGTCTTAGTGGGTCTCAGTGGGTCTCAGTGGCTCTCAGTGGGTCTCAGTGGGTCTCAGTGGGTCTCAGTGGCTCTCAGTGGGTCTCAGTGGGTCTCAGTGGGTCTCAGTGGGCCTCAGTGGCTCTCAGTGGGTCTCAGTGGGTCTCAGTGGCTCTTCAGTGGGTCTCAGTGGGTCTCAGTGGGTCTCAGTGGCTCTCAGTGGCTCTCAGTGGGTCTCAGTGGGTCTCAGTGGGTCTCAGTGGCTCTCAGTGGTTCTTCAGTGGGTCTCAGTGGCTCTTCAGTGGGTCTCAGTGGGTCTCAGTGGGTCTCAGTGGCTCTTCAGTGGGTCTCAGTGGGTCTCAGTGGGTCTCAGTGGCTCTCAGTGGCTCTTCTGTGGGTCTCAGTGGCTCTTTAGTGGGTCTCAGTGGCTCTTCAGTGGGTCTCAGTGGGTCTCAGTGGGTCTCAGTGGGTCTCAGTGGCTCTCAGTGGCTCTCAGTGGTTCTTCAGTGGCTCTCAGTGGCTCTTCAGTGGCTCTCAGTGGCTCTTCAGTGGGTCTCAGTGGGTCTCAGTGGGTCTCAGTGGCTCTTCAGTGGGTCTCAGTGGCTCTTCAGTGGGTCTCAGTGGGTCTCAGTGGCTCTCAGTGGCTCTTCAGTGGCTCTCAGTGGCTCTCAGTGGCTCTTCAGTGGCTCTCAGTGGCTCTCAGTGGCTCTCAGTGGGTCTCAGTGGCTCTCAGTGGCTCTCAGTGGGTCTCAGTGGCTCTCAGTGGGTCTCAGTGGCTCTCAGTGGCTCTCAGTGGGTCTCAGTGGCTCTCAGTGGCTCTCAGTGGCTCTCAGTGGCTCTTCAGTGGCTCTCAGTGGCTCTCAGTGGCTCTTCAGTGGCTCTTCAGTGGCTCTTCAGTGGCTCTTCAGTGGCTCTTCAGTGGCTCTTCAGTGGCTCTTCAGTGGCTCTTCAGTGGCTCTCAGTGGTTCTTCAGTGGCTCTTCAGTGGCTCTCAGTGGGTCTCAGTGGGTCTCAGTGGGTCTCAGTGGGTCTCAGTGGCTCTCAGTGGCTCTCAGTGGGTCTCAGTGGGTCTCAGTGGGTCTCAGTGGCTCTCAGTGGGTCTCAGTGGGTCTCAGTGGGTCTCAGTGGCTCTCAGTGGGTCTCAGTGGGTCTCAGTGGGTCTCAGTGGGTCTCAGTGGCTCTCAGTGGGTCTCAGTGGGTCTCAGTGGCTCTTCAGTGGGTCTCAGTGGGTCTCAGTGGCTCTTCAGTGGGTCTCAGTGGGTCTCAGTGGCTCTCTCAGTGGGTCTCAGTGGCTCTCAGTGGGTCTCAGTGGGTCTCAGTGGTCTCAGTGGTCTCAGTGGGTCTCAGTGGGTCTCAGTGGCTCTCAGTGGGTCTCAGTGGTCTCAGTGGGTCTCAGTGGCTCTCAGTGGGTCTCAGTGGGTCTCAGTGGTCTCAGTGGGTCTCAGTGGGTCTCAGTGGGTCTCAGTGGCTCTCAGTGGGTCTCAGTGGGTCTCAGTGGGTCTCAGTGGCTCTCAGTGGGTCTCAGTGGGTCTCAGTGGCTCTTCAGTGGGTCTCAGTGGGTCTCAGTGGGTCTCAGTGGCTCTCAGTGGCTCTCAGTGGCTCTCAGTGGCTCTCAGTGGCTCTTCAGTGGGTCTCAGTGGGTCTCAGTGGGTCTCAGTGGCTCTCAGTGGTTCTTCAGTGGGTCTCAGTGGCTCTTCAGTGGGTCTCAGTGGGTCTCAGTGGGTCTCAGTGGCTCTTCAGTGGGTCTCAGTGGGTCTCAGTGGGTCTCAGTGGCTCTCAGTGGCTCTTCTGTGGGTCTCAGTGGCTCTTTAGTGGGTCTCAGTGGCTCTTCAGTGGGTCTCAGTGGGTCTCAGTGGGTCTCAGTGGGTCTCAGTGGCTCTCAGTGGCTCTCAGTGGTTCTTCAGTGGCTCTCAGTGGCTCTTCAGTGGCTCTCAGTGGCTCTTCAGTGGGTCTCAGTGGGTCTCAGTGGGTCTCAGTGGCTCTTCAGTGGGTCTCAGTGGCTCTTCAGTGGGTCTCAGTGGGTCTCAGTGGCTCTCAGTGGCTCTTCAGTGGCTCTCAGTGGCTCTCAGTGGCTCTTCAGTGGCTCTCAGTGGCTCTCAGTGGCTCTCAGTGGGTCTCAGTGGCTCTCAGTGGCTCTCAGTGGGTCTCAGTGGCTCTCAGTGGGTCTCAGTGGCTCTCAGTGGCTCTCAGTGGGTCTCAGTGGCTCTCAGTGGCTCTCAGTGGCTCTCAGTGGCTCTCAGTGGCTCTCAGTGGCTCTCAGTGGGTCTCAGTGGCTCTTCAGTGGTTCTTCAGTGGCTCTTCAGTGGCTCTTCAGTGGCTCTTCAGTGGTTCTTCAGTGGCTCTCAGTGGCTCTCAGTGGGTCTCAGTGGGTCTCAGTGGGTCTCAGTGGCTCTCAGTGGCTCTTCAGTGGCTCTCAGTGGCTCTTCAGTGGCTCTTCAGTGGCTCTCAGTGGCTCTCAGTGGGTCTCAGTGGGTCTCAGTGGCTCTCAGTGGCTCTCAGTGGGTCTCAGTGGCTCTCAGTGGCTCTCCTGGGAGCTTCAGGACGGAGGAGGATGAACCAGCAGCTGCTGTGTTTTGTGGCGGCTGAAGCCGTTGTAATGGGAGTGAAGGGAATTCCTCCGTTTTAATGAACTGACCTCTGCTCCCCTCTGGTTCCCGGTCCAGCTGAACCCGCCGGCCCTGCTGAGCATGCCCCGGAGCCCCACCTCCAGCGAGGACGAGATGGCCCAGAGTTTTTCCGACTACTCCGACGACGGCGCCTCCGACAGCTCCCGGGAGGAAACCATCTACGAGACGATAAGGGCGACCGCCGAGCCGCCGCAGAACCACATGGACGACATCCAGTCCAACTCGCAGGTGATCCAGGTCCTCATCCCCGACCTGCAGCAGACGGTGAGCAGCAGTTAGGATTCATGACTCCAAACTGAAACATGAACTGTTTATTTTTACACATGGACTCCAGAGAGGCTGTTCGGTTGGCTCAGTCCAGATCTGAGTGTTTTTATCCAACTGCATCATTTTCTACTCCTTTCATAATAAAATGCTTTAAATATCCTCAGCAGCAGGTTTTGGCTGCTTTAACAAAGCAAAATAGAATATTTTAAATATTATCCAAAGTGATTAATGCTCCTCTTCTTCACCTCCAGATCTTCTGTTGTTGTGGATAAACAGGTTCATCGGTTCTCCACACTTTCTGAGACTTTCATAGTTTTTAGACTTTTGTTGTTTTTTCCCTCTGTTTGTACCTGAACCTGCAGGAACAGCTTGGAGCCGTTTGTCTCACCTGCACACACACACACACACACACACACACACACACACACACACACACACACACACACACACACACACACACACACACACACACACACACACACACACACACACACCTGTCCTTTTAACACTGGACAATAAAATGTGCTTCTAAAATCTTTTGTTTTTAGTGGTTTTTTACAGTGCACAGTGACTCTTGGTATCATTTCTGGATTTTAGAGCCCATCTCACTGCTGCCCCATGTTTTTGTAATTTTGCCCATCAAGACTAGCCGCCCCAGTTTAGCTCAAAAACACAACTTTTATGTTCACAGACAGAAAATGTGAATTTTTCCCTAAATGTTCCGAACAGCTGAAAACTTAGTAAATAATAATGATGGATGTTTAAGCTTCAGCTCTGGGTTTGTTCCTGTTTCACACAGACGTTACTCCTGCCCAGTTTATCTGCTGGGGATAAATTTATTAAGCTTTGAATCTTTTTTTCTTCTTCCACTTATTGCCTGAATTCACATCCAGTTGTGCAAGAAATCTTAATATTTGTGTTTTTAATGTCAGTCAGATGCTAAACTATCTTAGTTTGAATATTCCTCCTGCAGTTATTTTGGTGTTATGCTAATTGGTGAGTGTTTGGTTTTATTGCTGCTGGTTGAATCGTTCTGGTCTGGAGGAGGATCCTCTGCTCCTCCGTCCGTCTGGAAGATGCTGATGTGTTTTGATGTTTGGCTCTTTGGCATTTCAGACAAATCAGTGACGCCTTTAACTAACTGGTGTAATTAAAATAAAGGGTTGTGTGAGTAAAACTGATGTTTTTCCAGATGGTGAGGCGGGTTTTTTTTTGCTGCCTCACATGTTCACAGTTCTTATTTTATGTTGCGTGATCTCAGAGTCTCAGCTCACTGCAGCTTCTTATTTACTCCTGAACTCTCAGAAACATTCAACTGGATCAGGAGGAATGTGAACAAATCCACTTCCTTTGTTCATCAGTAAGTTATTTTTGCAGCACTGATAAACATCTCTAATTAGTCCTCTCTCCCCGTTTCTCTTCATATTAACGTCACTTCTGGCCGTTCGAATGCTGATGCTAATTATCGGTTTCTGTAAGATACTCCTAGTTTTTTTTTAAGTCGTCACATTATTTTCTCACCTCTTTGTGTTCAGATGTGAAGACTTTAACGAGGTGTGACCAACAGGATCCACGTTGCCTCGTTTCCCCGATGAAACGCAGAGGAGTGTGAATCATGAGTGGGAGACATGTGGTGTAGTTTTTCATTTTAATGCCAAGTGAAATGTCTGATCGTAAGCAGAGGGGAAGGTTTTATTCTTTCAGATGGTTGAACGGGGAGGCATTTATTACGTCATAATGTCTGCAGCTTTTAATGCAGCATCTAAAGTGATCATAACTTTATGCATATTTTGATTTTTATACATGAATTATATTTATTATTTTGTGAACAAACTTATTTACGCCTGATTTTTATTGTGCTTCTTGTTTAATGGAATTATTACATTTGCAAACTTTCGTTGTTTTTTTTTGTCGTTAGCAGAATATTGACAAAGTTTTGTACATTTGTGATGGAAATGCAGCTTCTGAAGAGTCTGGGTTTTGTTGGCAGGCTGAGTTCTGGCTGCGAAATAAACACCTGAGATCAGAGAGTAAAACATGATGTGATCCGGTGAAATTAGAGCTCAGAAGCAGAAATGAAACACCGAACAGCTGAATCACCTGCCAGCTGTTGCCTTTATGAAACGCATTGAAACCTCATGCAGCCACTGACGTGTGGCGGATGCCGACCGTGACGTTGACGCGCGGCCGATGCCGCCTTGCTGCAGCTCTGGCTTGGACGGGTTCTGGTTTGGACGGGTTCTGGTCGTTGGGATGGAGAAACGTGTCATCCTGCTTGTGGCTGCCTCAGAGCTCTGACATAAACCTGGTTTTCCACCTGGATGCTGTTTTTCCTTTCACATCTTTTCACTCTTGTGAAACCTAAAAGTACAGACACAGTGTGTGCGCACGCACGCACACACACACACACACACACACACACACACACACACACACACACACACACACACACACACACACTCACTAGCAGCTGCTGCAGAGACCTGAGAAAAGGGTTTGTGTAAATACGAGCGGAGTGGTTTGAGTTGGTCTGCGCTGACCCTGAGCTGACCTCCTGAAGCTCCTGGAATCAGTGATGATTTGTTGTGTGAAACATGTTTGTATGAACACATGTGCTGTGCGCTGCTTCACATGTGCGCTCTGACCGCTCTGTGGTGCTGCTGGATCTCAGCATGACGTGGAGCCATCCACTCAGAAATGAGCTGAATAATTCAGGCCAGCATGATCTCTGCAGAACATGTGACTCCAACTCCAGCTGCCATCGACTCCAGCAGCTGTTTTCTAGAGTTTGTATTTTTCACAGATGATCAAACCCTTCATAACGGCTTCAGATCTCCTTTGTGTTTGGGTTGCATAAGCCAACACATCGCTTCAGGTTTAGGTTTGTGTCTGTCGTCTTGCTCTGTAGAATCCACATGTGCAAAGGAATTCAGGCAAGTCAAAGAAATGACTAGTAACTTATCTATTGAGAATTACATTTTAGTAAATATTCCAGCTTGTAGCAGAAGCTGATTGATGTTGCCCATGCAGACTAAACTATGCAGACACTCTGTCTGCACTGATGAAGGTGCATTAAACCTCTGAGCTTCTCCCTGATTGGTCTGCTGGTTCCTCGGTCTGCCTGTTTGTTCTCTAAGAACGGCTGAGACTTTAGTAGAAATGGCTGCAGAATCAATCGCACAGCTGGACTTTGATCACTGTTTCATTTTTAAGATAACAGGTTGCACCTGATTTAATTTAGACCAGTGGTTCTCAACCTGGGTTGGATCGAACCCCAGGGGTTCGGTGGAGCCTCTGCAGCGGAGGTAAAGACACACTGTGTAAAGTCGTGATGACGCGCCGCTTTGCCATCACTTACATTGCTTAGCCAATCAGAGGATCACGTTACATTGCTTAGCCAATCAGAGGATCACGTTACATTGCTTAGCCAATCAGAGGATCACGTTACATTGCTTAGCCAATCAGAGCTGCGGAGGAGCCCTGATTGGAGGAGCTCCTCTCAGCAGGAATTTGAACTTGTGTCTTTATTTACTTCAGCAAAGCTCACAGTTTTTACCAAATTCTGTAGCTTTCAGTGAACTTCTAAATCTGCTCCTTAGTCGCATCTTTTCGGGGTTCCTACTGCCTCTAGTGGCCTGGGGGTGGTAACACAGCTAATATAATTACATTACTAAATCAGAATACCGCAAAGTCTTTATTATTTATTATACATTTTTCATTCTCTTAAGCATGTAGAGCTAATTAAATGATCTAAACAAAACCTTAAAGTGGTTCCAGTTTCTCTCGATGGCCAACCTGTTGAAACTGTGGCAAATTTTAAATGTCTGCCACACTTTATAGATATTCTTGTCCTTTCACTTAACAACTGTTTATCATTATGTGTTGGTCTGTCAGGTAAAACTGATCCAGTCCTGAAGTCTGATAACTTTCTTTCCCTCGTTTAGTTAGTTTTACTGCTGGTTGTTTTGTTTAATCTCAACTATAAAGAGGTTTATCTTTTTAAAGTGTCGCTTTTTGCAAGTTTCTAAACTCCAGTTCTGTCCTTCATACTGCTGCCACATTTCACAAAAAGCTGTTCATTAAAACCTAAAGCATGTCTCTAAAGAAGCTGCTGTTTGTGGCTGAGGAGGAAACAATAATGGAAAGCGATTTAAATGTACACCTCTGTCTCGACCCGACCGGATCCAGGCATCTGCCTCGTCCTTGTCCCGGAGTCTGCCCACTTCCTGCCAGGAGATGGGATTATCCAGGCGGCTCGCCGCTGCAGACGCCCAGCAGCAGCACATCCAGCTGGAAACGCTCCTGAATGCCGCTGATCCTCCCACAGCCAGGCCGGGCAGGAAGCCGCCATTGTGTGTCTGTTTCACTTCGAGCTGAAAGCAGGACCGGCGAGCGGGCCAGAGAGGTTCTGTCAGCTGCACAGAACCTCATAGTGACCCGCCAGTGAGCAAAGTGACCCATCACTGGCTCCGTTCACAGGAACTGGGACTGGCTGGACGTGTTGACTGGTCCTACTGGGCCTCATGTTGCAGAAACACTAAAAATTACCAAGTATTTGTGTCCAGTTTCTAATGAAAATGTGTCATTAGATAAAACTCTGACGGCCTATTAGGGTGATTGTAGATAGAAACATTTCTGCCATCAAACTTTGAGATTAATCACAGAAATTTACTAAAAAGAAATTTCCTAGAAAATTTGTCTTCAAAAGTCTAAAAGTTTTAACTTTTGAAACCAAGAAATTTCAACGTTTTGTTTTCTATAAATTTACATGGGAAATGTTATAAGTTTTTCATCAATATTAAGGAATTATTGACTTAAAAGAAGCTCAGTTATCCTCCTGAAAAGTTCCCTGATGGATAGTTTTGTCTCAGCTGATATTTGCAGTAGAAACTAGACACACATACTTGTTATCATTTTGTATTTTTGTTCTGTGAAAACAGAGTTTTTTGGAAAAGTCTTTGCTCCCTTACAGGTTTTTTCCGTTTTTCATCCCTGTTTATTTTAGCTGAATAATTAATATTGAATTACTGATGTTCTGTGTTGCGCTCTCTCTCTCTCCCTCGGCTCGCCGTCAGAAATGCATGCGGTTCAACCCGGACGCGACGGTCTGGATCGCCAAGCAGCGGATCCTGTGTTCGCTCAACCAGACGCTGAAGGACGTCCTGAACTACGGCCTCTTCCAGCCGGCGAGCAACGGGAGGGACGGCAAGTTCCTGGACGAAGAGCGCCTCCTCCGAGAATACCCACAGCCAATCAGCAAGGGCGTCCCCTGCCTGGAGGTCAGCGTCCGTCCAATCAGAGCTTCGATGTCGGTTGAATCTGTAAAGCAGTTATTTTACAGACTCTTGGTTTGATGAGGAGTTTGGTTGGTGAAGTTTCTTTGTGGTATTTCAAAACAAGTTATTTCCTCTGAGCATCTCAGTCGGATTTCAAAGTCATTTGCTGATAATTTTTAACTTAAACAACTGGAGCGAATATAATAGTCCAGAGAAAAGCAGATGAAGGCGTTTTGTGGCGGTTTGCTGCGTTTCATTGCCTCTCTGGCTCTGATGTCTCAGATTAAAGCAGAAATAATCATCATATTTCATATCCTCTGCAGGTCAGATCACCTTTCATCTCCTGTTTGTTAAAAAGTGTCTGTGACACCAATCAGATTCTCTCTGAGTAAAACATGCACTAAAACACTGAGTAGTCAGCAAAAGTCATGAAAGTTAATAAATTTTCCATAACTTTGGTTTTGGAAACTAAAGTTTCCAAAAAAGTCTGTTTGGAGGAGCAAAAAAAAAAAACAGAATAAAAAAGTTATTCTTTCATTAAAAGACTTTCTTGTAACATTTTGAGTTTGATGCAGTATTTATACTTGCTCTGAATCACTTAAAGGTTGTTATTTAACTCATTTTTTATTCATTTATGTATTTAATTTTGGCTGAAATGGCTCTCCGTAGGTAACAACATATTAGATTATAATGTAGATCAGAACAGACGGAGAGAAGATGGAGGGATGAAGGGCAGCAGTAGATCTGCAGTTTGACGTTCATCTCTCATCTGGTAATGTTGCACGTTTTCTTTCACAAATCGATGAAATGAAAGTCCTGATTTTCAGGAACTCCTCAGAGTTTTGTTCCTTATGAAGTATTAAAACCCCAAAGCGTTTGTGTAATCTGGTTTCCCGGCTCAGCTCACATCTTATCTCACATCCTCTGGCTGCGCTGATCCAGATTATCGACACGCTGCAGGTTCACTGACAGCAGCGTCTCTGAAACTTCAGCAGATGGCATTCAGCCGGCGCCATCCTCAGTTCAGGTCTGTTTTACCTCAGAGCGGCTGGAGTCCGTTAGCTCATTACTTTTAATCAAGACGGAGAAGATCTGAGCTTCAGACTCCCTCAGCAGCAGCAGCAGAGAAATCTTTTATTTGATTATTACCCCCCGTTACATCTGTAATATTCATGAGGCAGATTTGACATTTAATATGATCCTAATCTAACATCCTTTTATCTGAGTAGTGCTGACGTCTGAAACCAAATTCAAGTCAGTTTATTTTTATTCTGCCAGGACAGAATCTTATTGCTTAGCATGTTTAATGTAGAACTGCTGAGATTTCTGGACATTTATCATAACTTCCCTTTAAAGAATATTTGTTAAACACACTTGAAGTTTTTGATATTTTTTTGTGCTAAAACTGCACAAAAAAGATTTACAGTGTACAATCTGAAAATTAATTTCTAAGGCTCATGCAAGGTTAGATCATTTCAGCCCCAAACCGATAATCTCTGTTCCCAAATCCAGGTTGCTAATCCCAAACTAGCTTCCTTTTACTTCCTGTCTGTTTCATGAAAGATCCCTGGAGAGGAGAAATCACACATCAGTCATGCAAAGTGCAACGTTTCTCATTTATTTACAGGAACGGCAGCAGATATGCAGCAGCACAAACATTTGTCTCTCCTTTTCCCAAATGAGGAATCAGTTTGAATGCAAAACGTTTCCAGAAGCCGCCACTCACAGAGATTAGGAAGCACAGCCGCTCAAGAGTAGCTTCATTCTGCAAATCTCCTCTAAAAACGCTCATAACTAATACTAATACTTTAAACACCAAATATATTTTAATATGCATTATTACACCGAGTGGAAACCGTCTCAGCTCCTCCTTTACATCTGTGGTTTTTCCTCTGCAGTCAATCATCTCCAAAGAAACATGGACTGACTGCTTTACCAATGCCAGCCAATCGTTTGTCAAGTATCATCCAAGCTGCATCTTATTTCAAATATTTAACATATGGTTTATGGAAAAATGTGCAAATACACAAATTCTCCACAAACAATTTGGAGTCACGTTCCACAGAAAATCTACGGATCCTGAAACGCAAACGGGTGGAGCTGCTCTGTACGGCCTTCAGTCAACTGAGACCGATGGATGTGCAGTTCCACTTTAGAACAGCAGGTGGTGATGTAGCGCCACCTGCTGTTTCTATTCATTATGCTAGCTTAACGGTTGTGTTGTTAGCTTAGTCCCAAATTCATGATGTTTGTTGTAGCAGGATACAAGAGGTTCATGTTCCAGACAAATCACACAGGAGTCAAAATGATGAAACCATGAATCAATTTACCTCTGAAGTTGGATTTGACCCAGAACCACATTGGGTCAGAACCAGTGATCCCCAAAGGGGGAGACTTGATGGTAAGAGAAGAAGAACCTTTAAATCCATGAGGTGTTTTTCAGTGAAGCCGCTGGTGGATCAGAGAGTTTGGCTCAACTTAAGGCGACTAATGAGCAGAGAATCTGTAGAACCAGTTTAGACTGATGGAAATCCACCCGAGCTCTTCACTGGAGGAACAGGAGAGATTACTGGACTCTGAACAGGAAGGTAAAAATCACTGGACTTACCCAAAATGATTCAAACTCAGAGCAGACATATTGGATTTTGAAGCCGGGGTTGATTAGTGATAGGTATTTTCCTAGAACCTACATAAAAGAACCACAGACAACGTATATGAATTTCATGACAAAGCTTCTGCAGAAGGAGAAAAAACTCTGTCAGCTCCTCCGAGCTGTTCACAGAGCATTCTCAAGATCTTTGGGTAGAGCTTGTCTTTTATTTTCAAAATTCAAAGAGGGAGGATAGGCAAGATAGACAGCAGAGGAAAAACAGCAAAGGTCGTAAAACATTTTACCTAAACACAGCAAAGGTCGTAAAACAATTTACCTAAACAACTAGCAACCCAGTTCCAGATGCGATATCTGATTTACGGCCTGAGCCCGGTTCAAATCTTGGTCAAACTGTTTCACCTGAAGATGAACAGGCAACTGTGACCCCCAGGTCAGTTAATACACACACTAAAGAAGAGAACATTTTAAACTGCTCTAACATTAGACTGAATATGAACTAAAGTAACAACAAAATGATAATACCAAAAAATCTCTAACAATTAGAATCTGTCTTTATATTTTAGGGATGTCGTCGTTTTGCATGTTTTCTCATGTCAGTGATGCTGATTTCTACAGATGGGCAATTTCCACTTCTGACTTGAGGGAAGGTTGTTAACTGCAGATTAGTGGCCATGAAGATGTTTAATCATGTTTTCCTCCAACAGTTTCGCTACAAGAGCCGAGTCTACAGACAGCCCAACATCGATGAGAAGCAGATCGCCAAACTTCATACCAAGGTAAGGATGGACACGGGAGCCCTTCACTGTGTTTCTGTAAAAGTCGTGTTTTTAAAGTTTGCTGCCATCATGAGAGCTGAAGGTTGAGAGGTAAATAAAGTAATTAATGTTGCCCCAGACGGAGATGTTTACTGCCTCTTCGCTGTGGAGGGAAAACAAAACAGCAGGCATCTTTTTTCACTTACTGCAAATTACCTTTTAATTTTTACACAATTAAATTAGCTGTTGCTAAGTTAGGTTGCTACGCACATTATGGTTTGTTCTGAGAAAAACAAATCAAAGTGTTCTGACTTATAAAAAGATTTGTATCATACCAAATTACACATTTACTTCAGAAAGATGAAGAGCTGTGAGCTGGTTCCGCTGGACGGGACCCGAAGTATCTGCCTCTCATTCAGAACATTTAGGATCCATCAGGACAATCAGCTTTTAAAGTTCATACTCATGATGAGTGAAGCCTGTAAGATGGCACAATGGAGACGTCTCTATAATGTTTTATTCTGTTAAACACAAACTATCACCATTGCTCCGCCATCGTCGGCCATGTTTGTTTTCTCTGATTTGGCGTCGAGAGGTTTTGTGAGATTTCCCGTCTGAATGTTGGTGAGTGAAACTGGTTTGTGTTATATATGGCTAAAACTGTGATAGTGACATTGTTTTGATGTTATTACATATTGTGGACATGTCCAACGGCCGTGCAGCTTCTGGACGAGTCCAGCTGCGGCAGTGGAAGGGGAAGTGACGCCAAGGAAATAGTTTACTAGCCAGTCCTGGTGTTTCTGATCTTAATGTCTCAAAGCTTTGTTAAATTCCACTAATGTCGAAAATCCACAATTTGTCAATTGCAGGTTTTTCATGAAATAAGGAACGCAGTTAAAATCCCATGTGAATAAGTTTGTTCTCATGATAAGTCATTAAAAACACGAAGCGCCGTCTTCCTCCTGCCGCTTCCTGTCGTCTTCTTCATGGGTTGGTTCAGCAGGAACATCTGGATGACGATCATGTGACTCATGTGAGGCAAAAAAAGAAAAAGTTTCCATTAAAGTTTTTCAAAATAAACCAAAGAAACCACATCATAGTGCCAATACTTTATACAAAACATGAGTTTTTTCATAACTGGCGTGTTTCCATTCAGCAAATTTATTTTCAAAATGTCGAATTATGCAGTTATACGGTCAATGGAGGGACGGCTGATGTGTTTCGGAAGGATCCAGTCTTGCTGCAATCAGTTATTGATCCATCTGATTTGATTAGTCAGGCTGAGTGGAAAATCTGGTCATCATCAGCATAACAACAGATATTGAATTCATACCATTCAGTATTTTAAATATTCCTGGATTAAAGACAATAAGACCAAACACTGAGGCCTGAGGAACTCCTTAATAAACTGAATCCTTACTAACGTGAAGAATCTGTCGGATAAATACGAGCTGAAGCTTCGTCTGTTCGGCCCTCTGTGACTCTGCTGCCCCCTGCTGGTGAGGTGAGCAGCCAGACATCAAGAGAAAGATCTCCCACTTCCTCCCACTTCAGTCTGACAGACTCTGGGAAGTGTAACCTGAAACACCTCAGACAAATCTGTTTCACACCGAACGCGCTGCCAGAATAAGACGTAAAGAATCACAGATTACAGTTTAATCTGTGTAAAATCTTCCCTGTTTGGTTGGAATCAGACTGTTTGGGTTCGTTTCTGGTCATTCGAATGAAATCAGGAGAACCGTTTTTATCCATCTCTCCTGTCCTGTTTATTATAATTATTTGTGAAAATGCTCTTTTCCTGGCAGACGAACAGCAGACTCCTCCTCCTCCTCCTCCTCCTCCTCCTCCTCCTCCTCCTCCTCCTCCTCCTCCTCCTCCTCCTCCTCCTCCTCCTCCTCCTCCTCCTCCTCCTCTCCCTCCTCCTCCTCCTCCTCCTCCTCCTCCTCCTCCTCCTCCTCCTCCTCCTCCTCCTGCCTCCATCCCTCCTGTATGAACCGAAATGAGTTTCCAGCCTCCTGGTTGTTTGCTTCCAGCTCTGGGCTGCTGTCCTGCAGCCTCTGTAATCTTGTTGTGCAGCCAAAGCATAAATGTCTGTGGCAGCTCTCTCCTACAGGACCTGCTGAAACCGTCTGACAGCAGCTCTAATTTCACATCCGACTGCAGGGAAGAGAGACGGGAAGGAACACAACCAGAGGAAAATAAGAAAGGCAAGAGGAGGAAGATGCTCATAAATATGGAGCAGGGACATACAGTCAAGTTTCCAAAATGTTATTAATGTGAAGAAGTGTTTCTCTGGGATATTTCTGGTTCTAAAAGGAGGTATATCATCAGCTCAACGTTTCCAGGAGTTGATCCTGTTGCTTTGCTGTGTGGTAGAAAGAGAAGCAGCAGCAGATCAAAGTCCAGACAGGGAGGAGACGACACTTTCCTCCTCATCCTGATTCATCAGGCCTGCAGAGACGCTCGGGGACAGGCTGGACGGGGACATTGAATAAAACACGGGGCACCCGCGGGCCGCGGACATGATCCTTTGACATTTCCAGATATTGAACCGCTGGTGAGTCACTGCAGCCGTCAGCCTGACAGAAACTGAGTCACTTCGGAGGATTCTCTGCTTTCAGTGCAGCTGATCATAAAATAATCAGTATTTACTCAGATCTCTGTCAGCCACTGCAGCATCCAGGCAACACCTAAACATGTTGGCTCTAAGTGGCGCCAGCGGCGCTGCGTCTCAGGAAGTAAATAAAAATAGGTGTGTAATAAAAATATTTTAAAATCTTAGTTTTCCCAGGTATGAATAGTTTCAGGTGGTTATGAAACTTTTATAAAAATATGTTTTCAACACCTTCACCATGTGCAGCTCCTGTTCCTTCACCCAGAGCTCACTGCAGAAACACACAGCTTGGTCAGAAACAGCCGATCAGAGCCAGGGGGAGGGTCTTATCGCTGTCAATCAACCTCAAGTACATGCTGCTCACCCTCCTCTTTGCTCTTGCAATGCTTTAGCAATAAATGCTAAGGCTAGTTAGCAACAGTTTTCCTGTAGTAGTAAGTTGTTTCTCCACCACGAGCAACGCGTTCGCAGGAGTGATTGACAGCGCTCAGCCCCGCCTCCTGGCTCTGACTAGGGAGGTGGAGATCAATCTTTTCACAGATTATGTGTCTCAGAACCATCGATAAACTGAAAGTGGAAGTTATTCACCCAGTTTTTACTGAATAAATGAAACATTTATGAGTTACTGGGAAGAGGTTTCCTGTTGCTCCTGCTGATGGACAGCACAGCAGAACTCGTAACATTTTAATTTCAGACACAACAAAATCAAATTACTCAAGAAATCATGATGATAAAACCTCCGTGGAAAACAAAGGAGCTTTTTAATTAGATGTTTTTGTGGTGGATTCAGTTTGTAATCAGTGAAAGTCGGAGTGACTGTAGCTGCTTGTTGCTGCTCTTTTTCTGCTCCCTCGTTCTTCCGGCTCCTTCTCTCCCGTCCTTCTGGGAGCTGCTCTCTTATCTATTTTTATCTAACGGCCTGAAAAGAAAGCAGACAGAACCGAGCCGAGCAGAAAGGATCCGCTCTGTCCCGTCCTGATGTCCGTCCTCCTGTCTGTCCCTTATCTGCACATTCAACTCGATTCCATTTTATACTTTTATGTTTGACCTTTTCTGACCTTCCCCCGTATCTCTAATTGTATTTCAGTCTCTGCGAAAGTCCCAGGATGGATCCTTTTGTCTCAGCGTTCTGGTTTGATGACCCGCTTGTCCTCTGTGTGTGCAGGCCAACCTGAGGAAGTTCATGGACTCGATTCAGCAGAACCAGGTGGACAAAGTGGGGAAGCTGTTGGAGCGAGGCCTCGACCCAAACTACCACGACGGTGAAACTGGAGGTGAGGCTGCAGGCTGGACCCAAGCAGAAAGAAACATTCTGGAAAAACTTCTGGAAATCAGAGGTTAATAAATGGTTCTGGTTCTGGAGGGAAACCCAGAAAAACCTCCTCACCATAGAAACGTTTGATCAAAAATGTCATGTTTCATTTAAGCACATTTAGTTTCTCAATCCCATTTGCAGTATCAGAGCAGCTGCTGTCTGTTTCCACAGCTTCACCTGCCTGATGTTAGTCAGACGATGAGCTGAAATGTTCGAGACTCGACTGTTAGTGGTTCTACTGAACTGTAAACTGACCTCCCATTTCAGAATCTGTACATAAATGAGAAGTTTAGCATTTTCCATCGTGACGTCAGATTTCTGTCTCAGGTGAAACAGTCCAGGGTTCGGTAAGGCAGCTGGTGGTCGGATTGAGGCAGGAAGTATCTGGACCAGAACCGGCTTTTTATTAGTTTTATGATTGCTTTATAATGATCACAAACTGGATCCATGATGACAATCAGAACTTCTGACTGATTCTGGAAACGAGTTCAGCTTTGTGAAAGTCAACAGCTCTAAAGTTGTGACACTCAGACGGACAGAGTCTGAAACCAAACTAATGTTCTGGAGAAATCACCGATTCGTCTCATGTGAGGTTAGTTTGAGGCTGGTCTGGTTTCCTCCTGGTTCGGTTCGGTTCGGTTCTGTGGATGTAAACACAGCGATCCCATGAAGGCACCGACCAAAGCAGGTTACAGGAACAGGAGTTCATCTGACGGACCTTTGGTTCTCGTTGATGGATTCGCTGTCGCCCAGTTTGTGTGCCGATCGTAACGAAACATCAGCTGCAGGAACTTGAACCTCACGTGGATCCGGTGAGGCGCAGCGCCGCCCTGCTGGCTGCAGTGAAGCATTTCCCAGGTGTGAATGAAGGAGTTGTGTAGCAGCAGCATCAGTTTCCCCACACGGCGGCCCAGGGGGCTGCTGGGTAATGAGCCGAGTGCTGATGTCAGACTGAGCAGGTGGTTCCTGCTTCCAGAGGAGAAACTCAGAGATCCGGACGGACCCTAAACACACCGTCTGTTTAAGTCCGTTAACTCGCTGTGCAGGTCAGTGTTATTAGTTTAAATTAGATTCATTTATTTATTCTGGTCATTTTTAACCTTCCATTCAAATGGCAAAGGAAAAACACAAAAACAAAACGATAAAAAAGACAAAATTAGTACAGAAATGAACAATATTTAAATTCCTGTCGATGGCAAAAACTGTAGAAGCAAAAGTTTATTATACCTTCACTTTTTATACGTAACATATTCTAAATTAAAACAGCAGAATTGTTCATTTCAGGCAGTGAAGCTCAGATCATACAGATTTATCACATCTGAAGTGAAATATTGGAACCTGGTTCTCATGTTATTTTGATGATTCTGTCTTTATGAAAACCCAAAAGTCAATGTCTCAGAAAATTTTAATATTGTGAAAAAATGAAATATTGAAAACTCATGAAGTTGCACCAAAGCTTTTCCAAAGGAAGTTGAGTGGAAGGAAAAAGTGTGGAAGGGAAAGATGAACAGTGGTAACCGCAGCCTGGAGAGGAACGTCGAGTAAAATCCATTCAGGATGTGGAGGAGCTTCAGGCCCGGACAGAACATCTGGAGGCGGTTCTGGCTGTTTTAACTGTGAGTTGAGGTTTTGTCCGGATCGGTTTCCTGAGCGGCAGACAGCGGATCAGCGGCGGACAGCGGATCAGCGGCGGATCAGCGGCGGGCAGCGGATCAGCGGCGGACAGCGGATCAGCTCCAGGCGTGTTCAAACGTTTCCACCTTCGTCTTGTTGGCCTCAGGCAGCCAGAAACTCGCTGCCATCGTTTGTTGCCTTAAGAGCTGTTGACTTCACCGCAGCTCCAGGCTCATAACGATGTTTATTTCTGATTATTTCATGAACGTGTCAGGAGTGTCTGAGCTGCGGTTGGACTTGACAGAAGCAGCGTTGAGTGGACAGACGAAGGTGAACAGGAGGATGAGGAGCAGATCTCTGGAAACCAAACCAAACCTCCTCAACCAGCTGGAGTAAAATCCACTGGTTCCCCTGCAAACACCTGGGCACCTCGGGGTTAATGAAAACCAATAATGACCACTGTAATAACTTTAACCTGGCAGAAGTTATAATAAATATGAGTAACATGAAGAGCCGTTAAATAACACAGAGAGCATCAGCTTCACAGACGCCTCATTTAAAAACTGTGAGGATCATCGAACCCTCATTGTCCAGATGTTCAACAGGTCAGAGCTCACAGTCTGACCGACTGACCATCAGACCGTCTGTCTGACCATCTGACAGTCTGACCATCTGACAGTCTGACCATCTGACCGTCTGTCTGACAGTCTGACCGTCTGACCATCTGACAGTCTGACCATCTGACAGTCTGACCATCTGACCGTCTGTCTGACAGTCTGACCATCTGACCGTCTGACCGTCTGTCTGACCATCTGACAGTCTGACCATCTGACAGTCTGACCATCTGACCGTCTGTCTGACCATCTGACAGTCTGACCATCTGACCGTCTGTCTGACCATCTGACAGTCTGACCATCTGTCTGACAGTCTGACCATCTGACCGTCTGTCTGACCATCTGACAGTCTGACCATCTGTCTGACAGTCTGACCATCTGACCGTCTGTCTGACCATCTGACCGTCTGACCGTCTGTCTGACCATCTGACAGTCTGACCATCTGACCATCTGACCGTCTGTCTGACCATCTGACAGTCTGACCATCTGACAGTCTGACCGTCTGACCGTCTGACCGTCTGACCGTCTGACAGTCTGACCGTCTGACCATCTGACCGTCTGACCGTCTGACAGTCTGACCATCTGACAGTCTGACCGTCTGACCGTCTGACCGTCTTGACCATCTGATCATCTGACCGTCTGACAGTCTGACCATCTGACAGTCTGACCGTCTGACCGTCTGACCATCTGACCGTCTTGACCATCTGATCATCTGACCGTCTGACAGTCTGACCGTCTGTCTGACCATCTGATCATCTGACAGTCTGATCATCTGACAGTCTGACCATCTGACCGTCTGTCTGACCATCTGACCGTCTGTCTGACCTTCTGACCATCTGACCGTCTGTCTGACCATCTGTCTGACCATCTGACCGTCTGACAGTCTGACCGTCTGACCATCTGACCGTCTGTCTGACCATCTGACCGTCTGATAGTCTGACCGTCTGACCATCTGACCGTCTGTCTGACCATCTGTCTGACCATCTGTCTGACCATCTGACAGTCTGACCGTCTGACAGACTGGCCATCTGACCATCTGACCGTCTGACAGACTGGCCATCTGACCATCTGACCGTCTGACAGACTGGCCATCTGACCATCTGACCGTCTTTACCTTTAACCTGCAGGTTGGCCGTTTTCTTCCTCGTCTCCTTCAGTACCTTAAGACACCTGAACCTCTGGTCACCTGAGGTTAACATCCATTTGCTCACATTATTTTAATCTTTTCTAGATAAACCATCATTTTTGTCCAGGCCTGTTTTGTTAATTATTGTTTTTTAAATAATTCTGTTGAATTAAAGAGCAGAATCAGATTTCCATTGGATAATTTTCAGGATTTTTCTCATTTTTAAATTCAGTTTGAAGTTATTTCTGAGAGCGTTATAGTTTTGAACCCTGATCCAGGTGTTTCCTCCAGGAAAGCCGGAGTCGACTCTGCTTCCCCCTGCAGACACAAACTCTCAGCCTCTTTGTGGTTTCATATCTTTGCTTCTGTTTTTATTTATGAGCTGAAAGTATTTCCGTCTCCCGACTGATTTCAGCTCAGGACCAGAGTTCAATCTTTAGCTTTTATTTCAAAGACGTTTTTCAAACATTTCACACATTAGATTCCTGGGAGCCGGACCTTATAAAGCTGCTTTTTCCTGGACAATATTTTAATTTGATCATTTCTGGGAAAAGCTGGCTGCTGGTGCCGCAATAAGCTAATTATGTTGAACTGGGACACGTTTGTTGTCTACTGGTGTCTTGTTTTGATGACCTTGTTTAGCATCATCAGCGCTGCTTTAATCACCTCTTTGCTGTTTTCCTGTTACGCCTCATAATTAATAGAGAACCAGCTGACCTGCTTTTTATCAGATCAAAAACCTGAAGGGAAGAAAAGTGAAGTTTGAAGGACGTTCGGTTCCAGTTATCTGGAGAAACCCACAGAAAATCTGGAAGCTTTTACCTTGAAATTATGCCCTTACTGTACAATATTTTACTCTTTATTCTGTTTTTTATAAATACTTTATATTCTGTCTTTGCGTGAGTATTTGCTGCTGTTGCACAGAAACTCAGAACAACGGATATTTATTTTAAATGAAATTAAATTCTATTCTGTTCTGCACCAAATATCACTATAAAATATGTAAATTAGTACAACCCTATCATATAATATCTGTAATGAATTACCATCCAGTTTTATGTTACGTAATTAAATGGGAGAATCTGAGTTAAATTTGATTGACACATATAAATATCTTTTTATTACTGTTATTTCTGGCTCTCTGTGCTAAACTACATAATGAAATAACTTCATATCTCCTGCTGAAATCGAACATCTGATTGGTTAACACTCAGCTGCAGACCAATCACAGCAGCAGAGTAAGCCCAGCTGATTGGCTGCAGTAATATGGAAACGCAAAGTAACCCAGTGGAAAAATGCAAAACAAAATAATTACTGAATATTTAAATAGTAAAAAATAATAATTTATTTAAGATAATCTGATGCTTTAAGTTTTGGGACTTTTAAAGTTATTGAATTGTGGCACTTCTGGCTTCCCGTACCTGCTGTGGTCCAAAAGTCTCCATGTGATTTATGCTGCCTGAACCACACTGGATGTGTCAAACAGTTCGCTGATCAACCAGTTCACTGACTGACCAGTTCACTGACCAACCAGTTCACTGACCAACCAGTTCACTGACCAACCGGTTCACTGACCAACCGGTTCACTGACCAACCAGTTCACTGACCAACCAGTTCACTGATCAACCGGTTCACTGACCAACCAGTTCACTGATCAACCGGTTCACTGACCAACCGGTTCACTGACCAACCAGTTCACTGATCAACCGGTTCACTGACCAACCGGTTCACTGACCAACCGGTTCACTGACCAACCGGTTTACTGATCAGCCGGTTTACTGATCAACCAGTTCACTGACCAACTGGTTCACTGACCAACTGGTTCACTGATCAACTGGTTGAATAATCCAGTCATGTTCTGTTTTATTTTTGTTTTCCATGTTTAGTTGCTTTGGTTTGTTGTTTGGTTTTGGTTTTTCATTACTCTGTGGTGTCTTCGTCATTATCAGAGGAAATTATTATTTAAACGTAAAATCTGGTTTTAGATTTAGTTTCCTCCTAATCCCAAAAAGCTGGAAGAGATTTAAAATGAAACCTTTGAATACGTCAGAGGAACAGAGAGGAAACTCTGGAACGTCTTCATTCTACTGGAGTTTTTGGTTTTTCTCGCTCATCCAGTCCTGTGATCCTCTGCTTCCTCAGCCGGAGCTCCTCGTTTCCTCGGACCACCAGGCTCGCTGTGCGTCTTGTTTTGCCTGTTTGGTGCTGAATGCAGTTTCCTCCTGTGGTTCAGATGTCTCTCTTCCTCCCAGGAGCTTTGGAGCCGCTGTGAACTCGTCTCCCACGCTGAGCTTAAGAAAACTAACGTTTTACTGTCTGGGTGCTGAAAGCTGCAGGAAGTGGATTTGCCTCCTGAATGGTGTTTCTCCTCCAGAGAGCCCGCTGACGGCGGCGGCCCAGCTGGACAGCGGCGTGGAGATGATCAAGGTTCTGAAGAACGGAGGAGCTCATCTGGACTTCAGGGCCAAGGACGGCCTGACGTCCCTCCACAAAGCCGCGCGCGCCAAGAACCAGCTGATCCTCATGGTGAGGAAACTCCCTCTTCCTCCTCTACAGGTTGAAAACCATCATTCAGACGTTAAATCAGCTCAGGACATTTTTCTCCTAACAGATCAGTGAGATGAGAAACTTTCCTTCTTTTCCCTGAAAACAAAGGAATCGTTTTAAAACGTCACAGTGGATTTTATGAACAGACATGCAGGAAACCGGCTGCTCCAAACGAAATATTTAGCTCCAAATTAAACACAGTTTGTCATATTTAGTTTTTAAAAACATGTAGATAAATAATTTAAATGTTAAAAATTTACATTTACATATTTACGTACAGCAAACAATTTAGTTTTTTTAATATTTGGATGAATTTTTAATCATGTAAATATTTAACATATTGATAACTTGGTTATCAACTTAACTTTAATTATTTTACAAAATATTTAGAGTAGAATATAAATATATATTTTAAATGACACATGGTGATGGTGAAAATAAGACTGAAAAAATGAAACCCCATTTTTTCCTCTTATGACCTAAATAACCAAATTATAGCTTTTGATTTTTGAGTGTAACTTTGCAAACGGCTCAAATTACATGAAATTATTTTCACTCTTATTTTGGAAGCTGGTTGTTTTAGTCATTTCTTTCTAAGGAGTTTTTAGTTTCATGAAACAAACAGAAGCATTTCAGATTTTTCTGACTTTAAACTTTTATTAGAAATGTCATAAACCAGGATGGTGAATTAAATGTTAACATTTGGTTCAGATCAAGTTTGGTTCAATATTCGCTGTGATGCAGGTGGAGAGAAAAACTGGGATGTTTGTGGAGTTAATGTCTCTAAGAAACATTTTCTGGGTGAACAGGTTCTAGAACAGACATGTAAAACCCAGTTGATGTGTTTCCAGGTGAGTGATGTGATAAAACATGTGAACGTTGTGTGTTTGTGGATCCAGACGCTGCTGGAGCTGGGAGCGTCTCCAGACTATAAGGACAGCCGCGGCCTGACGCCGCTGTACCACAGCGTGGTGACGGGCGGAGACCCCGGCTGCTGCGAGCTGCTGCTCAGCCAGCAGGCCTCCGTCTGCTGCCAGGACGAGAACGGCTGGCACGAGGTCCACCAGGTACACACACACACACACACACCTACACACGCATGCACGCACACACACGCACACACACCTACACACACACGCACGCACACACACCTACACACACACACCTACACACACACACACGTACACACACGTGCATGGATGCACACACACACACACCTACACACACACACACCTACACACACACACACCCACACACCCACACACACGCGCACGCACACACCTACACACGCACACCTACACACACACACACACACGCACACACACCTACACACACACACATACACCTACACACGCACGCACGCACGCACGCACACGCATACACACACACACACACACCTACACACCCACACACACGCGCACGCACACACCTACACATGCACACACACACACCTACACACACACGCATGCACACACACATGTTTGCGTGACTATCTTTGTGGGGACTTTCCATTGACTTCCATTCATTTCTACAGCCTAAACCTGACCTTTAACCTTATCCTAACCCTAACCAACCAAAACTCAATTCACAGTTTATTCCTAACTCTGACCCCTGACCCAAAAACAGCGTTTCCCCTTGTGGGGACCAGGCTTCGGTCCCACAAGGAGCAGTGGGTCCCCACAACTTAGTATGTGTCAGGAAGATGGTCCCCACAAAGTATTACACACACACACACACACACACACTGTGTGTGTTCTGGCCTTCGGATTCATCAGATTGCTTATCTCCCTCCCTGTCAGGCTGTAAAATCTCAGCCTTCCTCATCCGTCCCGTTTCAGAGCTGATAAGCAGAAGCTGCTGCCGTTTCGCGGTCGCCGTGCCGCGCAGCGCCGCGCCGCGCCGCGCCGCGCCACGCCGCGCCGCTCACTTCACCTTCACATCCAGCCGAAATGTTTCTCCTCAAACTTCAACTGAAAAGTTTGTCCACTCAGAAAAAAACTTTCTGCTGAGGAGAGGAAAAGTTCATTTCTCTTGCAACGTCACACAGGATTTTCACATTTTTACGTTTCATTCATGTCTGTTTTGTTTTTAATTGTTCGTAAGCTTGATGATGAAAACATGATGTATAATTCAGACGGATTCAGACCTCTGACATAATCACCATGACGACCGAGCATCAGCTCAACAACAACCAGCAACTCAGCTGTTTTTATGTTGCTTATGTTTGCAGGCTTAATGACTTTTCCTGCAACATAAGCAGCATCCATTTTTAATGTCTGCACGATGCGTCAGCTTGCTTTTCATCTCCTCTGTGATTTGCAGCTGAAGCACTTTTGTTTTATAAAAAGGTTATAAAGTGATATTTAGCTTTAGAAGTGTAAACATCAGACGCAGAGGGACCTGATGGAAACAAAACACTAAAATCATACCAGAGTTTTAACTGGTTACCCAGGACGTCCTGTTTCTCTCTGACTCTTTTTAAAAGTATAAAACATTCAGGCTGGATGCAGGCTGCTTGTTTTACCTCTTTTTTCTCTGATCCTGCTGATATCTGTGAGATATTTTCCTTACATCCAACATTTATGTCAATGTGAAGCTGAGATCATTAATATCTGTCAGTTGTTTTGTTATTTTACCGTTTTTATGGAATCTGAAACTTTAATTTTCAAATTTCCCACATTTTATGAATGCCAAATGAAAGTGGCAGAATGTTCAGCCCAAATATACAGAAATAAATAATATATGTGAATATATGAAAACGTAACCAAATTAAATTACAGTCAGATGGGAAAAGTTTTACTTTACTTTTTAAGTTTACTAGTTGAAATCAACATTTGACTTTCAGTTTGAAATGTTTTTCTCAAATGCAGAAATATTCATGAGGCTCAATAGAGAAGAATTAATTTCAGGTTCAATTATGAATTTGATAAAGATTTTTTTGGCAAGGGGCAAACACGGACCTAACAAGTTCAAAGGTCAGACAGTTTACAGATTCATGATTTTCTTTAAAGATAAATGTATTTAATGAACGTCTGGACAGATGAGTTTCTCTCTGAGACTCTGTTAGGTTTTTATTTCAGGTGTTTAACGACTTTTACTCCGTATTTCTGCTCCCGGGTTCAAACTGAGGCCACCAGCTGATCCTGCTTCACTTCTCCTCCTCTGCACCACACTGACATCTAGTGGTGAAGGCGTCACACTGCAGGGATCCTCTCACCGCTGTGTGTGTGTGTGTGTGTGTGTGTGTGTGTGTGTGTGTGTGTGTGTGTGTGTGTGTGTGTGTGTGTGTGTGTGTGTGTGTGTGTGTGTGTGTGTGTGTGTGTGTTTGCAGGCCTGCCGCCACGGCCATGTGCAGCATCTGGAGCATCTGCTGTTCTACGGAGCGCTGATGGGCGCCCAGAACGCCTCGGGGAACACCGCCCTGCACATCTGCGCCCTCTACAACCAGGTGAGCAGGAAAATAAATAAATAAAAAAACAACCAGGTGAGCAGAAAAAAAACAAAAAAACAACCAGGTGAGCCGTCAAACACGCAGGTTTCCTGTCGCCACCAATCGTAAACGTTTCTGCTGGAAAGAAAAGTTTTCAGTGACATGAAGGTAAAATTCTGGATTTGATGCAGAATGTTAATATTCAGTGTTTTTAGTAAAAACTAAACTTTCATTATCAATGTCTGACAAACTTTCCAGCCTGATCAGCTTTATTAATCATTAAAGAAAAGACATTTTCTCATGTGACACAAGTGTTTCGGAGATAAAACTCCTTTTTCTGCTCTTTAAATCAAACGAGCTTCTGTTTCCCTGGTGACTAGAAACATTTCAGCTCCAATAACAGAATTCACCAAATCATACAGATTCCAGCAGGAAATGGTGGGAAAATTAAATAAATATGAAAAACATGAACAAATCCAGATTGATTCTTTAGTTTTACTTTGACACGATTTCTGAATATAAATTCATATTTCAGTTTGAGAATACTTTTTTTTTTTTCGTTCGCTATTGCTTCACATTTCGTCCAAAACTTTGTATCAAATTCAGATTTCTGATCCATATTCTTAATTTAAAAACCATAAGTACCACTGATGGTGGTAAGACGCTGACTGCTCGTTATTTCACCATGTAATCCTTCAAAGCAAAGTGAATTATTCCCAGTAGAGAAATGTTAAACGTGACGGTTCTCCGTCTGGCCTTTGGATGGACCACTGAGCCGACCTATGACCCCTGTTGTTCATCATTAACAGAAACTTGTTCTGGGTTCGGTTCTGCCTTCATGACATCATTCATACATTCATCTGTTTTATTCACCCTGTTGTGTTTGCGGATATAAACTGTTCTTTTTTATCACAGCTGAAACTGATGCCCCTGTTCACACATTTAAACTCAATAAACTGAATATTTTAACAGAAAAGCATCAAATTTGCTTTTTTGTTACGATGTTCCACTTTATAAAATCTTGATTCTGTTTCAGGTCGTTATCTGAAGACAGATATTTAGATACTAAACAAAATATTACATTTTGATCTAGGAATCAATGATAAGGAAGTGACATGAGCAATAATTTATATTTTATATAAATTTAAATGGTGGGCCACAATACCGAGCTTTTATTTTGATAGACCACTTCCACTTATCGGCAAGTGAATTTGCATGTTAGCTAAATATTTAGCTCAGGAGTAATTATTCAGTCTGTAAATATTTAGTTTGATTATAAATATTTTGCTTAGTTTTAAATTTAATATTTGTCTTGCTAATAAGATATTTATTTTGAAGCTGGCATTTAGAAATGAATGAATAACAAGGTTTAAAAAAATATGTCTTCAGAAAATGAACCTCAATTTTTCCCTCTTATGACAGGATAAATAACACGAACTGTTGCAGATAATTTTAACTTTTAAGCGTCTCATGTAGCGGCTAGCTCGCGGCCTAGCTCGCGGCCTAGCTCGCGGGCTAGCTCGCGGCTAGCTCGGGGCCTAGCTCGCGGGCTAGCTCGCGGCCTAGCTCGCGGGCTAGCTCGCGGTTAGCTGGCGGCTAGCCGGCACAGAACAGACTCCTTTGCAGGAACTGTACTCCCCTGATGGAGACGACCTGCGTTTCCTCCATGTTCCTCATTGTTCAGTTCAGACAAACCTGAGCCGTGATTTCTACCAGAACAGAAATGAATTGAGAGCTTTAACTCATTTAGCTCAGCTTCCTTTCTTTCCGCTCCGCTCCGTTTCTTCTTCCCAGGAGACGAATTATTTACCGTCCCATCTAGTATTGATGATGCTCAGATGTTTGAGGCGGTGCAGTTCAGCCGATCCCAGGAGGAAAGTCGTTCTTCCTCTAATTGCTGTGAACAAGTGAAGTTCAATGTAAAGAGCGCTCTGCTTTGTATCTCATGCTAATCTTTTCATCATATCCATATAAAAGTATAACTCCAATAATAACCACCCACACATTATAAGCTCCTGTTCATCTCATCCATTTAGCTGGTTTTGCTCTATGAGTTTCCAGGAAGTAAAAGTTGAGTGTGAAGCAGCTGAGATGACAGAAAGAAAAGAATCCATCAGCCTTTAATTATTCAGGAATAAAAGCAAATCAAGATGTGTTGTCATCTTTTAAAATCTAACCTCTACAAGTAATTGATGCTTTTATATCTTGGAAAGAAATTTGATGGGATATGATGAACAATCACTCGTCTGAGCCGACAGGTTTGCTCTTATAAGGCTAGATTAAAGGATATTAAAGGGAAATAAAGAAACTGTTTAAAGCTGCTCATGTATCAGATTATTTGCCAACAAACAGACTTTCAATCCTGAATTTCTGGTTCTGGAAACAGAGTCAGCATTTCTCTGAAGACCTGATCAGAAACTCTTTTTTTTCTGTCTTTTCCCAGACAGTTTGTGTCTGTGAATCTTTCCAGATGAAAAATCCAAGACATTTATTTAGGATAAGTGTCGGCATTTATCAGAGCGGCTCTCTTCCTCTGATGTGAGGAACTGGTCACATCACTGTGAAGGAATCCCTGCATCCCACTCCAAACGCCACTTGACCTGAAGCTGGTGTTTGAAGCCTCTGGCTGCAGGTCAGCATCGTTTGTGCTGCAGCTCATCAGAGCGTTTAACTCGCCGCTCTCAGTTTGGCTTTTAAAGAAGAGATTCATTCTGATGCTTTCAAATCTCAGAAACTTAAAATATCTGTTGAAAACCAGTAGAGACAAAATATAATACTGGCTCAGTTCTCCTGCTGATCAGTCATAGAGGATTAACTGTAATTTTAACAGTCATGACTGAAAATGATGAATTATTGTCATATCTGTGTGAGAAAACCCCCCAAAACTGAGATTCATTCCATGCAACTTGATAAAAACGTAAAGCTGGACTGAGGAGAGTTTTGTTGTTTTTAGGTAAATCTGCTCCGCGCTGATCCGCTCTGTGATTATTTTTATTAATCGCCATCTGTCTCTCAGTTAATCCAGAATGTTAATAAACCTCAAACATGAACGTTTAACAAAGTAAAGGTGATGTTTTGGCTTGTTAATAGAAAATCTGTATGTGAACAGATATTGGGCAACTAAATGAAAAACAGATTTTCCCATCTCACTTTTTTTGCTCTCATCTTTTTAAATGAGAAACATAAACAATGATTTCTGACATTTAAGAACTAAAACCAGTGAGTTTCCCCCGGTCCATCATCGGCGCCGTGCTGACCGGCTGAAATGACGAGTCGCTGCTGATTTATCGTCTCATCTGACTGAAGGACTTTGTTACACGAGTCAACTTGTGAACAACTTTGCATAAAGTTTCAGTTTTTCACCCATCATCTTGTTTTGTTTGGTCTTTTTCAAATCGTCCTCTCATGACCTTTGACCTGCTCACTGAGGCCTGTGGTTTCTGAACTTTAGTTTTTTTTTATCATTTCTCTGAACGTTGCACACGCTGACCCTGACTGGATTTGCTGGGACAGAAAAACAAGAAACCTAACGTCCTAAATGTCATCCAAATGGAGTGTAGACGACCTTTGACCCCTGCCTAGATTGATGAAAGGCTGCAGAAGACCTGAGAATGGGGTGGAGCTTCACCTTTTAGCAGGTCAACCATCCTGAACTTACAGCCAGAGCAAAGCAGCTTCATGGGTTAGAATGGCCTAGTCAAAGTCCAGACCTAAATCCAGCTGGGCATCTTTGTGAAGGACCTTCCCTTTCTGTTTGAGGCTCCTAACTGAACTGTAGTTTTTGTATTTTTACCTGGAACTTGTTGGTGACGCCCATCAACCCAGGACGAGTTTCCATGGCATCGAAGTTTCCAGGGAGAACGGAGAACCTTTCTGCTCTGACCTTTCTCACTCAGATCCCTCCATCTTTGTTTCTGCTCCTCTTTTAATTAATTTTACAAACAGCTTTGCTCCCGTTTGTCCGGAGTGATTCTCATTTCGGAGCGTTTCAGAGGAGAAAGGACGGCGTGTCGGAGGACTGGCTGCCGTCCAGGTGAACGGGTAAAAATAACCCGGAGGATCTGGTTTTAAATGAGGAGGGAAGCGTCTCATGGCAGAACGTATGGAAGGAGCTGACTGCTCTGCTCAGATCATGGCTGTGCTTCAGTTTGTGATTCTCCTGCCAACTCTCCACAGCTCATTGTGGCTCTAAAAAAAGTATTTATATTCATGTATGTGTGCGCGGTGCATGCGTGGTGCAGCACATTGTGGGCGAGTTGTGCAGCAGATTCAAACCCCTCAGCTCGCTCCAGCGCTCTTCTTCTCTCTCTTCTCCCTCTTCCTGTCGGAGTGGAGCAACAGATTCACTTGAAGCAGAAGAAGCTCCACTCCTCCTGGTGCAGGTCGGCCATGCTCCTGCTGCCTCTCCCTTTAGTAATGACATGTTTAGACGTTTGAACTCTCTTTCCCGTTCCCGCTCCTCCGGCTTCTCGGGGAAACTCTTGTCACTGGAAGAAAATCGCCGTTCTTCCAGAACAAAGTAGGAGAACTTACAGGAATCGGATCTTTAGGATGGTTTCTGGTTCGTTATACTTCATGTTTTCTTTTCTTTTCTCCCTCTCAGGATAACTGTGCCAGAGTGCTGCTGGTCCGTGGAGCTGACAAGGAAGTGAAGAACTACAACAGCCAGACTCCATTTCAGGTACGGGTGAAATAGAAATAAATAAATAAATTTTAAAAAAGTAATTGCTGCTATTTTTAGCCAATTCTTGGTGATTTATCGCAGCTTTTAGCGTGTGGGGAAAACATTTTTAGTAGCAGCACATTCTCCTCATCTCATTTGTTGCCATGGCAACAGTGGGGAAACAGCCAAGGTCAGTTTCAACCAAGGATGCAAACGCTTTCCTGGCCAATAATGGAAATGTTGTAATTAAAGTCCTGGAGGAGAGGAGCGAGCGAGCGTGAAATGCCGACCGTCTTTTTGGGATTCGTTTCAGTCGGGCGCAGAAAGGACGACTCTGATACGCTCGAATTTATTGAAATAGCGTGAAAATGTTTGATTTAGAGCTAACGCGCCGTGCGCTAATATGAAACATGAACACGCCAAAGTTTAATGTGTGTGCATGAATGTTTGTGATGCTCAGGGTTGCACAACGATGTTTTCACGTTCATGAGTCACTCTTAATTATTTCTGCAAACATTAAATGTTCTTTTAGCTGCAAACAAACGTTTAGGACAAATGCAGAAAACGTTGCTAAGCTTTTCGGTGCCTGGTTGTCCGCTGTGCCGGTGTCACACTGTCACAAACATCGGATGAAATCCGACATTTATTTCAAAAGTTAGAAAACCAAAATAGAAGCACTGAGGCTGATATTTTAAAATTTGAGTTTTCAGAAAGTGGGAGGTGACTGCAACCAAATCAGAGTTTCAGGCCCTGCAACATGTCAGGCATAACATTATGACCACAGACAGATGAAGTGGACAGCATTACTCATCCCTTCATGGTGGTAGTGATCATGTTGGCGAGGAAGTGAACATTTTTTAGTCCCTCCAGAAATTTTGCAATTAGAAATCACTGATTTTGTGGAGCTACGTTGGAAATATTTGTAAGGAATTTTGCAATATGTTTTCCTCATTTCCATTTCAAAATCTATATGTAGAAGAAAAAAGATGCAAAAATAAGCAGACAGACTGGACATAAAGAAATTAGTTTGATTTGTGTTACTCCATATCCAGTAGAACTGAGGCAGCAGTGTAGTAAGAGTAAGAGATACTGCCACCTGCAGGTGGGAGTTGGCAGTCAATGTTTTAATCATTTTTATGAAACAGTTGTGTGAATTTTCCCAATCGCAGAATCATGAAAACCTGAAGGGGCTGATGTGGTCAGCTGGCTGAAAGTGTTTCCTACAGTTTTCACATGTTTGAAAGTGTTATTTCCAGTTAATTAAGCTGAGCTAAATCTGTATTAAGCTTCAGCAGGAACAGAAAGAAAAGTTTATTTCTGCTTAAAATTAAAGATTTGATGTTTTACATTTTGGTTTAGTTTGTGTGAATACGTTAAAATCAGAGTGATTTTACTTCATGCCATCATCCTGTAAGAGTCTAATCTGACATCTGTGGTCCGAACTGAGGATTTCTGCTTATGGAGAGCGAACCTGCACTGCTGTGCATGTTTTATGAGGGGAAAATCCTGCAAAGCACTAAGTTCCAACTGATATGTTTGACTCATAACCTACGCCTAAGTTACAAAAGAGCCTTATCCAGGCAGGCATTTACGAAAGGCAGTCCCACGGGGTCCTCGAGGTCCTCCACATCCACTCCAGTGGAGCGTTTCATTAGCTGAGCGTTTCACAGAGAGGGAGGGCAGGATGAACTGAAATCACATCACTGTTAGTCAGAGTCTGACTACAGCTGAGGCTTAAATTTAGCCGTTTCCCTGGAGCTTGATTTCTGTGAACAAACTGCACTGAACAAAAAAAAAAAAAAAGTTTTCATGATACTGTGAAGTTTGACACTTTACAGGAAGCATAAACAGCTTAAAACTGGCTGTATAGTTTGGTGAAAATCAGGGATGTACTGGGCTATTAACATGCTGTTATCGCCAGTATCCAATATTTACTAGAACTATGTGTACTATATACACGTATGCTATATACGTATGCATATATATGTATGTCTCCATACACTTACAACAGTGGGAAAAGACAACGACGCTGCTGATACCTGCTCTGCCTCACTGTCAGTCACATGACCCCGTCTACTCCCAGCCCAGAAACACAAACAGCAGAAAGATGGAAATAAACATCAGTTCTTCATATCAGCCCAGTTTTACTTATCGAACCGATACTGATGTGTTAAAGCAGATAAATTGCTTCTCTAGTGCAAATATGTCCATGATGTCAGGATGCCAGGCTTGTCTGCTTATCATCTCAGAATGTAACAATTTGGGGGCTCGTCCGGGATCCAACAGCAGGTGTTTTGTTTGGTTATGGGTTCAGTCCTGTCTGTCTTCTCACAGCTTTTAAATGTGTTTCTTGGCTTTGCTGAGTCAAGAAACACAGAGTGAGCCCAGATGTGGGTCAGCTTTTGTGATTTGATTTGGATTTCCTTCTGGATCTCTGAAACTTAATATAGACTCAGATCAGTTTTAGCCTTAGAAATCTGAATCTATAATCCAAGCATATTTATATCTGTAGATGGTGTTGGACAAACTTCTGCTAATAAACTGACAAAGCAGCTAATTTTTTGGCTAGTGCGAGTGTTTGTGGTGATAATGAAGATGTTTAGAGCATCTAGTGTCCCCATTGTTCCAGATGATTTCTGTAATCATTTCTTGAAGCGCAAACTGTTCAGGAAGGTGTGCAATGACAAATTTGCTCATAAAATCATTGTGACGTGGTTGGTATTAGCATGGTTATATTTAGTGCTTTAGCATTAGCTTCTGCTAAATACCATGTTGGTGTAGTGCTTTAGCATTAGCTTCTGCTAAATACCATGTTGGTGTAGTGCTTTAGCATTAGCTTCTGCTAAATACCATGTTGGTGTAGTGCTTTAGCATTAGCTTCTGCTAAATACCATGTTGGTGTTGTGCTTTAGCATTAGCTTCTGCTTAATACCATGTTGGTGTAGTGCTTTAGCATTAGCTTCTGCTTAGTACAATGTTGGTGTTGTGCTTTAGCATTAGCTTCTGCTAAATACCATGTTGGTGTAGCACTTTAGCATTAGCTTCTGCTAAATACCATGTTGGTGTAGCGCTTTAGCATTAGCTTCTGCTAAATACCATGTTGGTGTAGCGCTTTAGCATTAGCTTCTGCTAAATACCATGTTGGTGTAGCGCTTTAGCATTAGCTTCTGCTAAATACCATGTTGGTGTAGCGCTTTAGCATTAGCTTCTGCTTAATACCATGTTGGTGTTGTGCTTTAGCATTAGCTTCTGCTTAATACCATGTTGGTGTAGCGCTTTAGCATTAGCTTCTGCTAAATACCATGTTGGTGTAGCGCTTTAGCATTAGCTTCTGCTTAATACCATGTTGGTGTTGTGCTTTAGCATTAGCTTCTGCTTAATACCATGTTGGTGTAGCGCTTTAGCATTAGCTTCTGCTAAATACCATGTTGGTGTAGCGCTTTAGCATTAGCTTCTGCTAAATACCATGTTGGTGTAGCGCTTTAGCATTAGCTTCTGCTTAATACCATGTTGGTGTAGTGCTTTAGCATTAGCTTCTGCTAAATACCATGTTGGTGTAGCGCTTTAGCATTAGCTTCTGCTTAATACCATGTTGGTGTTGTGCTTTAGCATTAGCTTCTGCTTAATACCATGTTGGTGTAGCGCTTTAGCATTAGCTTCTGCTAAATACCATGTTGGTGTAGCGCTTTAGCATTAGCTTCTGCTTAATACCATGTTGGTGTTGTGCTTTAGCATTAGCTTCTGCTTAATACCATGTTGGTGTGGCGCTTTAGCATTAGCTTCTGCTAAATACCATGTTGGTGTAGCGCTTTAGCATTAGCTTCTGCTAAATACCATGTTGGTGTAGCGCTTTAGCATTAGCTTCTGCTTAATACCATGTTGGTGTAGCGCTTTAGCATTAGCTTTTGCTTAATACCATGTTGGTGTAGCACTTTAGCATTAGCTTCTGCTTAATACCATGTTGGTGTAGCGCTTTAGCATTAGCTTCTGCTTAATACCATGTTGGTGTAGCGCTTTAGCATTAGCAGAACTAATATTTTTGATTGGTGCTTTAACATTTCAACTAGCCGTGCACAACACCATCGCCACTGAACTTACTCCGTGGACTCAGAGTTTAGTAGCTGGAATTTCTCTCATATTTTTCACATAACTGGATCTATTAGTAAATCAAAGCAGTTGTTGTTAGGTATTACGCAACACACCTTCTTTTATCACTGCTCTGCTTTTTAAAGCAAAGCAATTCTCTTTGATAGCGAGATGATTTCCCTCCCTACAAAAGCCAGAGATTGCTGACAGTCAGCCCCAGCAGCTGCTGTCCCTCAGAAGTGAGGACGTTCAGCTTAACTGGGCGGCCAAGTAGAAATCTGTTGCAGAAGAGAAACAAACAGCCGTTATTTTCCTGACAGCAGGCTGAACATCAAGCAGCCACTAAACACGTTGGACTCTCACTTGTTGTTGAGTGGAGGAAAAAAATCGCTCTCTTGCACTTACTATCTTTATCGTTGTTGCACTCTCCTCCTACACATGGAGCCCAGAGCCGAATCCAACAAGTTTATGCCTGTTTTACAGATGGAAGAGCAGGAAGCTGAAGCAGGTAAAGACCAGAGGAATCTGAGCTTCAGGACCTTTAAAAGCTGAGACTGTCCTGCAGCTCAGAGGACGATACGGCCAGGCTCATGTCCAGCTCTATTTATTCATTATTATTCCTGTAAATTAATTTTTTTTTAAACTTTCGGAAACGTTTTCATGTGGTTTCCTTGACATCCATAGTAAAAGGTTTAATTTATTTTACATTTTCAGACTGTTTTAAAGTGGCTTCTAAAGTTTTATGGTTCAAATTTAGGATATGATAAACATGATCAAGCTTTGAACTTTGACCTCATGTAGAAAATTACTGAAGATCCCAGATTCTTTCCAGCTTCCCTGTTCAGGCAGGTTTTCGTCTAGTTTGAGGTATGGAATTTGACTAGGCCATTCCGGTGGCATCATTGTCCTGTTGATGACCCAGTTAGGACCAAATTTCATCTCATGGAGCCACTTTTCCATGTGGAGGTCAAAACCCGCTGAATGCGTGAAAACCAGCCCACATCATCATCCCTCCACCACCGTGCTGGAGGAGTTTGTGCTGCCAGACGTCCTGCTGTCCGCCATCTTGTTTTCCTTCAACAGAATGATGGAGTTCAGATGGTCTTAAAATCTCTCAGATTGATGGGAATTGCTGATGTTGTTCCAGTTTCATCGTCATAGTTGATTTGGTTCAGTTCTCGTAGCTTTTACATTTCTAAAGGATGTTTAATCTGTTGACCTCATGAGTTTACTATGCAGAAAAAACTGAACTAAATATTTTGTAGGAATAAAACAGCAGACAAGAGAGCAGGTGACATCAATGAAACAGGTCAGAAGTAATTAAATATAATTGGAATTAGAAACCACAACACGGTGGAATAAATTGGGTTCAAGCCGCTGCACCAATAAATTTGAATGCATTAAAAGGTCGTCCTCTTCAGATGCTTCATCTCAGTTTTATTTGCATTTTGAAAAATCCTGAATATCAGAGCAGAAACATTACATAACTCTAAACAGGAATACATCTAGACAGAGAGCTCGAACACACATTCCCACCCACACTGCCATACCTCAGCAAAACAACAGAAAGAAGCTCAAACACACAAATTAACTACCTATCATGGTGAAAATACGTTAAACGGTTGAAGAAAAGCAGCTTTAAAATGAGAAAACGTGTTTTCCTTTGTTCAGAAACGGCTCTCTAGATGTGGTTGAAACAAATGAGCTTTTTAAGGAAAAATCAAACTAACTTCACAGTTACAAATAGATTTAAAATAAATCAAGTTTACTTAAAGCCAAGGCGCAGACTTGCAGCAGTTTGAAATTGTCTAGTTATTAAAAACTTTATATTTCAGTCATAAGACTGAAATAAGTTTGAGACATTGTGAAAGGAAGTGACTTCATGTGCTGTGCAGCCCTTTAAAGGCTGTAGGACCCAACATTCATACCAAAATTCACAATTTGCACATTTTTGTTTCTCCATTCGGATCTTGGTGTCTGGAAAACGAGCCATTTCAAAAACCTGTGCTGCTGTGTAACTGTGCATCTGTGTGCAGCCATTTTCACATGTGTGTGTGTGTGAGTGTAATCACACACACATACATGTGTGTGATTTAATTGGTTAAATCCAATTGACTTTAATTCTTGATATTTTCCGATTTAATGAAAGACTTAAACATGTTCTGTTAGGATTTTTTTTCAAGCTTAGACATTAATACAAAGCATTATTTTTGACCAACATGGTTGATTGTTTCAGTCCTTTATATGTTCTATAATGACCCATACTTTAATGGAAGTTGCTTTTGTTGGAGTTTATTTTAAATAAATTAGATGCACGTTTTCCTTTAAAGTAATTTCTGCTGTAGATCCTATTAATTCCCAAAAAATATCTTGGTCCCATTAAAGGGACGGCGCTCGTTCTGAAAACAGGCAGAACTGAGCAGACTAAAATCTCATTATCTAAGAATGATTTTGTTTAAAATATATATAATTAACATGTTTTTATAGCCTGTAAACCTTTCCTAACCTCTTTAAAAGAAAGCATAATAGTCCCTTTTAAGGTAATTATAATTATAGTGTTGGACTGTTGGTCCAACACTATAATTTAAAATGCCTCATCCAAAGCATTTTAAATGAAAACATGAAGCTGTTGAGGCTTAAATGCCCATAATATTCATAATATCCATAATGTCCATGGGGCATCTTGTTATTAGTGTAGAGTTTGATTGGATTTTCTAAGAACAATGGAAGATGCATCATTTCCAACCAAAACTGCCAGATGCTGAAGGTGGTGGGGCTTTTAGCCCAGATCTGATGCAGCTGGACGTTACGAAGCCTGGAGTTCAGCTCATGTCTGTATGTCATATGGAGCGAACGCCCTGCATGTTTCTCAGCTGGAATCGGTTTGATGTCTCCATCATTAGGAGCCAAACCAACAACTGGAGCCGATTCCTGCAAAGCTCTGCTGCCACGGCTGAATGAGGCGCTTCTGCTGCACGGCCTGTGGGCGTGTGGCGGCCATCTGATACTATCATGCTTCAGCATCTGTGGAAAAGTGTGTGTGTGTGTGTGTGTGTGTGTGTGTGTGTGTGTGCGTGTGTGTGTGTGTGTGTGTGTGTGTGTGTGTGTGTTTTCTCTGCGCTCTTTAAAAGATGTATTGTTTAAGGCAACAGAAAACAGAGCCAAACAAAATTTCAGCTGTTCTCTCTGAGTTCCTTGTTTTCTTGATGTGAAACTTTGATAGATTTCGACCAACCGGCTCTTCATGTTGTGTTTCTCATCTCTCCAGTCTGATCTGTGGATCTTCCTGATCTCTTCAACCTTTAAAGACCAAATGTCTCCATTTTCATCAAATCGTTCCTCCATTCTCCACGTTTCTCCCTTTTCTGTTCCCACTCTGTCTCTCCCAATCTAAGCCTTAAAGGGACAGTTAGGACGTTACTGAGGTGGGGTTCTGTGAGTAGTTGACACAGTCAGTGGCTTACCTGCAGCAGACAGAAATCCTCCTGAAGTGAGTTTTGAGTTCAGACCCTCCGTATGAACAACAGGCTGGTTTTTACCAGGATGGATGTGGATGTGCCTCATTGATAAGCTAATTGCTGATCAATCAGCTTATCAATGTGTCGTTATGGGTGAATGTGACTCTGGAGCTTTGATTGGTCAGTTTGACTGGAAACCAGTTTATAAATCGATTTATTTACCGTTTATGGGAGGTGAGCCAGAGAGGTGGCAGAAGAGCTGGATCAGAACCGCTAACTGATCTGTGGCATGAGGAACTGAGCTGTTCACCTGGACTCATCTGGACCTGCGGCGGTTCTGGATGGACGGACTGAGTTCTGTCGTCGTCGTCTTCTTCAGATAAACTCGCTCCGACTCCCCAGAGACCTGCTGCCAACTCGGCTCGGCATCCTGGAGAGCGTGAGCCGGTGCTGCCTTCAGGCGCTCCTGGTTGACATGTTTCTGTTGCCAACCCAACCGGCTCCCTCCGGCTGTGCAGGAAGTCGCTGTCACCACGGAGACAGCGGCGCTCCACGTTCCCATGACACTTCAGATAAAAACGATGTTTCTTTTCCTCCCGGAGCATTAAATATGCAAATATTTCTTCAGATTTACAGCTTTCCTTCCCCTTTTTAGCAAATTAAACATTAAATGAAGCGGCAGGAAGCTCAACTGTAAAAAAAAATTACGTTTTATGGTCAAATCTGAAATTTTGTCTAAGATTAGGTGGAAATATTTGGGTCTTTAGACTTACTGCAGTAATGGTCTTATTAGTCTGCAGCAGTAGAAACGAAATATTAACATTTCCTGGTGATGCTGTTTGTTGATTCTTTATAGTCCGGTTTATTTGACTCGATGATGGAGTCGATGGATCAGCTGATAATCTTTTGTTTCTTTAGAAAACTTTAGATGCATGTTGAGTTGATCCATCATGTTTGGATGAGTTTTCCAGTATAATCCCAGTCTGTATTGACCTGTAGTTTCCTTCGTTCCTCTGAAGAACCTCTCCGGTGTTCCACTTGGCTGAAAGTGTTTCTGAAAGCTCCTCCACATCTTTACCCCCTTCCTGTTATTCACAACCATTTGTCTCCCTGACAACCAGCGGAGACCAGGAAGAGAATGGATGTGGGGGCGGCCATGGCAGTAGTGGTGTTGATTGTGGGCGGCAGGATGATAATGAGAGATAAATTGTGTTTCCTGCAGCTCATTGGTTAGCAGCTTCCTCATCACTCTCTGCTAAAAAGAGACTTGAGAGCGCCCCCTGCTGCTCTGGTTTAGTTGTGTTGGGGTATTCAGTGGTGGTTTCAAAGACAAAACTCTGTTTCAGTGCTTCACAGTAACCTTAGCTGAGCTTACATTTCTACCTTCAGATTTAAATATTAACAGATTAGTGACAGAGAGATTTCTGTCCCTTCACCATCTGCTCCTCCTCCTCCAGCTGCTCTGAGTCAAACCAACCTGTTCCCCTCCTGGCCTGTGGGGGCGCTGCACCAAGAACCACTGAAGGAAACGACACAAAAACCTCTGAAGACACTGAGAGCAACTTCCTTCTTCACCAGATGGAAACAAGATGGAGGCGTCAGATTTTAGGAGAAGGATTTTAGCGGTTGGAGGATTTCTCCTTCGCTTGGCTAGCACGTTAGCTTTGGTTGTTTTTACCCAGAATGCCCTGCACCGTAGTCCACTTCCTGCTTTTCAGGCGATCTACGGTTCAATTAGCATTCGGACTTCACCAAATGGACTGGATTTGGATTAAAGCGACTGAACGGGGCTGGAGGGAATGAGGTCCACAGGAAAAGACCAAAAAACACCTTTTATTTTCTATAAATAGAAAAAGTAGCAAAAACAATCAAGATGCAACCATGCTTTCATTTCCTCTAGGTAATCATTTAATTCTTTCATGGAGTTGTTATTTCCATTTTTAATATTTTTGCAAATGAATGACGGGTCAAAAGCTGTGAAGCAATAAACGTTTGGATGCTCCTGGTGCTCAGGTGGAAATAATAATTGTTTTTAAAATGGTTTGTTTTTCGCAGGCGGCCAGATTTAAAACCGAAGCAGTTGGATTCTAAAACATCAAAATAAACCAGTCAGGATTTCCTTTTTTATTACTTCAGCTTTATTTTTACAGTTAATCACCATTTTCAGAAAACAGACTTGATGAAATGAGAAGGTGAGCGAGGAAGTTGGATCTGGAGCAGGAAGTGATGCGTTTGTGCAGCTGAGTAAAATGGCTGTTTTGCTGCTTTTATTGTTTAATAGCTGTTCATTAAATTAATGACAGATTCTGTATATGAATATGATGTGATTGTAGCTGGTCTCTGGAGAATATCCGCTCAGTTCCTGGTTCCGGATGAATGTGACTGGATCTGTTTCAGTTTAACGGCTGAAAATATTCCAGGGATCAAATGAATCATTGAGCTGAATCTGAAGCCTTTGATCCAGATCCGGTGGATTCAGGTGAAGTTACAGTAGCTGTGAATGTTCACGGGGTGAAGTCGGCGTGTGACATGCTGCAGGAAACCGTCCATGTGAGCTGAAGCTGCTGGGATCCCGTGGATTCGAGGCCTTCTCTTCGCAGAGCAGCAGTCACTGATTCGTCACGCTCGGTGGCATGAGCTCTGGGAGATCCTCCGAATGAGTGGGAGATCCAGCATCCGCCCCTCCCCCACCCGCTTCTGAAGAAACAGATTTTCCTCCCGGAATAAGCTAAAAATATGCATTTATTAACATGCTTTTTATTTTGGAGGAGGCCTTTTGTTTTTCAGCTGGATAAACGTTCAGGAAGCGTCACGTTGAGGGAAAACCTCGTTTGTTTCTCCGTTTCCTCAGAACCGACGTTCAGGTTGTTAATCCTGCAGAGACGGACCCGTTCATGGCACCTGCTGTCCGACTCTCCACGAATCAGAGCAGGCTTTCTTATGTAATGCTTCTGGGTTTCCCATGAGGTGTGTGTGTGTGTGTGTGTGTGTGTGTGTGTGTGTGTGTGTGTGTGTGTGTGTGTGTGTGTGTGTGTGTGTGTGTGTGTGTGTGTGTGCAGCACAGATTAAAAAGGACCGGTCTGTTTTGAGTCGATCTTTGCCTGAGCCTGAAGTTCTTTCAGCCTCCTGGTTCTGCTGAGCATGTCAGCCCAGAACCTCTGAGTCCAAATGTTTGGTGCCTCTCTACTGCCTCCTGGTGGACAAGCACTGCTATATCCCTGATGCAAAAACACCCAGACTGTGCAGGAAAGACTAATAAGGAATAAACTGGTTGTTATTGTTATTATTTTATTATTTTTTTACCATACTTAGAAAATAATTGCACCTAACATACCAGGCTTTTTTTTCAGATGGGCAATAAAAGAAAAAGTGGGAGAAAAAGAAGCGAAAGAGCCACCATGAGGGGGCGCTGCACTCTGACTCTAGTGACTTTTGTGCCTTTGAGGATTTATTTTGCTGATTCTGCATCCATGTCATGTCCTGCAGTGGAGCTGAAGGCAAAACGTCTGAAATGAACCACAGAGCTGTTTTCAAAATTCATAACTTTGACTTTAAAAACAAAAAAAAAATAAAGAATCAATCAGTTTTATTCTCCATGTTCATGAATGTTTTGGATCTGGGAATGGAGAAACAAACTGAGGGAAGAAAAACCTAAACAGTATGGATCCAGGGTGTGGGGGGTCTGCAGAGATGTTAGCTGCCCTTTTCCTGACCCTTGACCTCTATAGATGGAGGGAAGGTTGATAGAGTGATGGATGGGATTATGAGCCAGAATAGTTTAATTAAACGACTGTAGCAGATTAAATGTTATTTTCTGTAAACTCCTGAAAACCAAACATCCCTGTTTTAGTTAGAACTTAACAGATGATGGGTTATTATAAGAAACAGGAAGACTCGGAAAGCTTGGGCACTGGTTGCTATGGTGATCAGGCCCATAGCATGACTCATTCCAAAAGGCAGGTAGAGAGTTAGACAGAAATATCCATGTTTTAGTGCGTAGTCTGTGGATGTGGAGATGAAATAAATGGAGTTTTAAATCAGAAAATTTAAGCTTGACGTTTGTTTTTCAATAAACCTGAAGGGACTGAAAATGTTCCATCTGATGGAACTCCTCATGGCTTCCTGTTTCCCTCTGCAGGTGGCCATCATCGCAGGAAACTTTGAGCTCGCCGAACTCATCAAGAACCACAAAGACTCTGATATAGGTGAGTCCGGATCGTTCCATTTTGTCCCTGCCGAGTCTCTCTTCCTCAATCTCACTCCGGATACATTTCAAATCCCCCGATCTTTTCATCCTCTTTAATGACTTTCCTTTATAATCCCCGTGCTGGATTATCGGTGTGTTGCCGTGGGAACGAAAGTTTATCCTCGCACCAGGACAATCCCGGCGCTGATTTGGCCAGGAGTCCCTGGACGTCAGCATGAGGGATGTTTGTCCTGCAGGAACTGATTAAATCAGGTTTTATTTCATTCAGCTGTTGTGTGGAAATGCGCTCTGGTCGGATGTGAAGCTGTAGAGCTGGTTGGGAATTTTTAACACGGATCTGAAGGGAAGTCCTTCTCTTAGCAACCAAACATTGTTTGTTCAATTAGTGGTGTTTCAATCAATGTTTTTTATTTAAATGTAAATATTCACTAACTTCAGTTTGAGAAAGAGATTTTCACGCTGCCCTGATCTGAGTTAATGTGCTAAATAATCGGTGGAAACAAATGTGTTGAATAAGTTCTGATGTAGCAAACGCTGCCACCCACTGGTGGGTCTGCGCCTTACCAGAGGCATGAAACTCAGTTTTTCTGACATCTGCAGTTCATGCTAGTTTTCCACCTCTACTTCCTGTTTGTTGCAGCCAGGTGAAGCCAGGTTGACTCCAAACCAGTGTCCACGAGTCCAAGTCAGGTTTCAGGTCTTTAAGTTAAAAAGTCGAGTCTGAAGTCGAGTTTTGGACTTTGACTCAAATCTGTAAGACGGCTGATGTTTGGTGAATCTCCATGGCGACGGTTGTTGTCCTTATGTAACTGCACTGAGCTGCTTGCCCCTTCAGCTGCTGTGAAGGACTCAGTTCGCCGCAGTCGGTCTCGTTTTGTAGCCTGTTAAACTCAGGAAATGATCAGCACGTTGGTTCAGGCTAACTCCTGGTCCTGGATCAGAACCGAGCGCCGCCGACCCGGTTCTAGTGCCACAGAGACGGTTCAGGGATTAGAGAAAATGAGAAAAGAGGAACAAACTAATAAATAAAAAGTAGATGATGGAGGGAAGAGAACTGAGGGAGGCAGTAATCTCATCTGAAGATGTAATCCTGCCATTGTTGACCTCATCATCAGCAGCGACCCGATGAAAGTGGAACACGACCAAAACCTCTGCAGCTGCTGGAGCGAGCGAGTCCCGACCAGAACGTCGTCCATCGATTTCAACCAAAGATTCATTTCTCAGGACCCGAGTCCCAGAGACTCAGACCCAGACCAGCTGCACCCAAACCCACCATCACCTCCACCCACCATCCATCACCTCCACCCTCCATCCATCACCTCCACCCTCCATCCATCACCCCCACCATCCATCACCTCCACCCACCCTCCATCACCTCCACCCACCATCCATCACCTCCACCCACCATCCATCACCTCCACCCACCATCCATCACCTCCACCCTCCATCCATCACCTCCACCCACCCTCCATCACCTCCACCCACCCTCCATCACCTCCACCATCCATCACCTCCACCATCCATCACCTACACCCACCATCCATCACCTCCACCCACCATCCATCACCTCCACCCACCATCCATCACCTCCACCCACCATCCATCACCCCCACCCTCCATCCATCACCCCCACCCTCCATCACCTCCACCCACCATCCATCACCTCCACCATCCATCACCTCCACCATCCATCACCTCCACCCACCATCACCTCCACCCACCATCACCTCCACCCACCATCCATCACCTCCACCATCCATCACCTCCACCCACCATCACCTCCACCCACCATCCATCACCTCCACCATCCATCACCTCCACCCACCATCACCTCCACCCACCATCCATCACCTCCACCATCCATCACCTCCACCCACCATCCATCACCTCCACCCACCATCACCTCCACCCACCATCCATCACCTCCACCATCCATCACCTCCACCCACCATCACCTCCACCCACCATCACCTCCACCCACCATCCATCACCTCCACCCACCATCACCTCCACCCACCATCCATCACCTCCACCCACCATCCATCACCTCCACCCACCATCCATCACCTCCACCATCCATCACCTCCACCCAACATCACCTTCACCCACCATCCATCACCTCCACCCACCATCACCTCCACCCACCATCACCTCCACCCACCATCCATCACCTCCACCCACCATCCATCACCTCCACCCACCTATACTATCCATCACCTCCACCCACCATCACCTCCACCCTCCATCACCTCCACCCACCATCACCTCCACCATCCATCACCTCCACCCACCATCACCTCCACCCACCATCACCTCCACCCACCATCCATCACCTCCACCATCCATCACCTCCACCCACCATCACCTCCACCCACCATCCATCACCTCCACCCACCATCACCTCCACCCACCATCCATCACGTCCACACACCATCCATCACCTCCACCCACCATCTATCACCTCCACCCACCTATACTATCCATCACCTCAACCCACCATCACCTCCACCATCCATCACCTCCACCCACCATCACCTCCACCATCCATCACCTCCACCCACCATCACCTCCACCCTCCATCACCTCCACCCACCATCACCTCCACCATCCATCACCTCCACCATCCATCACCTCCACCCTCCATCACCTCCACCCACCATCACCTCCACCCTCCATCACCTCCACCCACTATCACCCCCACCCACCATCATCATCACCCTCCATCACCTCCACCCACCATCACCTCCACCCGCCATCATCATCACCCTCCATCACCTCCACCCCCACCCACAATCACCTCCACCCTCCATCACCCCCACCCACCATCACCTCCACCCACCATCATCATCACCCTCCATCACCCCCACCCACCATCACCTTCATCCTTCAAAAAAACAGAAAACAAAAATAATAAACATTAATGTAACTGAAATGACTTTTTATTCACAAACTGATTATTTCATTTCACAGAAGAAAATACTGAATGTTTTTCCCTTTAGAATAAATTATAGTAATTCCTGTGAGATGTTTTCACGCCGTTTCATATTTACTGAAAAATCCATCTGCAGGCATCAAGAAGAAAATGTCAAACTAACATTTGAATAAAAACTGTTTTTCTCTTCATTGATCAAGTTATTTATGTTCAAAATGAGCAAAAACACGATTTATAAAAAAATTTTCAGAAGGAAAATTAGGTATTAATAACAAAAACAGAAAGTTTTGCAATGGCCTAGTCAAAGTCCAAACCTGAAGCTGATTGAAATGTTGTGATGGGACGGTCAGAGAGCTGAATGCAAAGTCTGCAAACTTTAAAGAGTGGATCAGGAGGAAGAGGAGGATGTGTGAGCTGATGAAGGTTCCCCTGGGTCAGAGGGAGAGCCCGGTCCAGGTTTGGTTTTATTAACAACCGTTTGGAGCAGAACAAGCCGCAAAGCAGCAGATGAAAATGTGTTCTGGTCTTTAAAGCAATTAAAATAAAATCAGTGATTTAGATTTTTCTGATCTGAAGTGGAAATTATCCTCAGGTTCAGATTCTCTGAATCATCTGTTTTGCTTTTATTGAAAAACAAATCTTTAATCCCTAAATTAGAAACTTCAGGCACCGTTAAATCCTGCTGTCAGGGTGAATTATTTAAACGTCAGCAGCAGGTCCAACGATAACCTGACGAGAAAACCCAAAACCCAAACCTGCGTTTCCTGGCGTGAGGCTCGGTGAGGAACAGCCGAGTGTTTTATCGCCTCATTAAGCCGGTTATGAGTTAATCCGTCAGCGGCTTCATCTGTTCGCTGTCGTTTATTCTCATCCAGAGAGCAGAATAATTAAAGTCCGGTTTTCACTGTGTGGAGTCGGGAGTTATCTCACCTGAGGGATCGTTTTCCAAATGAGTTCCTTTCCTCTGGCAGCGGCGGCGGCGGCTTCACATGCACCAAACATGAGCCTGATTATATTCTGTGTTTATGCATAAAAACATGAAAATGGGATCAAATTTGGTCCAGAGGAAACTTCATCTGGAAGCTGAGCTTTCATCAGACTCACCTTTAAAAACCTGCCATCACCTGGACATGAGCTGAGCAGAACCAGCCAAACAGCCTTCAGGATGAGCTCCTGCTGCGTTTCCATTTTCTGCTGCAGATTACCGCCACTGAAGACAATAGCAGATAATCTCCGCAGCTGCCAGGATCCGAGGTCACGGAGAAACGATAAAACCCGACAAATGAAAAACTGCAGCATGACGCTGGCAGACGGTCCAGCGTCTGTGGGTTCGATTCAGCAGCAGCTCTGATGTGACTGCAGATTTCTGCTGGTCCGTCCGCTGGAAGCCGGAGTTAGGACGGTCAGACCCCCCACTGTGATAATCCCACTGCATCGTCCCAACACACAGACCAGACAACACAACCCAACTCATCAGTTTCCAGTTTTCTGTAGGATTTATGTTGAAGCTGCCAGATTGTTTCTGTTTGTCTGAGCTAAACAGAAAAATGACTTCCTGAAACTCCTGAGCTGTAGGTGGCGCCGCACACAGGACGATCCATGTTCCAGATCCAGATCCATGTTCCTGATCCAGATCCATGTTCCTGATCCGGATCCATGTTCCTGATCCAGATCCATGTTCCTGATCCAGATCCATGTTCCTGATCCGGATCCATGTTCCTTATCCAGATCCAGATCCATGTTCCTGATCCGGATCCATGTTCCTGATCCAGATCCATGTTCCTGATCCTGATCCAGATCCACATCCAGATCCATGCTCCTGATCTTGATCCAGTTCCATGTTCCAGATCCAGATCCATGTTCCTGATCCGGATCCATCTTCCTGATCCGGATCCATGTTCCTGATCCGGATCCATGTTCCTGATCCAGTTCCATGTTCCTGATCCAGATCCAGATCCAGATCCAGATCCATGTTTCTGATCCGGATCCATGTTCCTGATCCAGATCTAGATCTATGTAACCGGATCCGGATCCATGTTCCTGATCTTGATCCAGATACACATCCAGATCCATGTTCCTGATCCTGATCTTGATCCAGTTCCATGTTCCTGATCCAGATCTTGATCCTGATCCTAATCCAGTTCCATGTTCCTGATCCTGATCCAGATTTTGATCCTGATCCGGATCCATGATCCTGATCCTGATCCAGTTCCATGTTCCTGCATCAGGGTTTGTTTATCCAGAGTCCAGAAAATAAAGATCTCTTTCCTATAAAAGTTAAACAGAAATAAAACCCTTCGCTCTGCTAACAGCGTTCAGCTTTACAGATTTGCTTTGGTTTCATATTTTGGTTCAGTCAGAAGGTTCCAGGTTGGATCCATTTAATATCCTGAGACGATTTAGCTGTTAAATTGAAAAAGGACAGAATGTCTGATCTGCTCATGTGTGTCGTATTCAGACAATCAGAAGATCATGGCAAACAGCCGATTAGGGCAGTTTAGACTCTGACACGATGCAGTTTGGTCCAACAGCCTGATGATTTTTATACTTTTTTAAATTTTCTAGAAGCCAAAACGTCTCATTAAATTCTGTAGGTTCTGCAGAACCAGCAGAAAGAAATAGACCTGCAGAAAGAAATTACTAATAAAATATCCTACATATGCATAGTGTTATGCTCTATATAAAGATGTTCGTTTGCTTTGATTGTATACGTCACATTTTTGTAATTTGTCATTGTTTATTAAACTCTGAAAGCTGAGAGGCTTTAATATTCTGTTACACATTCGTTTCTTTAACACCTGCCCCTTTAGTGGCCTCTGCACGGCCCTGTGTGAACTCAGAATGTTTCCAGTCGATGTATCCGGATGGTTCATTTACTCCTCGCTGCGTCCCGTTTCCTCCGCTCCGCTGACGAGACAAATTACCGGTCCGGGTCACTTCCTGTCGGCGCAGAGCGACTTCCTGTCGCTGCGTTTTCAGCTTCTTCCTGCAGAATCAGAATCAAACGGTGACTGCAGTCGTTCTGTCTCTGCTGGAAGTCCGGATACGGCCCAGTTGGAGTCTGGATCAGAACTTCTCCAGGCTTCTTTAAAAATCTTAAACCTTTTTTTCACTTTAGCTGCTTTCATTTTTAAAAGAAAAGGTTCTTGAACTCAAAGGAAGAATGAATATTTACACGTTGACAGAATCAGTTTTAATAGAATCTCTCGGCTGTTAGTTTAAAACAGAAACTTCTCGGGTTTCTCTTCTCCTCGGCTCTGGAACAAACTCCCTGAAAACCTGAGATGTGCAGAAACTGTTGGGTTTTTCAGTCAGAACTGGAAACATGTTTCTTCTGATCCAACAGTCTGACTAACGAACGCTTCGGCTGCTGAAGACTGAAACTGAAGATCTGGATGAAGTTCAGCTTGAATTTGGTAACATCTGTTTCTTTTCTGCTTTATTTAATTCCTGTATTTCCTGTGAAGCATTTCGGACGCCCACTGCATGATGGGTAAATAAACGAGCCTTTAACTTGGTGAAAACAGAAGTGTGGGACGGAACCGGCCCAGTTGGGTTCTCCCAGCAGCAGAACCATGTTGATGGAGAACGTCGTTTCATCATGTAGGCCGCACGCTGGAGTGACTGCACCGCCCCTCTCTGAGTTGCTAGGCAACAACAAGGACTCCTTCCTCCAAAGAAGCGGCTCGGTTTCCTGTCCCTCCTTCCAACATCTGGCTGAAGGAAATCCGTTTCTTCTTGAGCTCTGGTTTCCAGTAAAACCTGCTGCTTGTTTCCAGATTAGAGAAGTTCTTCAAGTCAAAGTGAAAGAAATCAGCCCAGACATCCGGGAGGAAACGTGGATCTGCACCAGTCCGGTTCAGTTTCCATCCACTGAAGTCGGAATCACATATAAAATGATCAAATCTGCAGGAAGAGAAACTTTACAGCTTCATATTCGTGGACAGCCAGTGAATCCCACCGGTTTTCCTAATTCCTTCTCGGCCTGGATCTGACGTCATTCCTGTTTCTGAACATCCGAACAAACCCGAGCGATCCGAGCGTCGCACCAGAGACTCGTTTTCCTGTGGAGGTCACACAGTGACCTTTTTATTCATGAGATAAATGTAGGTTGTTTACGTTCACATCAAAGCTTTTCTCATCACCTAAAAACAGTTTTGAGATTTTTCTTGGCGTTACTGTCAGACTTTCTCATTAAATGTGCTCCTCATGCTTTAATTCGGGGTTTTGTTGAATCATTTGGTTGTTTTTGCTCCTGTTTTTGGAGTTAAATCATAATCTGGATGTTCTCTTCCTTTTAAATCTTTCTTCATGTGCAGTTAAAGTCTTTGCCGTCTTCTCACTCCTCTTTCGACTTGTAGACGCTGTTTTCACCTCCTCTCATGGCTCCTGAGTCTTTCTTAGTTCAGCTGCAAGCAGAGGAGGTGATGAAGTTAAGAACTCGTCTTTTCACTGAATCCATTGTTTTATTCCTCTGTTTTTTAATATCTGTAAAATGTGCATTAATAGTGTTGGTTGCCACACATGCTTGATAATTTGGAGCATGTTCACTGGCTCTTCCTCTAGTCGGCTGTTTGTAGCACAAAGAAGTAAAAATGCTAAATGTATCAAACATAAACCTTTAAATTGGGCGTCTGTCTCTTTAAAATCTCCTGAAGCTCCGCCTTCAGGAAGTCGTCCCGTCATGACTCCTCTATTAACCCGGCATCCTGCACGTTTTAGTTTTCTCCCTAGTGGTAATAACAGCCTCCTCAGTAAGTCAATGTTCTGCTTAGACCTTCTAACGAGCCATCATTTGATCCAGGTGCGTTAAACCAGGGACAGAACTAAAACATGCAGGATGCCGGGCCTCCAGGACCCACTTTGGGCTCCCCTGCCTTAATGTTTTTACCAGCAATGCTCTGAGCAGCAGCTCCTATGATGAGCTCAGCAGTTCCACCAGATGCTTGCTAATTGCTGCTGGCTAGTCTGAAGGAGCTGAGACTAGCTTAAAAGATTAAATGATTTCACAAACATGCATGAGAGAATCAAGGCAGCAGAGTCCAAGTATGTTTTTAATGAGGGAATAACATTATGACATGATGTAAAGCTATATATATATATATATATATATAATTTTATGATTTTAAATGATCCTGTCCCTTTAAAAACACTTTTCAGTTCTCCATTACTGTAAGTGGCCAGTTGTTTACAGTCTACAAATAGAAAATGAAGCTTAAATTGATCAAATGTCTGATCATAAAGTCAAATCCTGCAGCTTTGGTCCATAAATCTCATCCGGACTTTCTCCCCTCCTCATCGGTGAGGAAGCAGGGAGGGAGGGGCGCTGGGTGTAAATGGGCGGGGCTGCGTGCACGCGCTGCTGTGAGTGGAAAGGCTCGCGCTGGCGGTGGCAGCAGGCAGGTGCAAGGCGAGCGGGACGATGTGCGGGACGCGCCGCGGAGGAGCCGTCGCTTTCCGCGGTGCTGAAGCGGAAACTCCGGCCTCCTGAGAGTCCAGTCGGACCGGCAGCGAAGCGACCATGAAGTCCATCATCAATGCCTTAAAGAAGGAAGGTAAGCGGGGCGCCCCGCGTCTCTTCACGCACTTTCCGGAGCAGCTGGACGCGCAGAGTTGGCTCAACTTCAGCCGCCTAACCGAACCGAGCCGAACCGAACCGAACCGGACTGTGGTCCATTTAAAACACCAGCTGAGTTGATTTAGAGCGTCTTTGTCGGGATGTGGGAAGGTCGGCGCGGATTTCCGAGGCGGCAGGGGAGCAGTTTATAGGTCAGAGATGGAAAATGGGACTCCGGCTCTGTGAGAACACCCACACAGACCCGAACAGAACCGGAACAGGACCCGAACAGAGCCCGAACAGGACCAGAGCAGCCCGTCCATCTGCTGTGTGTGAAACAAAGCTGGCAGGGTCGCGTTTTCTCTCCTTAATGAAAGCAGCAGCAGAGCTGATCAGCAGTTCTTCTAGACATGTTATGATTTTATAATATTCTATGTTAGGGGGAATATCGCTCTACATGTGCAGCTGAATGTGTTCCAGCCAGGAAACGACCTCATGAGAACCAGATCTAGAAAAGCCTCCCTTGTAAATATTCTGTCTCAGAATTTTAACTCCATTTTCCTGCAGAGTTGCAGAAGTTTCTCTCCAGGGTTTTGGAGAACATCTGATCTCTGCTGGAGGCTTTTCAACCTTCTTTAATCCTTAAAAACATGAAGAATGTCAGATTTCGCTCTAATAAAGTGTAACTTTAAGGCTTTTTCTTGGTTTGATGTTAAATCCCGTCGTTGAGGAAAATCGGTGAGAACTGTGAGCGTTTCTCGTTGAGGTTCCAGGAACTTCTGAATCATCGGCATGTTGCGTCAGCGCTGACATGCTACTAACAGATAACCAAGTTACCCATCTGTCATCTCATGAATGCAAATTCCACCATTTTCATTAAATGAAATCACTGACTGCTGATTGTTCCTCAGCAGAAAGTCATGAGGACAGAGTTAAAGGATCTTTTAAAAGCATCTTTAGGATTAAAATAATGGTTATAAATATCTTTAAACCTGTGTGGTTGTGTGTCAGTTAGTTTCCTCGTCTTTAAGTGAAGCGTCTCCAGTGCAGCCATGTTGGTTCGCTGCTCTAAATGAAGGATGAATCAGAAAGTTGAGCTTCATGTGTTCATCATGACTGAGCTGACCTCACCGAAACCCACACATGCTACTTTAAAACATTAATATTTAGTAAGCTAAAACCTTTAGCTTACTATAAATACAGTTAAAATTTTGGTTGAAAATGTTTGAAAAAGTAAAGCAGCTTTGTGAAATGGGAGGATGAGTGTGATGAAGGGCTGAGAGTCGGACAAACAGCAATGAGTCAGAATAGGACGGTGACTGGGATGGAAAGTGGTTGTAAAATGATGAAGATGATGAATGGGTTAAAAAAGGAATAAATAAGAGAAGGCATCATAAAGGAGAAGAAAGATGAGTGGGATGAAGAGGAGGAGTGATGAGGGTCGTAAAGAAGAGGACAGTGGTTCATTAAGGAGGATGAGGAAGATGAGTGGGATGAAGAGGATGAGTGATGAGGGTCGTAAAGAAGAGGACAGTGGTTCATTAATGAGGATGAGGAAGATGAGTGGGATGAAGAGGAGGAGTGATGAGGGTCGAAAAGGACAGTGGTTCATTAATGAGGATGAGGAAGATGAGTGGGATGAAGAGGAGGAGTGATGAGGGTCGTAAAGAAGAGGACAGTGGTTCATTAATGAGGATGAGGAAGATGAGTGGGATGAAGAGGAGGTGTGATGAGGGTCGTAAAGAAGACAGTGGTTCATTAATGAGGATGAGGAAGATGAGTGGGATGAAGAGGAGGTGTGATGAGGGTCGTAAAGAAGAAGACAGTGGTTCATTAATGAGGATGAGGAAGATGAGTGGGATGAAGAGGAGGTGTGATGAGGGTCGTAAAGAAGAGGACAGTGGTTCATTAATGAGGATGAGGAAGATGAGTGGGGTGAAGAGGAGGTGTGATGAGGGTCGTAAAGAAGAAGACAGTGGTTCATTAATGAGGATGAGGAAGATGAGTGGGATGAAGAGGAGGTGTGATGAGGGTCGTAAAGAAGAGGACAGTGGTTCATTAATGAGGATGAGGAAGATGAGTGGGATGAAGAGGAGGTGTGATGAGGGTCGTAAAGAAGACAGTGGTTCATTAATGAGGATGAGGAAGATGAGTGGGATGAAGAGGAGGTGTGATGAGGGTCGTAAAGAAGAAGACAGTGGTTCATTAATGAGGATGAGGAAGATGAGTGGGATGAAGAGGAGGTGTGATGAGGGTCGTAAAGAAGAGGACAGTGGTTCATTAATGAGGATGAGGAAGATGAGTGGGATGAAGAGGAGGTGTGATGAGGGTCGTAAAGAAGAGGACAGTGGTTCATTAATGAGGATGAGGAAGATGAGTGGGATGAAGAGGAGGAGTGATGAGGGTCGTAAAGAAGAGGACAGTGGTTCATTAATGAGGATGAGGAAGATGAGTGGGATGAAGAGGAGGAGTGATGAGGGTCGTAAAGAAGAGGACAGTGGTTCATTAATGAGGATGAGGAAGATGAGTGGGATGAAGAGGAGGAGTGATGAGGGTCGTAAAGAAGAGGACAGTGGTTCATTAATGAGGATGAGGAAGATGAGTGGGATGAATGGAGGAGTGATGAGGGTCGTAAAGAAGAGGACAGTGGTTCATTAATGAGGATGAGGAAGATGAGTGGGATGAAGAGGAGGAGTGATGAGGGTCGTAAAGAAGAGGACAGTGGTTCATTAATGAGGATGAGGAAGATGAGTGGGATGAAGAGGAGGAGTGATGAGGGTCGTAAAGAAGAGGACAGTGGTTCATTAATGAGGATGAGGAAGATGAGTGGGATGAAGAGGAGGAGTGATGAGGGTCGTAAAGAAGAGGACAGTGGTTCATTAATGAGGATGAGGAAGATGAGTGGGATGAAGAGGAGGAGTGATGAGGGTCGTAAAGAAGAGGACAGTGGTTCATTAATGAGGATGAGGAAGATGAGTGGGATGAAGAGGAGGAGTGATGAGGGTCGTAAAGAAGAGGACAGTGGTTCATTAATGAGGATGAGGAAGATGAGTGGGATGAAGAGGAGGAGTGATGAGGGTCGTAAAGAAGAGGACAGTGGTTCATTAATGAGGATGAGGAAGATGAGTGGGATGAAGAGGAGGAGTGATGAGGGTCGTAAAGAAGAGGACAGTGGTTCATTAATGAGGATGAGGAAGATGAGTGGGATCAATCGGATGGATGAAGATAATCAAATGGTTAGAGACCAAGTGTCATGGTGAGGATGAGGAGGATGAGACGCTGTGAGGAGGAAGATTAAAACTTTGGTTTTAAACCGGAGAGTCGAATCGATGGGATATTTTAGTTAATACATTAACGTTTATCATTTACTTTTAAATTAAACGTTCTTTTAAACAGTCGGCTTTTCGCCACGTTGCAGTGAAGCGGCTGGATGACCAATATTTCCATCTGACTGGATCCGGCTGCCATCTTTGAAACATGAGTTTTTGTTTTTATGAAACCTCCATGTTGGGACTTTCTCCAGAGTTTGGTTTTACACATGACTCATAAATAATAAATCCTGTTTGTGCAGCTGAAACTTGTTGTTAATGCAGAATAAACGGATCCAGAAGCCTTCCTGACATTTCCTTTAAATCCAGGCTGAAGTTGACAGTTAGGTGACGGGAGGCGAACATGGAGCCGTCAGAGTTAACCACCGCCTGTCAGGCGCTGTGAGGCGCCGCTGCGCCGCCGCGCCGCCGCGCCGCTGCCTCTTTGTCTCCAACGTTAAAAGGTTCGACTGATTATCAAAAATGTGAACCTCCTCAGGTCCACAGCTGTAAACTACAGTTCAAAAATTACACTTTTGCAGTTTCTTTCTGATAAATGATGCTTTATGTATCGTTAAAGTTTTTAAAATCATGTTTAATAATTGCCTGTATAAGCACTAAAGTCAGACTGTGAGTTATCGTTTAATTTCTGAAATCCAACCAAATCAGATCAGAATCAAATGTTGAAATGTAAAAATTAATGAATCATTTATAACTTTAAATAGATTTAGTTCCGATTTTAAAACTAAAAAAAAAAAAGTCCTGTGAAGATATTAGAGTTGATCCAAAGTGTTTGAGGTTTGAAAAGTCACACAGACAAAAATGTCGGTTATTTAGAGTCACAATTTCAAACTAAACATTTAACTTGCTAACTAATTGTTTAGTTTGAAACTGAATATCTGGCTTCACACTAAATGTTTAGCTTGGAGTTAAATTGCTAATTAAATATTTAAAATTTAGCTCTAACTAATAAGTAAGTCCAGCCGTTCTGGAGGCTCTGCCGTCCCGAGTTGGTGAAGATTTTCATGTTGACTGGCTGAGCAGGCGGAGGCTGTCAGGATACTTTTATCTGGAAATATTAAACTGGTTTCTGCTTAATTCCATATGAAAAGCGTCCAACATGTCTGAAGGTTTCAGATCAAACTCTGAGTCTTCGCTGTCCGACGCAGCCAGGATGATTTTCCTCCTGCAACTGTTTGATTCAGAAAGCCTCCAGTTATAGAGGGTCTATAAGGCTTCGTCACATGGTGTGTGTGTGTGTGTGTGTGTGTGTGTGTGTGTGTGTGTGTGTGTGTGTGTGTGTGTGTGTGTGAGCCCTGCAGTGAACCACTTTAAAATGAAGAATAACTCTGTGTCACTACCTGTATTTGATCTGTATTTTGCTCTTCATGTTTCCTGCAGCAGAAACTGAAACCTGGCTGATGTTTCATGTTTACAGGATTCAGTAGGAACCTTTAAAAACAAGGTTCAGGTCTGCAGACATGCAGAAACCTGGAGGTGAAGGTTTTCTTCTGCTGAGGTGAAGCCACCGCACAGCGTTCAGTCAAATGTCTCTGAACGACGTTAACGGCTCATTTTTCAGTTCTGTCCCACCACAAAACTACGTTTATTAAATGAGCTGCAGGTTTCCTTGATGCTGCTGCGGCCCGTCACCATCCAGCATTATATTATATAATGAATGTGTATAATTTCATTGATTAGAATCAATTTTACTAGAAAGAGGAACACAAATCCTTGTTTCTCTAAACTGATCTGAAATCTGATGAATCTTAGCAGCCTGGGTTTTTATTTATTTGCATAAAAAGTTGAAAACAGCTTTACTTTGTTGTCCCCTTGACTTATAAATGAGATTTTTACTTTTAGGACTCTGAAATGAACCAACAGATTTATGTGTGATCAGAATAATTATCTTTTCTTCGTGCTGTTACTGTGTTTCTTAGATCCAGATAAAATGCATCATTTAGCATCTCGTATTCTCCAGACTCCGTCATTCCAGCGACTTTGCTACCTTGGCTTTATGTTTGGGTTCAAATGTGGGTCATAAAAATACAGCCAAAGAATTTCTGAAAAAAGCTACAACATATTTAATATTCCCTCAGTGTCTTTTTGTCGTCTTCCTGGAGTTCATCCTCGGGTTGGACAGCCGGTCTCCAGACTGCTGGACTTTAATCTGACGTTTAGCTTGTTGCTCACTTCAGAGGAGCAGAAACTTTACGACTTCCACCCTGCAGTAAAGACAAACTGATGATTCTTTCAACAACCTGATGTGAGTTTCTAAATGCATGTTGATGCGTTTTTTGGCCAGCAGCATGGAGCCGCAGCCTGAGGAAGCAGCTCAGACACGGCGGCTCTGAAATGTGAGAGCTCATTAGCCGTTCGCACCTCGTCCACACGTCTGCAGCAGACGGAGGGATGGAGGGAGGGAGCCTCACATGTTGGTCTGATGATGATGATGACTCATTGATTCCCCTTCAAATGACCGAGAGCAGGAGCTTCAGAGATGAGCCTGGCTCTGGTTCTGGTTCTGGTTCTGCCAGCCAGGCGAAGGGTTAAACCTGATCTGATCCTGATAATCGCTGTGATGATGCTGAGACGAATCAATCAGCCACAAACTGGATGATAAAAGTTTTCAGTCTGGTGTTTTGAGATTTCGGGCTGCACAGTGGTGCAGGTGGTAGAGCTGTTGCCTTGCAGCCAGAAGGTTCTGGGTTCGATTCCCGGTCTTTCTGCATGGAGTCTCCATGTTCTCCCTGTGCATGGTGGGTTTTCTCCAGGTACTCCGGTTTCCTCCCACAGTCCAAAAACATGACTGTCAGGTTAATTGGCCTCTCTAAATTGCCCCTAGGTGTGAGTGTGTGTGTCCTGTGTGTCTCTGTGTTGCCCTGCGACAGACTGGCGACCTGTCCAGGTGACCCCGCCTCTCACCCGGTACATTAGCTGGAGAGGCACCAGCACCTCCTGACCCCACTGAGGGACCAGGTGTCAAGAAAATGGATGGATGGATGTTCTGAGATTTCATAGTTCGTTTTATTTGTTGCTTCTGTTGTTTCATTTATTTTGAATATTTTAAATGTCTTCTGGTGTTAAAAGTTTATCGATAAAACTTTACCATGACTGACCTAAATGTGTTTTCACAGAACGGCATGAAGCCCAGATCCAGAACTCATTCCTTCATTCTCACTCAACTGGAGCACAGACTCAGAAAAAAACTATTATATTTACATTTAAGATAAAAAAAACCTTCTTAGTCTGTGAATCTGTTCTGCTCCGTCTTTTGAGTAAGTCTCTGTGATTCTGTTTGATCGTTTTTCTGTAACTCAGAAGAATCTGGTGTTTCTTTCCAGACTGTAAACTCCGGCAGCTCAGGTCGATCGATCACTTCTGAACCGATCAATGTTCCACCAATCAGCCTCCAGTCGACTCAGTAAACCTTCTAACTCTGTCCGTTTGAGTGAAATATGATGATAATGAACATGTGTAAATACTGCTGGCAGCTGTCTGAGATGTTTTCCTCTGTGAACGATGAACTTGAGGCGGTTTGGACCTGCTCTCTCCTCCCAGGCTGAGCAGCTGATTCTCAGATTTCAGCTGAGTTTTTCTTCCTGTAAGACTAAAAGTGTGTTTTCCTTCCAGTGCCTTTCCGTGAGGCTCCAGCCTACTCCAAGCGCCGGCGGGGTCCGTCCTCTGGCAGCGGAAACGGCCAGTCCCCGTCCTCGCTGTCGGCGCCCCGGGTCCTCCTGCGCTCCAACAGCGACAACAACCTTTCTGTGAGCCAGTACCAGCAGCAGCAGCACGGTTCCCCTGGAAACTGGGCCCCCCATCTGCAGCAGCACCAGAGCCACCAACACCGGGCCCCCCAGCAGGGCCACGCGCAGCCTGGCTCCTCAGCTTTGCACCGCAGCCTGTCCCCCCAGCTGGTCCAGCAGATGCCCAGCGGCAGCCCCAATGGCAACGTGGTGGTCCGCACTATGGGGCGGGGGGCCAGGAGCCGCTCCCCCTCCCTCAGTCGGCTGGGCGAGGAGAGCCGGCGGGCTCACACCGCACAGCGCCAGCCCAGGTGAGTCCACAACGCCGCCTGGCACCAACAGCCTCTCTGGGATTATTCTGGGGATCTCTGGTTCCTTCAGCTGGACTCTTTATGATCTACGGCGTTTCTATAGAGCTGCAGTGAGGTCAGGTCAGAGGGTTAAAGGTCACAGAAGAGAACGATAGGGAAGAAGAAAATAAGCAACATTTTCTCATATTGTGCAGCGCTGATGTGAAGATGTTTCCATCTCTCCATTGGCACAAACATCTGATTTATTAGAGTATTCTACAGTTTCTGGTCTTCAGACAAAACGTATGATAGCATTTATCATGTCCAGGTAATAATTCAGGATGTTTTCCACCTGATTGTCCAGTAGACTCGGTTCAATTAGGGATCAGAACTTCATCATCTGCTCCACCTCCAGCTGCTGTGGTTCTTTCTCTCTGCTCAGAGTCAAACCAACCTGTTCCCCTCCTGGCCTCTAGGGGCGCTGAACTGAGAAACACTAGAGGAAACACAAAGACCTTCAGAGTGCAACTTCCTTCTTCATGAAATGGAACCAGAAATGTTGTTGGATAATTTCTCTCTTATCTTTGGCTAAAAACCAAGACACATTTCTCCTGCTAGCGCTAGGCTAGCACGTTTGTTTGGGTTGCATTTACCCAGAATGCCCTGCGCTGCAGTGCACTTCCTGCTTTTGGGGCGGTCTCCGGTCTGCTTGTTTGCATTTGAACCTTTTCTGCTTCTGCTGGTTTCCAGATAAAGTGAATGTTTTAAATATTTCACAGATTGTGTGGCATGGCGAGTTTCAGGATCCGACCTCTGGACTGCATGAGGTGATGCTCTGCTGTGGTTCTGTTGGTCTCTGTTGAAGCTGTTTTTGCTTCTGAATGGTTGGAATTTCCTGAAACCCAGATGGAATAAAAAACTGGGAAACTTCTGCAGCTCTCCTGCCAAATGCCTGCTTGTTCTTGGTCCTGATGAAGGTCAGAGCCGTTCAATGTTCTTCTGCTGTGATGAAGTGAGTCATCATCTGAACTGGAGGACACATTATTTCTCATTCTATAAATACACAAGAGACTTACTGCACAGTGTCTCAATTATCTTTCTTTTAATATGATTTTTTGTAAACCTACATGTTTTGACTTTCACTTGCTGCCATTACGCCTGAATTGTCCCACTGGGGGACAATAAAGTTATTATTATTATTCTATTAATAAACTCACCTGCTTCAGTCTGCGAACCACCAATTCAGATTTCAGTCACATCCATCAATCATGCAAATTCCTAAACAGTCAAGCATAAAAACAACTAAAAAGTAACTGGAAGCAAAACAGCAAATATAAAACTGACTAAAAAGTGAGCTATGCTAACCCTAAAACGACGTTAAGCTGCTATTCCAACACAGAACTTAGCAAAAGCTAATTCTAAGGTGCTAAGTTCAACCATTTTCATAGGTAGCAAAGTTAAAAAAAATGTGCTAAATGAAAAATTAGCTGTGCTATTAGCAAAGTGGCATAAGTGTTCCTATCACTGAACGCTGCAAACTCACTCCACACAACGGAAGTCCTCCAGACCACCAGGCGGAGTCTGGAGCAGGTTATGTTACCTATAAATATGCTGCCGATGTTGAAAATGACGGCGTGTTTGAAATAGACTTCCTCTAATTTTATTCCAGACATCCCGTTTGGGTTTGGTCCAGTATGTTGTGTCGGTCAACTGCCCCTAGTGGTCTGGAGGACTTCTGTTTTGTGGCGCTTAAATAGCTCACAAATTAAAATTTAACTAACAAGTTTAATAATTAGCTCTAAATTGAACATTCAGTTTAGAGCTAATATTTGGTTTGCAAACAATATTTTTTGTGTGAACAAAATAATTAGCTAGCTAAATAGTTTGCCAGTTACATATTTAGCTTGCTAACAAAAACGTGGCGCTAAATGGTTACTTGTAAACTAAATATTCAGCGATCTTATTAAATATTTAGTTTGAAACTGTGACATATATAAATGAATAATGCGGTGAAATATTGACCCCATTTCTTCGTCTCTTCACAGACTAAAAAAGCCAAATTACTGATGTTATCTTGGTTTGAAAGACACGAGTTGTGAATAATGAAGTTTTTGAAGTTAACGGCGCAAAGCGGCGATGGGGGAACGGAGGCAACATGATGTTCAACAGTCAGGACAACTGATCTGTTTGATGCAGCCAGAGATAAAGAATCACTTCTGATTTAGTGTTTTTCTCAACATTATGAACGATTTTGAAATAAATCCTCCCCTCTCATACAAACACACACTGAGCCGCTGTGTGAGCTTCAGAGCTGATGCTCTTCCGCCTCCTGTTTAACTGTTCAGTCAGGATTTCCTGCTGGTTCAGATCAGATTTTAGATAATCACCTCGAGGGATCCATAACCGATCCTCATGAACGAAGTAAAAATGTCACAAATCCTTCATTAACAGCAGAATTCATATTTTTTAACAAAAAAAAATTAACTTTCTCACTCTGGCTTTTTCATTTTTAGGATATAAAATATTTAATCCACAAAAAGGAGAAGGTTTTTCCTGTAGTAGCTGTTTCTGGTGGTGGGCTGTTTCTTCGTCTACTGTACCTACAGTTTTCACCCCCCATGGCTTCCTCTGGGAAACGTGCCACCACAAAGACTCCACTGTAGCCACAGCAACGGTTGCCATGGCTGCCTGGTTATGGGATGCCTCGGATGCTACATGTGGATGTATGCGTGCACAGGTTCATTCAGAAACCTGCTCAGCATCTGTGCAGCAGATAAACGATGGGAGAGTGACGTAACTGTCAATCCAGATTAAGACACCTGATCCCTGCCTCCTCTTCCTCCTCCTCTTCCTCCTCTTCCTCCTCCTCTTCCTCCTCTTCCTCCTCCTCTTCCTCCTCTTCCTCCTCCGCTCTCTTGGCAGATGGGCGCATTCGGATCGCTGCCCACTCTCTGCAGCTCACAGTTCTCATACGTTCCTTTACATTAAGGTGTGAGAAGAGGAAGAGGATGATGGAGGAAGCTGCAGTCGTCGTCTGACTGCGTGTTTCTGACTCGGCCGTGAAGCAAAGTGAACAGCAGTCAGAAAGCTGCAGGTTCGATTCCAGCTTCCCGCTGTGCCAAACGTGTTTCTGTTTAAAGACTCGGTTTGCTTTTCCGACACCGAGAGACAAGTTGATTATTAAAAATGGCTTCTTCATTTATTGTCTGTTTTTATTCTGGGTTTTTGTGAAGGGTCGTCATCCATGATGACCTTTAACCTAGAGCTGCAGCTAATGATTATTTTAGCTTTTTAAATAAGAACGTAAAACTTGCATTGATGCAGGAACACACCATTCCTTTAGAAGCTCAACTCATTCTGCTTCCTTTAACTCCAGAGTCATGCAGGAAAAATATGTTGTTTTTTGTCTTAATTGCAAAATGTTGATATTTTGTCACAGTTTTGTCTTAATTGCTGCTCTGACTGTTGTTTTTGCAGTAAATAACCTTTTTCCCGTCTGTGTGCTCTAGTTAGTGATTATTCGATTAACGTGCTAGTTGATTATTTCATCAGTTGATTCTCATCATTAATCCAATTAATCATTTCAACCTCATAAATTTATCCCGGAATCGCAGCTGTAGTTTATTAACACTGTCGTTTAAAATAACGCTGCGGCCCCCATCAGCTGGTCTCCTGTCCCCACCTGCATCGGGACCAAACGGCCTCTGGAGGGAGGCTGGTTGAGCCCACCTGGTGGACATAAACAGCTGAGTTTATGACGATAATCGGCCCCTGATGATTTTAAATCGGGGATCAGGTCCGATCTGCGGTTCTGACTCGGCGTTCCATGTGGAGAAACCGTCAGTCTGAGCAGAAAACATGAATCCTGATGGGATCCTGGTCGCCTGATTGGTTGTCTTAAGCATCAGCATGGGCAGGTTGCACTGACAGAACAGGAAACCGTGTTGGTATGACCTTTGACCTCGATTCCAGTGTTTTTGCTGCTTCTTTCATTGAATGAACCTGGTTCTGATGGAAACTCTGTTTATGTTTGTGATGGTAGAACCTGAAAGGCTTTTCCTGCTGTCGTTATCATGTGGTGGGAAGATTGTTTCTTCTTCCCCATTTTGAAGAGACATTAATAAAAAAGGAAATGAAAAGTCATGGAAATACCAATAAAAATAATAAATTACCAAAATGTTTTGTTAGAAGACGTTTGGTTTTGACATTTGTTGTTTTCATCAGTTGTTTTTCGTTCTACCTTCATTCTTATTACACTTCTTTCTTCTTTCGGCGGCAGATTTCTCACCTCCTACAGCTCAACAGATAAACTCTTTATGATCACATAATGCAGGATTTAAAGCTACGTGATGTTTGGATGCGTTTCTTTTTTTTTTACCAACTATCTGAAAATCGTGTGAGAAGCTGCAGAACGTCCCGTGTGAAATGGACGCCTGGCTTTAGTCATAAAATATTTTTCTGAAATCAGAGACTTAATTTTTTTTTTGCTAAAGCAGATAATTGAAAATAAAAATAAAAACGGATCAGAATGAAGATTTAATTTAACCAAATAAATGTGTGAAGACGTCGACATCCTTCATCTCTGGATTAGATCTGATCTCTGCAGAAACATCTACTGTAAATCTGAAAAACTACAGAATTATCATTTCATGTCCGTTTGTCCCGTTGGGTTAAAATGCTGGACGGACCGAGTCTCACTTCCTCCTAGTCGGTTCTGCAGAGCAGGGGAACAGGAAGTGATGTACACACAACCTCAGTTTGATGTTTTTAACGTGTCTGTTCTGACAGCAACTGGGCAAAACGTTGCTATTTTTAGATCATGGAGGAAAATGTTACGTCATTATTGCCCAGCCTTACATGAAGAGAAGCAGGTTCTGTCTCAGGTCCAGAACAAAATTCAGAACCAAAAAAAAATCCAGAGATTCTCTAATATTTCACCCAAAATCCTCAGCTACAATTTAGTAAACTAAGTTGAGCTGAAGTATATTTTCCTGATTCCCATCTGAATTTTCAAGTCCAGAAAGTTCCTGCCTGTGTTCGGATTGTTGGAGTTTCGTGTTTCAGCCTCATCAGCATGTTTGCAGAAGTTTTAATGACTCCATCGTTCCTGATTGCCGTGGCGACCGTCCTCATGCCGTCGGTAACTGACAGATTAATCCGTCCTGAGCCGCCTGATGTCCTCCAGAACCAGGCGGCAGATAGCAGCTCTGCTGCCACGGACGTTCACCGCCGTTTATTCCTCTGTTTCCACCGCAGCTGTGGATTAATTTGGCATCTGAGCAGCTGCTGATCGTCTGTTTCAGAGACGCGCAGGAGTTGTGTTTAAGGTCTGCTCTCTGGGAATGTGCATGCAGCTGATAAGGACAAACACGGATCAGCAGGAACGATGCTTCTCGTTGAGATGACAGGAAAAACGTGACGCAGTTTTTAACACGTGTGTCAGCTGACGTCTAAACCGGCGGGAGAAAATGGATCCGGATGGTTTTTTGTGCTACTGGAAGACGCTTCTGTCGCTGCTGGATTCTCCTTAAAGCTCAGAAAAAGATGACCTACTGGGTGGTAATTATAAAGCAGGACATTATTACCAATGTAGGTCTGTAACCTAATCACTCCTCGCCTATCAGGGTTAGATATCAGGGACATTTGAAGCTGCGGCTCTGCTCGGCTTCTGCTGGCCCACTTACAGAAACCAGGCAATTAGTGACAGTGTTCACCACCTTCAGCATCTCATTTCCCTCCTATTGGACAGAAAAACAAGAAAATCCTTCACACTTTCTGTCCTTCTGAGTCAAAACACTGTAAAAACTCATTGCGCTCAGCTGCATTAAACATTTAGGCTCATTATTTACACCAACCTTTTAGCTGGACAGTTTCATATGAAGCATTTTTTGTGGTTTACTTTGCCCAACAGCAGAAAGCTGCGGAAAGAAGAAAAACTAGGTTTGCGTGATGAATAGCATCGTTATCAGACGATGTTGGCATCGTTTAACATATTGTATCAAAACTGGACCGATATTAACAGCCGATGTTTATTTCCAGGGTCGTGGACAGCAGTATCACTGCTGGCTAAAAAGTTAGATCAGTGCTAATCAGTGTAACCGGATCCTTTTCTGCGTTGTGCTGGTTTTTGAGTGAATGGATCGAGACACAGTTTTCTTTCGAACAGATGATTCTCGGTTTATTTCTGACGAGAATACAGAAAAAACAACCGTGTTATAGGCTGCCCGCTCCGAGTCCTACACCAGACAAAAGTATAAAACAAAAATTAACTTAATAGATCTGTAAATAAACTGAATGTATTTAGATGGAAGAATAAAAAGCACACACCTCTCCCGCAGGACAACATGTGAAAAGGGGCGGGGCTAAAGGGCGCAAGCAATTTAAAGACAATACCACAGAAGAAGAAATAAAACGGAGGATCTTCCAATCTTAAAGTAACACCGTTAAAACAATGACAGGTGTTTCAGTAAGATAATGAACAAGACAAATAACCAAAAAAAGACATTTTGTGTAACTATAATAAAAGAGAATTACAACCAGGTTACATCAGCAATAAGTGGGTTTTCACTCTGGAGAAGTTTGTGTCGAATCGTCGCCTGAGGTTGAATTTACTTGGCTCTGCGTAAAATCTGTTCAATTCTGATCAGCCTGGGAATAAAAGCAGTTTAACGCTGAGATCCTGTCGTGTCGAGCTCTGTCAGAAACTCCCATAATTCCCTTCTTGTCTTTGTTTTTGCCCCCCGCCCACACATGACAGCCTCTCTGCGGCGTTCCCTCCGCTCCCACTCAACATGTCACACGGCCTCATGTGAGCCCGCCGCCCCGCTTTCTCTCTGCTCCCCGCTCCATCCACCCAACGCTGACAGCTGTCAGTAACCCCTCTGGGCGCCATGGCAACCGCCTCCCAGCTCGCCGTGGTGAGAAATGAGACGTGTCCTCCGTGTCAGGACGGGCCGGAGGTTCGGCTGCTTCTGCTCGATGTGACTCATGGAGATCTCGCCGTTAATATTCTGTGATTTCACCAGAGACGCGCCGCGCCGCGCCGCGCCGCGCCGCTGCTTCTGCTGCGCAGAACTTCATTAAGAAATCACGGTGTGAAGAAATTCTGCGGTTTTATTGCAGAGCAAACACAATTACAGCACGGAGCAGATTTCCTCTGCGACTTTGATGCGATTATGAAATTCGCCTGATTTGATTTGATTGGGCCATAAAGCAATATGCAGACGACACGGAAAACACAATCGGCAAAGACGCAAAGCCTGGAAATGATTTTCTCAGATTAAAAATGTGACATCAGGACAGAAACAGGAGACGGTTCGACTTTACGGGAAGAGAAGATGCAGAGGGACTCATCCGAGTCCGGCTGTGTTCGGTTTGCTCAGATGTTCCCTGAAGGTTTGTTGGTCAGACAGAGAAGCAGCCGGGGGAAACTCTGGAGGAGCTGCAGAGATCCACAGCTCGGGTGCTGACAGAAAACGTCACAAATCCACAAATCTGACTTTTATGGGAGATTCATCAGATTAAAAGCATCATCAGGAGAATAAAGGAGAGAGAAAATTTCCAGGCACATTTCTTTAAACTTAAAAAACAGTTTTTTTAAAAAAAGTGGTCATTTCTAGTGATTTGAGTTTTTACTGCGTTCAGAACCACCAGCTGGGTTCAGTTTGTCCCTTTGGAGCCAACGTTAGTCTGGATTAACTGGAGTTAATCTGAACTGCCTGAACGTTTTCACACCGCTGTGAGGAGGAAAGGGTGACTTTTACACTTCTGTCTAATTATGAGGATTTTAAATGCTGAGAGGCGAAGAGGATTAAACGCGATAATCAGATATTTTAACTATTTGTTTCAACTGGTTAAAATCGAAACGCTTTAGTTTCATTTAGTCGTTTAAACGAGTGGCAGCTCATCAGATGAACCAGAAATCTGGTGCTTACTTTGACTAGGCCATGGTTCTTTAGAGCTGTGTGTGGATCATGTTGTTGGACGGACTCAGACTCAGTCATACAGGTTTTCTGATAAATAAAACAAGCCCACATCACCAGCCATCCTCCACCGTGTTCGGCTGTTAGCATCAGGCTGTTAGCATCAGGCTGTTAGCATCAGGCTGTTAGCATCAGGCTGTTAGCATCAGGCTTTCTACAGATTTTCTTTTTGTTTTTTGGTTGAACAAACTGAACGCGGAGCTTCAGGTCCAGAATATTTGGTGGTTTTTGTTGAGCGCAGCAGCAGAGACGCAGACTGACAGTAAACACCAGGCTGCAGCTGCTGCTCACGTCCGTTCATCATCTTTAATATAACTGTTGACATAACAATACGCTGTCCAATGCCAGATTATTACAGGTCATGTGTGGGTCATATTGTGGGATTACAGCAGAAACATGAGGATTACATAATCTCTACACCAGCAGGAGGGGGTCGGTGTAACGTTTGATGAAAAAACCACTTCTGTGTAATTTAGCTTAATCTGAAACTGAATATTTGGTAAAATTAAGAGTTTTATCAGGACACAGACATATGTCAGAAAATCCAGAAACTTTATTGTGTTGTTTTGTTTCGGAAACATTCAGGAAAACTATTTTCGGTGCATTTTTATCTTCAGTAGCTGCTGGTTGGTGGAGAATTACTGAAGATTGTTCTGTGGACGTTGAGAAGATTAAAGTTCTGGGAGGCGTTGTGTGGAGGATTATGGTGGAAGTCTGGGATCAGCTCCTGCTGCACTTCGGGTTCCTGATCCTTGTTCTGGTTCTCATGGACCGGATCTGAGGGCAGAGCTGATCAGAGTGGGGATGTGGTTCTGCTGCATGGAGGAGGAATAATCAGCTTCATCCTCATGTGAACAAAGATGGAAAAAGAATAAGGAGCATTTCTGTGTTTTAAGGATTTTTAATCCATCTCTGGAGTTTCAGTTCAGTTCATTAAACATTGTGAAGTCAGTCGAGTTTAAAAATATAAAAACTGTTTTAGTGATGCTGAAATCCAGAACTTAGCAGTTAGCTGTTCAGTTAGCAGCTCAGTTAGTGGTTCAGTTAGCTGTTTAGTTAGCGGTTCAGTTAGCAGTTCAGTTAGCTGTTCAGTTAGCTGTTTAATTAGCGGTTCAGTTAGCAGTTCAGTTAGCTGTTTAGTTAGTTGTTTAATTAGCGGTTCAGTTAGCTGTTCAGTTAGTTGTTCAATTAGTGGTTCAGTTAGCGGTTCAATTAGCGGTTCAATTAGCGGTTCAGTTAGTTGTTCAGTTAGCTGTTCAATTAGCGATTCAATTAGCGGTTCAGTTAGCGTTTCAGTTAGTTGTTCAATTAGTGGTTCAGTTAGCGGTTCAATTAGCGGTTCAGTTAGCGGTTCAGTTAGTTGTTCAGTTAGCTGTTCAATTAGCGATTCAATTAGCGGTTCAGTTAGCGTTTCAGTTAGTTGTTCAATTAGTGGTTCAGTTAGCGGTTCAATTAGCGGTTCAGTTAGCGGTTCAGTTAGTTGTTCAGTTAGCTGTTCAATTAGCGATTCAATTAGTGGTTCAGTTAGCGTTTCAGTTAGTTGTTCAGTTAGCGTTTCAGTTAGTTGTTCAGTTAGCGGTTCAGTTAGTGGTTCAGTTAGCTGTTCAGTTAGTTGTTCAATTAGTGGTTCAGTTAGTGGTTCAGTTAGCGGTTCAATTAGCGGTTCAGTTAGTGGTTCAGTTAGCTGTTTAGTTAGCTGTTCAATTAGCGATTCAATTAGCTGTTCAGTTAGCGGTTCAGTTAGTTGTTCAGTTAGCTGTTCAATTAGCGATTCAATTAGTGGTTCAGTTAGCGGTTCAGTTAGCTGTTCAGTTAGCATTTCAGTTAGTTGTTCAGTTAGTGGTTTAGTCAGCGGTTCAGTTGGCAGTTCAGTTAGCGGTTCAGTTAGCGGTTCAGTTAGCGGTGCAGTTAGCGGTTCAGTTAGTGGTTCGGTTAGCGGTTCAGTTAGCGGTTCAGTTAGCGGTGCAGTTAGCGGTTCAGTTAGTGGTTCAGTTAGCGGTTCAGATAGCGGTTCAGATAGCTGTTCAGTTAACATTTCAGTTAGCGGTTCAGTTAGTTGTTCAGTTAGCTGTTCAATTAGCAATTCAATTAGCGGTTCAGTTAGCTGTTCAGTTAGCGGTTCAGTTAGTGGTTCAGTTAGCTGTTTAGTTAGCTGTTCAATTAGCGATTCAATTAGCTGTTCAGTTAGCGGTTCAGTTAGTTGTTCAGTTAGCTGTTCAGTTAGCGTTTCAGTTAGTTGTTCAGTTAGTGGTTTAGTCAGCGGTTCAGTTAGCAGTTCAGTTAGCGGTGCAGTTAGCGGTTCAGTTAGCGGTGCAGTTAGCGGTTCAGTTAGCGGTGCAGTTAGCGGTTCAGTTAGCGGTGCAGTTAGCGGTGCAGTTAGCGGTTCAGTTAGCGGTTCAGTTAGCGGTTCGGTTAGCGGTTCGGTTAGCAGTTCGGTTAGCGGTTTGGTTAGCAGCCTCCCTGACTGACCTGGTGATCTGACTCTCTGTCTCCTCCAAACCTCTAATTTTACCGGTGATCCAGTCTGAAGCGTCGGATGCTTTGGCTACTGCCTGTGACACAGCTGCTCTTGCGCCCTCTGGTGGCCGTTGTAGACATGTCAGCTGTTGGCAAATAAGATAATTTATCTTCCCATCACTGACCTGCCAGACGCAGAATTAGAGCCAGGCTGGGATTTAGTTTTAATTTACCAGAATAAAACTATCAGAATAAAACATTAAAAATCATGAGAATGAAATTGTAATAATACAACAAAATTGTTGTAACAATAAGAAAAGGAATAAAGTTCTAATAACACAAAAATATTCACAATAATACAAGAATAATAGTATTATTACCATAAAGTAATAATAATATGAGATAATAATACAAAAATAAAGTATATGAGAATAAAAGCCTCTTAAGTGATAGATGAACTGGTCATGTCAGATCTTTATATCAAGGCTGTTTTATTCTGAAAATCACTTTATTCTGCTAATATCTCATTCTGGTTCTGACAGACCTGAAAACTGGTTCAGTGAACTGGACCGTTTACTGCTCTGTCTTTGCTCGCCGTGTTTCTCCTTGTGTGTTGAACCTTTAATCTGAAATCATAAGCAGGGCGGAGATCTGCAGCAGCGAGTTGTTTCTCCTCACAGCTCCGTGTCACTTCCTGTGCTCGGTGCAGAGCTGGCCTCTCGGTGGTAGGCGCTATTTCCAGCCGCTCGGAGTGCGGCTGCCGCTTTGTCCGTGGCTTTCCCTGGGAAAATGTGCGAGCAGTCTCAGTAGGTTCTGAATGGGGTTAGCTCTCCACAGGCCCGCAAACATTAGAGGAGGAGTGGAGTCTGCAGGACAAGGTGACCCACTTACTGCTAACAGGCCCTCCCTCCCTCCAGCTTCCTCTTTTATTCTCCTAGTTTTCCTTCCTGCTGCCTCTCCTCTCCTCTCCTCTCCTCTCCTCTCCTCTCCTCTCCTTTCCTCTCCTCTCCTCTCCTCTCCTCTCCTCTCCTCTCCTCTCCTCTCCTCTCCTCTCCTCTCCTCTCCTCTCCTCTCCTCTCCTCTCCTCTCCTGTCCTCTCCTCTCCTCTCCTCTCCTCTCTTCGCCTCTCTTCGCCTCTCTTCGCCTCTCCTCTCCTCTCCTCTCCTCTCCTCTCCTCTCCTCTCCTCTCCTCTCCTCTCCTCTCCTCTCCTCTCCTCTCCTCTCCTCTCCTCTCCTCTCCTCTCCTCTCCTCTCCTCCTCTTTCCACAGCATCACTCAGACGCTCTGAGCTCAGAAACAGCTTTTAGAATAAAATATTTGCTCTTTTCTGACTGGACCCGTCCGAGTCTCACGGTCATATTGAGGCCATGTTTTGCTTCGGTGTTGTTATGAATACTAACCACTAAGTGGCGCTATGACACCATGGAATCCTGCTGTATATGAATGAAGAAGTGTTTTAAACATCGATCCTTGGATCTGTTGCTGTCCCGGTTCTGACCCAGAGCAGCTCTGTGGGTCAGAACCGGTTCTGATTCTGAGAGGCGACAAAAACGAACTCAGAGATTCTGGTTTTGGTGTGCAGAAGGGGGTGAATAAGACTGACTCTGTCATAAACATGTCATGAACATGTCATAAACATGAATAAGCCTTCATGAATATTTATGACTGTTGTCATAAAGCGTCATTCGGTAAATTATGACACTTTAATACAAAGTTGACATTATTCAAAATGTTTTTGTTATGACAACTTGAGATTAACCAATAAATTATTACTGATATAAATTTGTTATAAAAGTATTACTGATTGCACTTTAAAAAGTAGGTAACTTTCTTATTAAATGTAAAGTTTAAACAGTAATGATTTATTGGTTAATGTCAAGTTGTCATAACAGACATTTTGAATAATGTCAGCTTTGTATTAGTGTTATATTTTACCAAATGACACTTTATGACAACAGTCATAAAGATTCATGAAGGCTTATTCATGTTTATGACATGTTTATGACATGTTTATGACAGTGTTACGACATGTTTATGACATGTTTATGACAGTGTCATGTCAGTCTTATTCACCCTCCTTCATATAAATGAACATGAAAACATACATAAACAAGTCAACATCAGACAAAGTTACTTTTAAACCTCAATCACCTCGAACTTCTGACAAAAATAAAAGAAATAAACATCTTGCTAAGTGTTTATTAGATGCCTCTATATACATTTAATAAGGCTCACACATTTTCAAACTACATTTTTAGACAATAATTACAGTAATAGTATTTTTTTTTCCCAGGGGAAAACTGATGTTTGACAGTTTTGGCCCGTGTCTTCTAGTCCTGACCTTTTGACCTCTGTGCTGACCTTTTGACCCCGGTCCTGACCTGTTTGTGCCTCCTCTCCCAGCCCCAGCGGTCACGGCGAGGCGCCCGGCCCCAGGAGGAAGCTGTACAGCGCCGTTCCAGGCAGACATTTCGTGGTGGTTCGCTCTTACTCCACCCAGACTGAGGGAGAAATCAACCTCTACAAAGGCGACAGGGTCAAAGGTCAGTCCGCTTCTGGGAGATAGACTTTACCCTGCCCTGAAAATGTATGAAAATATAAGTTCATATTCCAAATTTGCATCCAGAAAAACTCAGATTTTAAGATTTCTTCCTTTTGCTTTGAATTGTGTTTTCTGGATCAGAGATTTCTAGAAATGTGAAATATTACTGGGTGTAGAAAAGCAAAGTAAACTGTAAGAACCAGACTTACGATCTCCAGCATGGCTGAGGAAACTCCAGACAGGATAAGCAGGAAAACGCAATTTTTCCGAAATCTTGGAGATTTGTTGAGATCAGAAAAAGACGCTGCTGGAAAAGAACAATCTGAGTTTAGAAATAAAGATCCGTCTGGAAGTATAAAGGAGTTTTAAATTTAGTTCTCACAGCTTCTCAACTTGAGACACATTTGCTGGTTTTGGATGCAGGATAAAGATGTGACTTTATTCCTGTGAAGGTTGCAGAGAGACGCTGACTGGCGCAGAAGACGGAGCTAATCCTTAAAAACAGGAAAAAATTAGGAACAAAAATGTGTGAAGAGACAAAAGATATGAGTACGTTTGTTCTTTAATGCCAGTTACAGGAAAGTCCGAGGACGAGATGCAGAGATTCACAGCATGAGAGATGAATCCTATCTGGAAGAGGCTCCACTAAGACCTGGTTCTGCTAAGCCAGAGGATGAAGATTTCCATCCATGCATTAAGATTTAAAAAAGATGGACGACTTTCAGCTTTATTTAAACGCTTTCTGCCAGATTAACCTTTGACCTTTAAAGACTCAGCGTCGTGACTCTGGTGAAGAATCAGAGTAATGAAGTTAATGTCAGGAAAACAGAGGCTGTTCATTATTCATGTCTGCTGTGGCATGAAGTTAAATAAAATTAGAAAATTATTTTAATTTAGGTTATTTAATGATTTATTTGACCTGTTGGTTTTTCCATAGTGAAATAATTATCCGTCATGAAACTGACACAAAGTCATAAACGGGTGGAACCACATGTCCACCGCGCTTTGCTCAGCCTTGTTTAAACCGTTGTTAGCATGTGGTGATGATTTTTTCCGAGCCGTCTTTAAACACACCGTGATTGAACGCCGACGTGCTGCAGAGCAGAGCAGCATGCTGTGTCAGAATCATCTCCATAAAGAGCCACAAAAGGCAAAAAACTGTCATTTTGCTCCAATCTGTTGAGTGACGCTGGTCCACGCAGATGATGTTAGCTAAGTGATGGCTAGTTAATCCATGCTAATGTATCCTGTCAGGCCACTCAGCAATAATACTAATGCTGTTGTTACATGTGAAGCAGTAAAATCAGCCATGCTGATGGTGATATTGTATTATTGATACATGATGGGTCGCAATATGGCTGAATTCAGCACTTTAGCATTAGCTTCTGCTTGGTGTTAGCACAGCTAACGTTAGCGGTGCTGACCACTGCTGCTGATGTATCTGATTACCTCTGGATTGATGTGCTGCTGTTGTATCAACCTTCCAGGACTCTGAGGTCTTCTGGTTCTGGTTCTGCTCTGCATCCCCAGAACCAGAACCGCACATGGAGAAGAAGCATTCAGCTTCTATTTACCATGAATCTGGAACAAACTCCCATAAAACATCAGAAACTCTGAGCTGTAAAACAGGTCAAATCCCACCTTTGGCTGCTTTTCATTAACAGAAACTGGATCATTGACCATCACATCTGAAGATTTTGATGATGGAATGACAACATGTGATGATACTGTGAAAAATGGGGAAATAAATCCAACTTTAACCTCTTTGCTGGAACTTCATATTTTGAACTTTACTGTTTGAATGAAGTTTTTAAGTTTCTTTTTTCCTCCCAGTTCTGAGCATCGGAGAGGGGGGATTCTGGGAGGGCAGCGCCCGCGGCCAGGTGGGCTGGTTTCCGGCCGACTGCGTGGAGGAAGTCCCGGCCAAGGCCACCGAGGAAAGGACCTGTGAGTAGCATCAGCTGTGTTGGTTCCACTTCAGAACCATCATTCAGATTTTTCTCTGTAAATTTCTGTCCACAAATGAGCTGAACGTTTTCATGAGTGGGAATGAAAGCGGTAACTCCTGACCCGCTGATGCATGGACTCCACCAGACGCCTGAAGGCACCAAGATGTTAGCAGCAGATGCTAACCCTGGAAGTGTGAGGGTGGGGGCGCCAAGAGTTGGACCCGTTCCCGAAACTCGATTTCATAGCGATGTGGAGGATTTAGAGGCCAAATAAAAATCCTCAAGCTGTTTGTTTTTCTACTCGGAGTGTGATTGGTGTGTGACAGGGAACTTCATGCTGCTAGCTGAGGCCACAACCTTCAGGAAATGAAAAAGTGACCCAGCGTTTCCCAGCAGAACATTCTCCCTGCTCCACATCAGGTCGTTTCCTCACTAATCTCCACTTTGGTGATTTTTCTGGAACGTTCCTTTAAAATCTTTTGCACCAACTTCTGTCTCTGAGAGATTTACGCCGGAGCTGGAGTTAAACACTCAGAACTCATTTGTGAACATTAGCTTGCTAATCAAACATCTTAACAACTTAATTAGATCCCATAAAAACGTTTTGGTGTGTGACGGCACGTGGCCCGTGTTTCAGCTGCATGTGTGTCCTCCTCTCTGTCTTCCCGTCTCTCCCGTGTCCCCCAGGCTGCCGTGTGCCGAGCTTAGCGCTACATTGCCCTGCTAACTCAGCTGTGCTCTTATTTCCTATGGGTGCTAGCTAATGAACATATCACTTCACGCTCCGTCCCCCGTAAACGTTCCCCCGTCCTTACGTCCGCTTTGTGCTGTAAATCTTCTGTCTCTCTGTCAGTTTTTCATCTGTTTTCCTGCTTTGTTTAATTATTGAGATGAGCACAAGGCGGACATCCATCAGCTTTCTGGTCTAACTCTTCCCCCAGGGGAGCGTCAGCCATGTTCCCTGGCTGTTTGCCTTCGTCTGTGTGGCTCACTTTAAAGTTTAACCCAAGGCCGTTGGCGCGGGAAAACCTCCCTCATGCGGCGCCGCGTCCAAGCTGCCCCCGGGTCTGCCTGCAAAGAAAAGCCTGTCAGAAATGGGAGCACAGTATGGCGTCCTGCAGAGAGCCATTCAGAGGCGGCTTCAGTCGAACCCACGGGTCAACTGTGTGTGTGTGTGTGTGTGTGTGTGTGTGTGTGTGTGTGTGTGTGTGTGTGTGTGTGTGTTGTGCTGCCACATGCAGCCGCAAAGCAGTTGATCGATGGACAATTGTGATTTTCTATAAATTCAGATCAATTTGTCTTTGACTGCAGCATCATAATCTAATAATAAAACTCCACGGCTTCTCTTCAACATGGGAAACACAAGTGAACATGCTCCATAACAACCATTATACAGCAGAACAAAACCTTGTGTCCTACCATCACAAGCATAAACTGGAACAACAGGATTTCTTCCTTTGTTGCTTTATGTCAAGTCATATAATAGAAAAATAAAATCTTATCATACATACAGTAAGAACAAAGTTTGGCTGCAACAAACACTCCAAGTGGTTTTCATGTGAGGAACACCTGATGTCCACCGTCAGGTACAGTGGAGGACGTGTGATGCTGTGGGACAGATTCCCCCCTGGTAGGTTTGTTGGTGTGCACAGTAAAACCAGGACCGTAAAATCTGCTCATCGTTGGGTTTTTCAGCAGAACACGGATCCGACGGTTTATCGTTTTCAAACGGTTCGGTTTTCAGGACATCAGATCCAACATGGCGGCAGCCTGTGGATGAACCGGAGAAGGCCTGAGGCGGTCGGATGGTTCTGACTTCCTTCAGGTCCGATCCTGAGAACAAACCTCGTCTGTCTTCCTTCTTCCAGCTCTTTCCCGTTTTGGAACGTTTTTCCTCTGGGATTTGAGTGTTGCTATAAATCTGCACAGGCAGCAGGATCTCCCAGCAGCGACCCGACCCGGACAACCTCCCAGCAGCGGACCGACCCGGACAACCTCCAGCAGCGACCCGACCCGGTCCGACTCTGGACCCGCGGAGTCACAGAGCGGAGGCAGAAACATGCCAGTCTGACCGTTTAATGGCGGCTTCAGTCGCTACGCTAGCGTCAGATAATCCAGGGAAACCAGCTGATTGCAGAAGAAATATTTAAACATTTAAAGCTGCCAGTGAGTCGCGTAATTATTCAATGCCTACATCATCATTTATTCATCAGGGCTGGAGAAACGAAGTCCCTTTGTGCTCCGTGTGCAGGGAAGACTTGGCGTGTTAGTGAGAGCTGCGCTGACGGAAACGGCAGCTCCGTCTAAATCCACGATGTTTCCAGTTTCATATGTTTCTGGAGTTTTTATTTTTACCTCCCGCCCTCCCTTGCAGAAATTCACACACGCTGATTTGAGTTAAAGGCGTTTAGCCTCTAATCCGGCTAATTGAATAGAAGTGATGCAGGCGGATTAAGGCCCGCTCACACACGCTCCGGTTGGACCTCGGCTCGATTCGGAGGTCTGGAAACACGCAGAAGAAGAAGAAGAACTCAGTTTAACATCAGGTTTTCGTTCAACCTGGATCAGAAGCGGCAGATTTACGTTCATCGGTTTAATCTATTAGATTATTTTAGTCTGACATCCGGAGGAAACGTTTCCTCTCTGGAGGAGAGGACTGGACCTGCGGACTGGACTCCAGTCGTCTGGCTTTCATCTTCTTCCAAAGGAAAGAGAGAACATTTCTCCAGTTTGGACTGAACTGAATTCTGCTGAATTGTTTGCAACAGTTGAGCTGTTTTGGAAATCTGAGAAGATCTTTTCTAAAACCCAAAGCCAGAAACGGAACAAAGATCCCAGTTCAGAGCGGATTCTGGGAAAAGTTTGTGTTCTTCCAGTCAATGTTTCATCGTTTTCACCGTCATCCCTGGTTTGAGCTGCATCATGTGAGGTTTCTGAGGAAGGTTTGCACAGACAAAACCTTTAAAAAACACATTTTACCTAGAAATGTTTCTAACATCGACATGAGAAAACTCAGTGGGACTGAACTGATGGTCCATTTTACATGAAAAGATTATTATTTTTACTCAAATGCAACATGTATATTTGTACAGTTTTGGCTCTGACTGTGTTGTTCATATTGCCTTTTTTGAGTTTGTGTGTTTCAGTTAACAATTAATGAACGACTAAGTTAGTTGATTATTTCCATAATTGATTCATCTGATGAATCGTTTCAGCTCCAGATCTGAGCTTTTGAGGCGTTTCTGGAACCTTTAAACTCTTTTCTGACTTGTTTATTTCCATGTTGAGCTTTTGGATCGTTTATCATTTTCCTTAGACAGCCTCTCTCTGCAGCAAACTCTATTTATTTGACATTTATGGACCCCAGTCAGATCCAGAGTTCACGTCTCGTTCCAGAGCTCAGATGAAACATTTCTCGGTGAGTCGGTCCAAAGTCCGTTCCTGCAGAGTGTTAGTTTCTGTTTCCTGGAGTTGTCATGGTTTTGTCTGTAGTGACAGCTTCCTGAACGCCGTCTGACCCTCTGAGTCTCTGACGTGAAGATGTTTGGGAACTGAAACCTTTTCAGCCTCAGTTCTGGCCAAACCAGAGTTTTTGGCCTTCAGCGTTTCTGATCTACGTTACGCTGAGGTTGGCGTCCATTTTGGCTTCATGTTCTCACCTCATCCTGAAGGAGGCGGATCGTCTGGTTCCTTCTTGGTGCAGCTGCAACCAGAACTGACGCACCATCAAACATCTGAAACATCTGCATACGAAACAATATAAACTACAAAGATGGCGACCGGCACCCGACGTTAGCTTGATTGTTTTTAAACCTAAATTTCAGCATCCATCCATTTTCTTACACTCTTGTCCCTCAGTGGGTCAGGAGGTGCTGGTGCCTCTCCAGTTAACGTTCCGGGTGAGAGGCGGGGTCACCTGGACAGGTCGCAAGTCTGTCGCAGGGCAACACAGAGACACACAACCACACACACACACACCTAGGGGCAATTTGGAGAGACCAATTAACCTGACAGTCATGTTTTTGGACTGTGGGAGGAAACCGGAGTACCTGGAGAAAACCCACCATGCACAGGAAGAACATGGAGACTCCATGCAGAAAGACCGGGAATCGAACCAAGAACCTTTTTGCTGCAAGGCAACAGCTCTACCAACTGCGCCACTGTGCAGCCCAATTTCAGCATCCATGGAACTAAAAAACAAAACCTGCTACTGTAATTCTGTTACAGATGTGCTGCAGCTGGTGAACATCCAGCTGCAGCACATCCTGCTGCGCACATGCACACACACACACACACACACACACACACACACACACACACACACACACACACACTCACTGCTCTAATTCCCCCATCTCATTCTCACGTCTTTCCCCGGAGCTCAAAGCCACGATGAGACTGAAATAGGCAGGAAAACGGGGGTTAAAACGGGCCTGGAAGGAACCCAGAGCATAATCAGTCACACACACACACACACACACACACACACACACACACACACACACACACAGCTGACAGGACGGTGATACAACCACAGACGGAGCAGACGCACATGTTTTCACACAAATGTGAGTACTCTGTGTTCTGGTGAGACACATGGCTGCTGCGTCCCTATTGATCTGTGACCATAGAAACCAGCTGACCGTTGCTATGGACCGCCGCGATGCCGGAGACGACACGTCCCCTCCTCGCTCCTCATCACCAACATCAAGCGTTTCTTTCCTCTCGGTAGAACAGAGAAAGAGAAAAGCTGGTAATCCTGTCTGATCCGACCCGATCGGACCAGAAACGGAACCAGGGAGAGGAGGAAGGCCTTCCTGCAGCGATGACCTCAGGCGCCGTCTCTGTGAACCGCTGACAGCTGGTGTGACAGAAGAGGGAGGAAGATGAGGGCAGGAGATGAAGATTAATCTGACAAACGAACGAGAATCGACCGACGACGTTGTTTACACAAACATCATGACGTCAAAGTGTTAAAAGTTTGTTTTGACAGAAAACCTGATGAAGAGAAACAAACAGCATCTTCATGTTCCATGTTCCTCAGTGGCGCCCCCTGCTGCCTGCAGGGGGCGCCACTGAGGACCAGCCTGCAGGGGGCGCCACTGAGGACCAGCTGCCCCCATGTCAGTCTGCTGCTTCCTCTTCCTCTGGGCCTGATGCACCAACCGGGTCAGCTCCGACCCTGAGACGACCTTCAGCTCTGGGTTCACATCCACAGGTCAGGATCTGTGTGTTGAGGTCAAGAGGTCAAGCTGGCCGCCATACCACACACACGGAGCGAACATGCCTGGATGCGCTGGCACCAGTGGATCCACTGGCACGTCTGGATCCAATCAGGTCCATGTTTCACCACGTGCCTGATTCTCCGCCAGCATGTTGCTGCAGAACATCTGGATTTCTATTCCATCTTTGACCAGAAAGGGGCTGCACAGTGGCGCAGTGGGTAGACCTGTTGCCTTGCAGCAAGAAGGTTCTGGGTTCGATTCCCGGTCTTTCTGCATGGAGTCTCCATGTTCTCCCTGTGCATGGTGGGTTTTCTCCAGGTACTCTGGTTTCCTCCCACAGTCCAAAAACATGACTGTCAGGTTAATTGGTCTCTCCAAATTGTCCCTAGGTGTGAGTGTGTGTGTGTCTCTGTGTTGCCCTGCGACAGACTGGTGACCTGTCCAGGTGACCCCGCCTCTCACCCGGAACGTTAACTGGAGAGGAACCAGCACCTCCCGACCCCACTGAGGGACAAGGGTGTCAGAAAATGGATGGATGGATGGATCTTCCTTATTCTATGAACCTGTTCTGAAAGCGTCCATCCGTTTCTCCCTGAGGGGACAGACTGGAGTCTCAGTCATGTCTCCAGACCTGGTCCAGTTCTGAAACCGTCTTTTGGTTTTGGTTCTGTTTAAAGTTCTAGACCAACTCTTTGCTCAGCGGCGTAAAACCTTCTAGCGTGTTGCTACTTCCTGCTTACTGCAGGCGTTTCCAGATGTTTCCTGTTAGCAGACAGGAAGTGGACTGTGGTTCTGATGTGGTTCTGCTGGGCTCTTCCTCAGATTCCCGAGCGGACCGGGCCGACAGACGGAAACTCTTCAGACATTACACCGTGGGCTCGTACGACAGCTTCGACGCCTCCAGGTGAGCCTGAGCGTTCCGTCCTTTGTGCCACCGATTCATCTCCGTCTGTCTTCATCCGCGTTTTCTGTCCTCAGAAAAAGGAAAATTGGTTGAAATGTCGGCTCTGGCCGAGTTCTGAGTGACCTGGGTTTGCTGTGATGGGTCCTGACGCTGACGCAGTGGTGCTGAGGTCGGCTCTCCTCTGCTGTCAGGTCCGCTTTAATACGAGCTTCAGCGGGAACGAAGATGGATGTGTTCTCCTCCGGGTCGCAGCAGAAATCGAGTCCGCTTTGAACTAATTCTGTTTAAAAGAATCAGTCAGTTTGGTGAATCTCTGCAGCATGTTAATGGGCTGAGCGGAAGGTTCTGATCCGGTCCCAGAGAACTCGGATCTCTTTCTTTAAAACATCTAATCTATAAACTCTGTTTCTGCAAACGCTACCGAGGAACAGATGTGATTTTCTTACTTTATACAGACAAATGGATCCACTGGTTCAGATCCAATTAAGTAAAGTCTAATAAAGTCTATATTATTACAAATTCAGTCACATTGAACTGATCGTAATTGCAGCAATCCCTCCTGAGAAAGCACATGGCGACAGTGGGATGATTTGGTGCTGTGTTGTTTAAACAGAAGGAGTCCTCCATCAGAACCGGTTCTAACCGGTCCTGGCCCGCTCAGAGTGAGTGATTCTCTTAAAAAAAAACGCTTTTAGGATGCGGCTTATGCTAAATTGCCAACTAGTCCCCCTAACCCAATGTTTATCTTATTCTAACTCCTTAAAGTTGATTTCAACATGTGCTGGAACATAGTATATCGCCCTCAAGTGGCTCACATTTGTAATTACACTCCGACGTGTACAGTTCATGCTTCAGGAAGTGATTCTTCAGACCTGACCTTTCGCCAGTGGTTTCCGTTTCATAGTTGCTGATTTTCCCACAGCAGGGCTCTGGTCATAAAGCCGACTGGTCACTTAGCGCCTAGCATTAGCCGTCATTAAGTAACATGTTGGTGTAGCGTTAGCAAAACAAATGTTTCTGATTGGTGCTTAATGGTTAGCGTGGCTGATGTTTTAGCTAGAAACTGAACCACTGGAAAAAGTTACCAGTTAACAAACTCATGAACTGATTTGGGCTAAAATAAAGGAATTACAGGTGTGAAAACTTACACTTATTATCTGAAAGCAGAATCCAGAACCGCTTCTGGACCAAGACCAATTCAATGGAAACTCCCAAAACTTCTCAGGAAAAACAAAACTCTTTAAATTCCAGTTTTAGTCTCTGCAAACAGGTTTTTCTAACAAAACCAAAAGTGTCAGTGCAGATGTTTTGTAACCTTCATGGAGTGATTTCATCATTTTGGTTTATTTTTAAAGCTTGGCTCTAACGGCCTTTAAAGGGCCGGTAGACCCAGAGAAATGATTTAGATGATGCGGTAACAGGGCGCTTCCTCGTTACTCTGCTGGATTGGCAGGACTCCGAGTCTGGAGCTCCGACTCTTCCATGTGGGTCAAGGTGAAGCGTGTCTGCCGTGCATCGCCCAGCAGGGCTGCAGCTGCTCGGCCAAATGCAGAACACGACTCCAGGTCCTGCAACGTCCCAGGTCCAAAGCTTTCAGGGGTTTTTCCTTGAAGGAGCAAACATCCCTAATGGTTGTTATTCTCTTTCTGAGACGTTGCTCAGGTTTTTCCTTCTTTTTATGGAACACTGTGGTCCTGCTGTCAAGCCTTTCTTTCCTCTTTAAAGATGTATGTGTGTGTTTTTTAGCTGCCAGTGGGGAAGGAAGGAGGAATTTATCTTCTTCAGAGTGTGTGTGTGTGTGTGTGTGTGTGGGGGGCAGGCAGCAGGTCGCACACAGATGAAACCAGACCTGCAGGTAGACCCGATCGATCACTGACAGCAGCCCCGTAATCCTGACTAATGCACTCGAAGACGAGAACTGAACTGTGCGCTTTGTGCTGAAACTCTGCAGGTTAGAAGACAGCTGGGACGGAGGGACAGGAGACGTCTTCATCAGGACGAGTCCATGTTTGATGTTTAGCTGCCGTCGTGTCTTTGGTAGAGGAAACCAGGCACTCAAACACAGACATCCAAACTTAATCAAATGTTTCAAAGTGTTTATTTTTCTTTGTCCACATGTAGCCGAGTCTTTATAAAAACCAACATCCCCGCACATCGTTTTATAAAATAATACCGTACACGTGGCTGTGTAAACCCAGTTTATGAATTTATTTTTAATTGTTTCATTCTTTGTAAAACATGATGATCTCTAACTGAACCTCTTAGTTTACGTTCCTTTCCAGCCTCCTGACGTGAAGATAATTAAAAATCTTTGAACAAGTTCATAAAAAGAGCAGTTCAGCAAAAGCTGTCATCAGCAGTTCAAGCTCTTTGCAGCAGGAATAAAAACTTAAAAGTCGGGATATTCCCAAAGGGAAGTGCAGGTTGTCTAAACCTTTGTTGGAAGTAGGAAAATGGGACTAATTTCATTTTCAGCGTTGCAGGAGAAACGAGTTTTCCCGTGAACTCTCTCTCAGCGCGTTTGATGCTTATTGATGCAGGAACTCCCAGTTTGCAGAATGTTGCTGCGCTGCTGGCTGGACTCCAGATGCGAACCTCCATCCGCGCTGCATTAGCTCCCTGAGCGGTCCAGGATAAAACGCTGATGATGGCGGCGGCGTTGCTCAGTCACCAGGCACAAATGGATGCAGCCGGCGGGAAGGAAGCCGCCACAGAGAGTACTCTGCAGAACGCCATTAACGGGTCACAATGAAAGGCTGATTTTCAGGCTTTCTTCTCCTGCCGAATAACTCACCTCCGGATCTCCAGATTCCTGATGTGGAGGGATGAAAATCTGACCATGAGCCGCTATAAATACCCTGCAGACTCCCACGGTGGAGCTCACAATGAGAGGCTTCACATTTCCTCCCATGCGCGCTGCACGCTCAGCTCTATTTGCAGCCTGCTGGCCCTCCCCGCTCGCTGCTGAACAACATGACACGTTGGATCAGCTTTCAGGCTGCTGGCCTGATACAGAGGCCAGATTTCAGATTAGCACAGAGTGTGTGAGTGTGTGTGTGAGGGAATGCTGTGAGGTAACCTTCGGTGTATCAGCATCGCTGGCTTCCTGCCTCTCTACACAGATTGTGTTGCTAAGGGAACAGTTGCTAGGATGGCGGTCGCCGCTCTTCCTCCTCCTTCGTCCCTCCGTCTCTGTCTTTTCTCCCTGTTTTCCCACGTGTCTGTTCGCTGTAATCCTGATATAAGATGAACGAGGTACCCTTGCAGCAGTCGCCCCAAGTCATAACGGCAAACTTGACCTTTGGTTCGGACGTCTCAGAGCCCGAATGCAGCTTTTTGTCCTGCGTGTGTGTGTTCCAGAAACGGCCTGTTAGCAGGAAGTGAAGTGAGAGAATTCAGAGAAAGGATGTGAGGCGCGGCAGCGTAGAGCTGAGTCAGACCTAACGGGCTCCCTGAGCTGCTCTGGAGAAGCTGCTGCTTCATCACCTCATGGAGGATTCCTCATAAACACAGCTGCAGCTGCACAGCGGAGGCTCCAGCGCCACAGCTGCTGCTCACACACAGGCATGTTTACGTCTTCCTGTGTGCCACACAAACCGATGATTACGGTTTTATCTGCTCTGTCGCTGATGATAAAAGGACTTAAAGGATTTGTTGGCAAGCAAAGATTTAAACTGAAGCTTTTGAGGATGCAAACATCCCAAAAACTCCTGAATTACAGATTATACTCAGTTGGAAGTGAAGCTAATTATCAGCATTTTACAGAAGCATCTCAAAAAATGAAAATGTCATTAAAAAATATTTTTTTTATCTCAGTAATTTATTTGGAAAAAGTCAAACTCAAAGTATAAAGATCGATTACATTCAGAGCAACAAAATTCAAATGTGCTTCTTAAGTAAATCAGGTGAAAACATCAGATCAAAATGCAGAAATATGTGCATATTTGTATTCACTCCTTCTGCGTGACTTACTGCAGTGATGCAGCTTGTCATGGAGGCCGACGTTGCTTAAGCTGAATAGGAATTGCTTCACGTTCCTCTCAATGCTGCAACTTTCGCAACAATTTCCTCCTTCCACTCAACTTTCTGTTAATGTGCCTGTATAAAGTACATTGTGAACAGCCAGCTGGTTTAAGGCTTACTGTCCTTGGAACACATTTGTGATCTGAATTAATGTCACGACAGAACCTGTGGTAGGTTTGGAATAATCTGACATTTCTGCGTTAAAAGTCCGTTTTGTTCATGTGATGTAAAATCATAACTTCCTCTGTTTCATTTCGCTGTACGTCATAATAATCACAAGTCAGTGTGAGCAGTTTTACAATTGATTTGCTAAAATAAATGAGCTTTTTAATGATTTTCTAATTTTGTTAGTAATTTTGCTTTTTAACTCCCGATGGGAAGGAGGTGGGTTATAGATGGACCCTCGGTCAGATCCCTGGGGAACTCCAGATGTGATACAAATGGTTTTAACTGTTGAGGATTCGAAATTATAATAAAAAAAAAATTTAAGCTATTTTCAACCCTCTTCAATGTTTCCTGTAGGTTTTTGTGTCCTAGTTAAAGGCTGTAACGTAAACAAACGGTTTATTCTCAGTCATCTGCTCAGACAGGCAGACAGACACTTTTTAAGAAGTCGGTAAATGACTGTGCCGTCACCCACCCACTCCCACTCCGCTTATCTCTCCGCCGAGTCTGTTGCTGTGGTTTCTCATTGCGGAGCTCCAACCGACACCGCTCCACGCCGCTTCTCCTCCGCCGCCCTCCCTCCCTCCCTCCCTGCCCGCCTTCCCGTCGAGCCGCAGCCTGCCTCCCCGCCTCGCCATGAGCCGCTGAGCCGCCTTCAACCTCCAGACTCATGTCGCGTCTCCTCGAAGGCGCCGCACTGCCGCACCGCCGCTCGGCTCCTCCGCAGCAGCGGCAGGAGCGGCAGCGGTAACCGCGCGGCAGATTCCGCTCCAGACGCAGCGGCTGCAGCCATCACCGTCGTTTCTTCTTCACTTTATTTTATTTTTTATTTTTATCTTGTGGCTCGTCTTTTTTTTTTTTCCCGGAGATGCTGTCGCAGGGCTGCCGGGGCCGCGGCCGCTCGGGCTGCTAGAGCCAGAGGAGGAGGAGGCGGTGGTGCTGGTGGTGGTGTGGGGTGGGGGCGCCCTGCCCTGCCCTGCCCTGCCCTGCCCTGCCCTGCCCCGGCCGGACTAGCTCTCCTCCAGCAGCATGAACCTCCACTCGGGCAGGGCGTCCGTGGCTATGCTGCGGATGATGGGCTGTGCTAACGGGCGCTCTGCTCGGCATCTGCTCCACAGTGACTGCGTGGTGGATGAGAAGACGGTGGTGCTCCAGAAGAAGGAGAATGAGGGCTTCGGCTTCGTCCTGCGCGGGGCCAAAGGTAGGAGATTCACTCATTTGTGGCTGCTCTGGTCAAGGATTCATTTCTGTGCATGTTTGTTTGTGACAGTTTTAGTTAAATGCCAAATTCTCTTTATACCAGCAAATAACTTGGTGGCACAGCTGCTGTGCGCGTTGAAATCCAGATTATGACCCTAATTCTGTGCATGTCGGGCTGTTGATGCATTAGAATAGAAACGGCTTGAATGCGGCGCCGCACGTCAGCTGGATGTGTTGACATGTGTGTCAGAGGCGGCTGGATGTTTCTGACCCCCCAGAGCTGCGTGACGTGAAACTCCTCTGGACTCTGACATCATTTACACCTGACCTGCACGCATCTGCATGTCGGCCTGTTTTACGGCATTAAATAAAAAACGTCATAAGCCTCAGTTTGTGTCCGTAAATAACTTTACAGCGCCGTGAATGTGACCCGCAGAGTTCATCTGTATGCGTGGCTGTGCGGTCAGGGTTGCACTTTAAACAATTTCATCTGAAAGAGTTGGAACTTCCAAGGTTAACGATTAGCTTTTAAAAGCTAATCTCGGGCAATTTTACGGCTGGAAGCCGTGATGAATCGATTGTTGAAATAATCGTAATCGGTTCATCATTAACCGGAGCACACAGACTCCAGAAAGGCCATTTACTGAAAGACCAACACAATAAAAGCAGTACTGAAGACAAAGCTGTGCAAAAATATGATCATTTTGTCTTTAAATCTGTTCTACACAGAGATCCTAAAGTTTCAGTTTTAGCTTCAGGTTCTGTAAATAAAAACTCCCGTTAAGCACATTTTTAGTAGATTGTTATGTTGATCCGCAGCTCATGTTTTATTTTACCTGCAGATGCTACAAATGATAAAACTTTCACTAAAGGAGTGCTGTTATGTTTATTTTTTTTATCTTAAAATAATTTATTTGTATGTTTTAAATTTATTTCTAATATTCTGTACAAAGACTTGAGTGAGTAACTGAAAAATATGCAGAATATTCCACTTTAATCCGATTAATTGATAGAGTGATTGATTGATTGTTAGCTGTAATGGATGTTCCTACATCTACATTCAGACCTGAGTAAAGTTCTGACCCGATGCTCGTTCATCTTTAGAGCATTTCATCATCTTCCGGTAAAATCAGTCTTGGAACAATTGGAGCACAAGATGCATGCGATGCTGCAGCAGCATCATCATCATCATCAGCATCGCATGCTTGGCTGTCACGTTTCAGCTGCTGTGCTTTCAAACTGCTGGTCAGTCGGATATTTACTCGTTAAACTGACTTTCTCTGTCTTTTATGCTTGATCAACATGCTGAGGTGGTGAATCACTGTGAAGATATTAGCTAACTACTTTTCAGTTTCACTGTTTTGTGAAGCTGCGCAGCATTACGGGGCGTAGATCTGCCGCTTCAGAGCAACCAAACTAGGAATGCACCATGTTATCGGCACCGGTTGATGTTAGGAACTTGTATCTGTGTCAGTCCGCTAATTAAAACTGAGCCGTATTAACAGCATATTTTTATGTTGGTAAAAATAAAGATTTTTCAGTAAAAATTGACATTTTTACGTTGAAAGGGGATGTGGTCGTGTGGTATTTGTTTGGTCATGTGACCATGTGATTGGTGGGTTTTTGACTAAAGTAAGGAAGCAATGTCATCGTCTGGTCGGTTGGGAGATATAGACAATATATCGGATATCGATATCGGCCCAGATTTTCAGATGGGTGGGTTCCTAAACCAGAACCGCCGTCCATGTGGCGCTGAAGCAAAACTCCATGACATCAGCACAGAGGAGGACTGCTGGCATGCAGCTCCTCTGGACACGTTTGACACGTCCCTGTCCTCCGTCCCCGTCCTCTCAGCCCCCTCCCAGCTCCTCAGTGCTTGTTGTGATACGAGAGGCACATCCAGGCGGGTTGAGGCTCCAGCAGGCTGTGAGAGGGGCTCTAAAAATAGCTGGTTGGAGCTGCTGCTGCTGCTGCTGCTGCTGCTGCTGCTGCTGCTGCTGCTGCTGCTGCTGCTGCTGCTGCTGCTGCTGCGTCGGTTTCTACGACGATTCTCGCCGTGTCATAATCCACGTTGCGTTCCACTACCGTGCGGCGCCGTTCGATTGGTCGCCGCCGCCTCTTCGATTCTGTCGAGAGGTTGTGTTTTTGTTGTGGATGTTTCTGTGTTTTAGCAGATAAAGAGGGATTTGCTCAGTAAAACCAGAGGAATGTTCCAGACCGTGTGACACACACTGACTCCCACCCTGGAGCCGCGGAGCCGGCCGCTTACTGGGCCGCGGCCGAACACACAGACATGCCCTGATGCTGGAGCTGTCACATAGGCTCACATCCTCTTCCTCGCTCTGCATTACTACTCTCCTCTCTCTCTGTTTCTCTCGCTCTCCCTCTCTCTCCAACACACACACACGCAGAAACATCACAACTGTGTTAAGAAGCTCCCTTGAGATCTTGGGATGCGCTCGCAGTGTGTGTCTCCCAGTAAGACGGTGAGTTATAGGAAGTGTCACTTGTCACCACTGGTTTCTCCCAGCCGCAGGATTCTGTAACCTCCCCGAGAGCGGGCGAGCGAAGGGGGGAGAGGGAGGGCTGGGTCGGGGCCGGTTCCATCCAGCAGGATGGATGGTGTTACTGTACTCACATCAGGGCTACTGGCCTCTTTCCTCTTCTTGAAGCGACAGGATTGAGAGTTTAGCTGAGTTCTGGTTTGGAGTTTGATGAAGCTGAGACGGATGTCCAGAGATGTTGGACGTTGGGCGTCCAGATGTCCAGAATCGAGTCGATTACAAAGCCACGGCTGGTCGGCTTGAGTTGTACCGAAATCAGACCGACAGTTTCACCTGGTGCTTAACAGTTCTTCAGTTTGTAAATTCTCTGGTTTTATTCCAACATAGACGGCTGATAACAAGCTTTTTTTATTTTCATTTTATTGCTTTACTTCATTAACTCAGTAATAAATATGAATAGTTCATGTAACATGCAAAAAAAATACTGAATGAAAAACAGTTCAGCAGAACTTTGGACCAATCGAATCGCCTTTACAGAGGAGTGATGTAAAACCAGATACAGAGGATATGTTCCTGATTTGTTTAATCTGAATATCTCCATTAATGGGATGAAATAAGTCGGTGTTCCTGCGTCCTCTAGGTCCGTCCCTGCTCCGGTCTGCTTTCCCAGCTCCATCTAAAAGCTGCAGCTCTGGTAGCAGTTTTTACCAGAACCACCAGAGCTAAAAAAAATAAAAATACAAAGTTGAAACTGTTATTCATGCAGGTCCTGAATTAAATTACTGCTGAAAAGAAATCGTCATGAAATTTTGCGTAACTTGGAGGAATCCTGACAGGCCGATCCTGGAACTTAAAACCTTTAAATCAGATTTATTAGCAGAATATTTACAGCAGCAGAAAATTAGATCTAATCTGAAGTTTAATCTCTAATCTGCTGGATTTTAAATAAAACCTCAATTTATGGGAATTAAAACCTCTAATCTTATTGAAACACACTTAAACTGAGTTCAATTACCTGGTTGCCGTAGAAACAAGTGAATCTGGTCGTTTCACACATCCAGACTTCCCCATAGTTCAGGCTGACCTCTGACCTTGACCTCTGTCCCTTTGTGCTGCAGCCGACACGCCCATCGAGGAGTTCACGCCCACGCCGGCCTTCCCGGCGCTGCAGTACCTGGAGTCGGTGGATGAGGGCGGTGTGGCCTGGCAGGCGGGGCTCCGGACGGGCGACTTCCTCATCGAGGTAGGAGCTTCCACAACCGGCTTCCTGGTTACGTCTTCTGCAGGAAAACGGATGGATTTGAATCCTTCAGCTTCCTGAAGACGAACTTTGGAAGCTTCTGAACCTTTTGCTTCATTATTTGATCCGATCTGTTAAACTGGTGTCTTTGGACAGAGGAGAATAATCTGCTGGCAGGTTCTCCTGTTCAGAGGTTTAGCTAAGTTTTTTACATTGTTGTCCAAGTTTGGGTCTGTGTTGTTTTTGTAGTGTTGTTTGCAGCTGGCTGTTGGAGGCTGCAGTTAGCAAAGTTAGCATTATCAAAGTAAACATCAGTTTATTATCTGTAGACTTAGGAGAAGCTGCATCTACAACCAGCACGTTAATGAAGCTGAAAACTTTCCTAGGCTGTTCCTCTGTGGTGGGTAAACTGGTATTCAACATGGATACATTTATATGTATTTAAATAGATAAAATGAAAAACAAGGCACTCTTTAATCATGAGGATGATCCCATGAGGTCAAAGGTTGACAGATTGTTAGCTCTGTGTTTCCATCAAAGATTTTTTTAAATTCGCATTTTGAACTAATGAAAAGGTTTGATAGAAATTCAAAATAACTTCCTCAATTTCACAAAAATTGTTTTTTACTCTCACTTGAGGTTGTATTAGGCTTTTCTGAAAAAGGCTGAAGTGTAGATGGAAACATATTTGCAGAATAAATCCTGATGTATCAAACCAGAGGCACGGCGCTCAGAAAGTCCAAACCTCTGTGCAGCTCTGACGCCATTTCTCTGAGGTCCATGCTGAGTTTTCAGCTTCTGCTTCTGGTTTGTTATTCATGCGAAGCGTCAATATCTGATGAAATTACGATTCTGATTTTTGTTTTTTTTAATCACTGTCAGATGTTGCTGCTGTAAAAATCCTGAATAAAACTGAGAAATGCTGTTGGATTTGTCATTAGTCACTTTTCTGGGGGAAAGAAATGACTAGAGTGGTTGGAAACTTTGCTAAGTTGTCACCACGCTCTGCCAGTCTCTGCTGATCTTCTGACCTTATGACCTTTACGAGGGCCAATCAGCAACATGGACAATGAATGATGCTCTGGGATTGGCTGCTTTGCAAATGGTCAAGCATGTCAAGTAGCGTTCAGCTTCCTGTCTAATATTTTAGATCTGCTCTGCGAAAAATATAATTGAATACTGAACAGCAGATTGATTGATTGATTGATTGATTGATTGATTGATTGATTGATTGATGTCATGCTCCATGATGGAGTAAATCTGACTTCCTGCAACACTTTTATATTCCACCAGAAACTGAAATGGTGTTTGTTGGTTTTATTTTCCTCTGTTTTATTAATGCAAACGGTTGAAGATGTTCTGACATCTTGGTCTTAATGAGCCCAGCAGTGCAGACGCCCAACTGCTGTAAAAAGTTGAGCCAGACCTGAAAAGTGGGCTGAGGCTGCAGTGAGTGTTTGTGTTGTGCTGGACAGATGTGGCTCAGAAACGCTGAAACAAACGCTGCGCCCTCCAGTCGCCATGATTACTGTGCGGCGCTGTGTCGTGTAAGCAGCTTTGATCTCTTTGGGTTTTTATCTTGTAGTGCAGTAAGGATTTGTGTTGATTAAAATGACTTGAAGTAATCTTCAGCGCTGCAGCGTTTCTGTGTTTCCAGAATGTGCTGCTGCCGCTGAATGTGAGTCAGTAACGCAGCGCCGCAGATCGTATCACAGCTGCTACGTTAGTCCGGGAAAATCACATCGTCTATTTCGGGCTCGCTTTTTTTTTTTACACGGCTCCATAACGAGTGTGTGTGTGTGTGTGTGTGTGTGTGTGAGAGCAGCGGTGAACTGGAGATTGGTTTGTTTTGTGTTTCTGCTAAATGGAGCATCAAATGAGGAGAAGCAGGCTGCTTCTGCGTCTGCAGCTCATCCTCAGTCAGATTTAAACTTCCTCCAATATTTCCCTGAATTCCTCCTCCGTCATCGATTCGATCGGCTTCAGAACGAAGTGAGAACTGCTGCCATGTTGCAGGACTGACGTGCTTTCAGAAAGCTTAAGAAGACCTGACGAGGTTTGAAGCACTCACAGCTGCACGGCCTGCAGCTAGTTAGCCATGCATGGATCATATTTTACATAAACATGAAGCTAACGTCACGGCGAGCGCTGATTCTCTCAGTTTCAGCTTTAAAATGCAGCTCAGATTCATGGTCCCAAAAACACATGATGTCAGTATAAAGAAATGGAACAGGAAAAAAAGTGTTGGAGTTTTTGTGAAGATGTAATTATAGATACAGAGAATGAAGATGCTTTCATTTCTGGTCCTGAAATCTGAACACGCTAACAGGGATGTTCTGTCTTTTCCTGGAGCCGTGTTTCACATGCAGTCTCATTATTTTATTATGAGAAATTTAATGGGATTTTTTCAACCTCCAACCAGAGTAGCATCTAATTCACAAACAGCTCACAAATTTAGCAAAGTTCCTCAAAGCAAACAGGATCTCTGTGTTAAAGTTTCCACACATTTAAATGAAATATAATGAATTTATTTAGAGGAAATCAGTGTCAGCCAGAAAACATCTGATTCTGATGCGTTTTCCCTGATGGTCTGGCAGACGAGGTTTGATTTTAGACAAGAACTCCAACATCTGGTCCACCTCCAGCTGCTGTGGCTCTGTCTGTCTCAAACCAACCAAACCCTTTGAGCAACCTGAACACGACACGAAAACCTCTGAAGGCTCTGAGAGCAACTTCCTTCTTCACCAGATGGAAACAAGATGGAGGATTTTAGTGGTTGGAGGATTTCTCTTTAGGCTAAAGACCACCAGACATTTCTGCTGCTAGCGCTAGGCTAGCACATTTGTTTTGGTTGTATTTACCCAGAATGCCCTGCGCTGTAGTCCACTTCCTGCTTTTGGAGCGGTCTCTTGTCCGCTTGGCGTTCACATTCAAACCAAACGAGAGTTCACTTCAACTGAACCCAGACTGAGGTTTGGAGGGTCAGAGGTCAGAGGTCGATTCAAACCTTCACAAACGGACTGGACTTTCAAGGCAAACGGTTTGGAGTTGGCATAAATGGGACTGAAACGAGTCCAGAAAGACCGAAGTGACGAACGAAGCTGGTTTAGACAGAGGGACACGTCCGTCCCTTCAGGTGAACCTCAAAGCTGCTGATTTTATCCAGGATTCACTTCATCCCCACTGAAAGTTCTTCAGTTTGTGAACAGATCGTGGCAGGTTGTATCGTTTTCCTGTTCCACAGTGAAGCAGAACATGGAGAGTTTTATGGATCAAACCTTCTGAAAGCTAAATGTTCCAGGTCTGGTTCCTCTTTGCGTCTCAGTGGAACGGTTTGTGTAGCTATTCTGAAGACGGTTTAAATCAGAGGTCCAGCAGTAAAGCGGCTCTTCCTGCTGTAAATAAACCGTACGTTTGCTCTTCGCTCCCCTGCTGCGACACTAAAATGCTGAAAAGCACAAACAGAAGCTGAAAGCTGAGCTGCTGCGGCTCCGGGCCGAGCCAACGTGAAAGTGGGCGCTGTCCCGGTCCGTGGAGGTCAGGGCGAAGCGGAGATGCCGTTTCTGCTCCACCATGTCAGACCCGATGAGCGTCATCCTCTTCCAGTCCGGCAGCAGGCGAGCAGCGGGGACGGATCTCTGACAGGTGAAGGCTGCTCCTCACGTGTTCGCCACATGTGCAGCTCTTCTGACTGGAACGGTCTGAAAGTCGACAGATTTGAACTGATTTCTGCTCCATCGCCTCACAAATACAAAGACAGAAATTCAGAAATGATCATTTATGTGAGCAGAGTTTAAAGTTCAACAGAGAAATGTGACGTCCTGAGATGTAGCAGCCCAATGCCTGATTCAGGGCTGAGCGTCTTCAGAGCCTTAATGCAGCAGGCAGATCAGTGAACCTCGTGATTAAACTGCTCGTTCCTATCAGCCGGGTTTCTGCAGAACCGGCTTTACGTCTTCACAGCTTTAGGCTCTGAGTCAGCGACTGCTGAGGGTCATGATGGACGGGTGAAACATTCTCAGGCCTTAACATTTACAGGGATGTTTGCAGCATGAGAAGGACTGGAGGTGTTGAAGCCAAAAGGTCAGACGGCAGTTTGTCTTTTCAGTTGTTTCTGTTTAATGTCACTTAGGTTTATCAAATGATTTCTTCTTGCTAAATTCTCAAATAATATGAACTTTTCCAAGTGTTTCAGAAGTTGTCAATATTTAAAAATGCAGACAGAGGCAGAAAGTTCAAACAGACAAAACAGTTCAGCCTTCCTGTTATCCGCTGAAAGTCTCGCTCTCTCAGGAGCTTCTCTTTAAATAGTCTCCTGCTGCTGCTTTAGAATATATGCAATTCTGAAAATATTGGTGGCTTTGCCACATTAATACATTACACTGACCTGCAAGAAATGTGATTTTATTATTTTATTTGGTTTCTGGTCTTTGGAAACGTTTGAATCTCCTTCCTGTAAAACTTCCTGGCATTGCTTCAGTAAACATCAAACTCTGAGGTGAAGAGATATTGGTGATAAATGTGTCACTATAGTGACTAAACTGCAGATTAATTATTGATTCTTTATCTTAAATGCTGATACGTTTGTGTGAATGCTGCAAACGCCAGCTGGTCTGCTCCAACCTGAACACATGAAATGTTTGCAGAATGCATCCTCTGGTCTTTAAAATGTGCACTGAAGTCACGCTAGCGGTACAGAACATGCATGGATCTGCTCCCTGCACACGCGTGCAGCTTCAGCTGCTTGTTTCTGTGAGTGCCTTCGCTCTGGAGGTAGATGGAGTGGAGCACTTACTGGCTTATATAACGCACAACTTTGGCCAAGAGAGGGAAGTGCGACCTGGGTACCATGCAGATGCATCTGCCTACCCATGCCTCCAGGTGTGTGTGTGTGCGTGTGTGTGTGTGTGTGCGTGTGTGTGTGTGTGTGTGTGTGTGCGTGTGTGTGCGTGTGTGTGTGTGTTCTCCAGCATCTCCCTGAGGACTCCCTGCACACCCCTGACTGTCAGTTGTGCAGTGAAGTAGCACAAGCTGCCCTCACAGGGAGGCTTTCCTCTTAGCCGACTGCATCTCTGAAGTCTGAATCGTCACAACTCGACGTTTCCGTTCAAACTTTACATCCGGATGTTTCTGCTGAAGTTTAAGGTTTTCATAACAAGGCCTGGTTGTAATTCACAAATACAAATTACAGTCTCAGTACTTCTGTTTATCCATGTAGAGCCAAAGATGATTCTTCCTCTATTGTATTCTGAGTTTATTCACATTGCAGTAAAACTTTCTGGCTCAAATGTGTCAAATTTGGCCTCTAGACTCCAGAGGGACACATCCATACACGTTAATATTATTTTATAGGTCAAATTAAAGCAGGTTTTATGTTTGCCGTTAAATTTTATCGAATTCACACAAAATCAACAGATCCCGCCTTTTTTGTCATAATTCATAATTTTAAGTTCATTGCAAATTTTCTACATTGGTCAAAAACATCGGGTTTAATTGACTGCTAACTCCCACCTGCAGGTGGCAGTATTTCATACTCAGATACATTGCTCTACCTAGTTCACGATAGATCAGTGGTTCTTAACCTGGGTTCGATCGAACCCCAGGGGTTCGGTGGAGCCTCTGCCGCGGAGGTAAAGACTCACTTGTGTAAAGTCGTGATGACGCCCCGCTTTGCCATCACTTGCTGCAGAGGATCACGTTACATTGCTTAGCCAATCAGAGGATCACGTTACATTGCTTAGCCAATCAGAGGATCACGTTGCATTGCTTAGCCAATCAGAGGATCACGTTACATTGCTTAGCCAATCAGAGGATCACGTTGCATTGCTTAGCCAATCAGAGGATCACGTTACATTGCTTAGCCAATCAGAGGATCACGTTACATTGCTTAGCCAATCAGAGGATCACGTTACATTGCTTAGCCAATCAGAGGATCACGTTGCATTGCTTAGCCAATCAGAGGATCACGTTACATTGCTTAGCCAATCAGAGGATCACGTTACATTGCTTAGCCAATCAGAGCTGCGGAGGAGCCCTGATTGAAGGAGCTTCACTCTCAGCAGGGATTTGAACTTGTGTCTTTATTTACTTCAGCAAAGCTCACAGTTTTTACCAAATCCTGTAGCTTTCCGTGAACTTCTAAATCTGCTCCTTAGTCGCATCTTTTCGGGGTTGCTACTGCCTCTAGTGGCGTGGGGGTGATAACACAGCTAATATAATTACATTACTAAATCAGAATACCGCAAAGTCTTTATTATTTATTATACATTTTTCATTCTCTTTAGCATGTAGAGCTAATTAAATGATCTAAAGACCTTAAAGTGGTTCCAGTTTCTCTCGATGGCCAACCTGTTGAAACTGTGGCACATTTTAAACACCTTGGGTCGTTCCTGGACAGTCAGATCAACTTTGCTGAAAACACTGACTATATTTTGAAGAACTCAGAGACTCTACCTTTAAGAAGACTTGGTGATCTTGGAGTGACCCAACAAGGCTCTAGTTGGGTCACTCATATGTCTTGGATTTGGAAATAAAATCATATTTATCACTACAGAAGGGTTCAGTGAATGGGCATATGAAACTTGTGGGTTCGGGACCTGAAACAAGGTTAAGAACAGCTGTGATAGAGTAACAAAAGTCACATTTACCGTCATACATAAGCATAAATTCTTCTAAGTTGGCATCACAAAACCAGTGATTTTTATTGCAAATAAACTCAGAAATAATGAAGAAATTCTGCTGGGACTGATCAATATGAAATATGTTCAATATTATTCATTTTCAGAAGAACTCATTAAATGCACAGCTATTTATTAATATTGTAGCTGTTTTAAGAGGGTTTATGTATACTTCATTCATTCTGCCCTTTAATAACATGTTTGATTTTGATGAAACCTAAATGAAAGTGAGTTTTCCCTTCCTGTAGCTCCACAGATCTCTGGACTTACCTCGTTATTCATGGTTCTGTCTGTTCCTGTAAACCTGAGCTGCACCGATTGTCTCTGTGTTTTAAATGACCAAACAGTTTATAAATCATGATTATCTGAAACAGGATAAAAGTGAAACTAACAGAGGAGTTTTAATCAGCTCCTCCAGGATTCCTGAATCGTTTTTATGATTTTGTTTTTCCCTGATTGAACTCGTTAAATAATCTACATACAGAAGAAAAAAGATGAGAAAAAGAAACAATCAGACGAGACGGAAACATTTAGATTTTTGAAGAACATGAAATATCTTTATTTTTGTTACATGTAGACCACAGATGATAACTTGACATGAAGTAACGCTGAGGCAGCGGTGGAGTAGAATAAGAAACGCTGCCACCTGCTGTTTGGAGTCAGTATCACTTTAACCCAACATTTTTTACCGTTTTTGTAGAAAATTAGCGACAAACACAAATTATGCGTTTGCACAAAAATGTGTAGGGATTAATTGATATTATGTAAATTTGTGTAATCACATAAAAACTGGAGGGACTGATTGGAGATGCACCAATCGATCAATCGATCGGCTGATTCCTACATGTGAAACCGATCTGATCTGAGTCAGATCTGTCTAATAATTAGTTTTATTTGTTTTCTGCATGTTTTATCAGATGTTTTAGCCTCAGTAAAACACTTTGTGTCATTTCACCAAAAGGTCGGCTTTAGTTGATGTTTTTATCTTTTCTAAAATTAATCTAACAGCAAAAGACATAAAGTCTGAAGTTAGTTTTTAAAAAAGGATATTGTGACATATCAGTGTCTACAGCAAACTTAGATGCATTTTTGGACAGAGTGAGGATTTAAATCCAACAAAAACATAATTTTAAGTTGCTCCAAATTAAAAAAAATGCATAATTTACCCCCAGAAACCAAAAGATTAATCTGTTTTAACTCAACATTTCTTCACTGTTCCAGCAGAAACACAAATATGTGACGTTTTTCTGATTCCTGAGTTTTATTCGGATCCAGAGGAAATCCTGTTGCAGCTATAATTTATCTTATTTACCTCAAACCAAAACAGGTTGATTTATTTCTTATGTTTCTTGTGTTTTGCATATTAATTCACATGCAGACTGCCTGATTTATCTCGTCGTGGTTTGGTCCAGTCTGGTGGCTCAGCTCCTTCCTGCTTCGGCTGCAGGCTGTTTGCTGCTGCTGGGATTACGGCCGCTGACCTTGACCCGGCGCCGTCCGACTGGGCGCCAGTTTGCAGTCTGTCCACTGGGTCAGAGCCCAAATCTGTTGCTCTGTTCAGCTGGTCTGAGCTTCTTTTATTGCCTCCTCATTGTTATTTAATTCATTTTTAGAGCCATAATGCTGAATATTGGATAAAAGCAGCAGACGAAGCGTTTTTGGTGCAGGTTTCTGGTTCTTTCTGATCCTGCAGCTCCACTGAAGAAGCTGTTTGCATTCATGAATTCATCAGCGCCAGACAATCAGCTGATGCTGTTAAAGTCAAACTGGCATGACTAATGAGGCGGCTAATTAATCAGTCAGCTTGGACCAGGCATGTGCATTTTAATCACGCCCGTCTCAGACTTTCGTCTTGTTTTACAAGTGACTCTCGTTTCGTCTTCAGCTGTTTTACATCCTGATGTTTGGCTCTTCACTTCGTCAGGGAAAAAACTTCTATCAGGTTTTAGTTGAACCGTTTGGTGGGATGTTTGAGTTTAGTTAATAAAACCAATAAAACATTTTCACATTAAGAGCCGAGTTTGGTTTTATATGTACAGACAGGATGGTTGGATTGATGTTCAGTTTTACCTTCATAAAGTTTGATTTGGAGCAGAACGTTCTGCAGCTTCCCGTCCTCCACCAGAGGAAAACTAAAGTAAATCCAGATCTGAGCAGAAAACGTTGGATGTTTCAGTTTTTACCAAACTCTAGTTCACTAATCTGGCTGTTTTCTGTCAAAATTACTTCTGAAAACAGAAACTTTCAAATGCATAACATATTTTTTATAAAAGTAGTGAAAAGTTAAGCATTTTCATTCAGTTTAGCAATATTTTAAATTATAACGATAATAATAATAATCTAGAGATCAAACATGAAGCTCTCAACTCTAGTTTGGTCCAACATTTTTTGGTCCAACATTTTTAAGGAATTAAAATGTTGGTTTGGGGACCAACATTTTATAAACATCCACATATAAACATCCGGTTTATATGTGGATTTTTCTTCAACCACCAGAGGGCTCTGTAGCAGGAAGTGTGTCCTGTAAACTGTGGGTGTTTGTTTTGCATGGCGCATTGCTGCCATCTGTTGGACTTTTAGGGAACTGCTGGCCTTTTATGTTATTTAATCAGTACGGCTGGTAGCGGTAGAGCAGATGAACACGTGTTTGTTATGAACGCCGCATTCCAGGTCGAGTTCTTCAGTAACAGCTTATACTTCAAAACGAGCCTTTATGTTAACATATGAGGAATTCATACGTTCAAGTTACTTTCCCTCAATGGAATATATACTAGTCAGTCCCAGTGACCGTTTCACTAACGGTTTTTGCCCCCATGTGCTTTCTGGGTAAGAATCAATCGAGAAACGGCTCATTTTTCTGAGAATGTTGGCAGAACGCACCACCCTGAGCCGCCGAGAGAAAAACCTTCCAGAAAAGTTTTTCTTATTGTTTTATTCTATTTTCTGCTCTGAACTCGGATGTTTTCACACATTTCTGAACATGAAGCAGCTTCACGTTTCTCCCCAGAGCCTTTAAACCTGAGCAGATTTAAAATCGCTGTTATTGTTTTCATGCTGCTGATGCTGAACTGCGTTAAAGTTACTTTTGGAGTTCCGCCAGGCGGCGTTCTGGGTCCTCCCTCTCTCATCTGACATTAGATACTAAACATGTTTTATCACTTTGTCTTTTTCTGCTGATCACCTGAATCCTATTAAAATGGACCTGAAGGTTTCAGACTTTCATCAGCTTTGACCTTTGACCTGTAGAGACGTTGACGTTGGGCTGAATGTTTTCCTCTGGGGAATAATAACCTTCCTCTCTACATAACGATGAACCTCAGCTGGATTTGACCTTTGACCCTTCCCAGGCTGACGGTGGCAGCAGATGCTGCTCAGAGGTCTATGCTGAGGCATTCTGGGTATTTTTGTGTCGACAGGTTCCTGCTCTGATGGGAGCGATGATGTCAGTGTGGATGGATTCGTTTTGTTTTAGTGAGTAAACAGTGAAACGTTTAGTGTCGTATTTTTGTTTCTCAGCTTTTCTTTGAGCTTCTGCTGCAGACGGTTTGTCCTTCAGGTTGTGTGATGTCATCACGTTTCCGTCTCAGTGGGCGTGATGTCACAGTTTCTGAGTTCAGAGGTCGTCCATCATCAGTTGTTCAATCGACCTCCTCTTCCAGCAGAAAGCTCCACCAGCAGGCACCTTCCCCACTAACCCACACTGGAGTCACATGCTTCTTAAAAATACCAGCGTTGTTTCCCATAAATAATTTATTTATAGGCACAAAGAGCGGCGGGCGGGCACGCAGAGCTGCAACCTCCGCGCAGGTCACTGGGAAAACACGGCACCGGAACCGGAGCTCTGGATCCGGGTCGACCCGGTTCCCAGCAGCTCATTGATAAAACCTCTGTGTCCAATTAACTCCCACGTAATAATCCCCCTCCCCCAAAAAACCCTGAAAACAGGGATGACAGGCCCAGCATCGCTCCCTCCTCCAGTGGCAGCACACTGCAACTGTTGCCTAGCAACCGGAGGATGGTGGGTCTCCGTGTGTCCACAGTGACAGTATGAGATGTAGTTTAGTGGAGGACTCTGGGTTCAGACAATATTCACCCCCAAACCCTCCTCTGGTTACACAAACACAAACTTTATGACGTTTATTCAGATTTCAGGACTGAAAATGCAAAGTGGTGCAGAAATATAAACCGGAAGGAAACCGACGCATTGTTTTTTCATATTCAGCGTCATGGAGACCAGCAGCAGGTCGATGTGGGGGAAGTTCAAGCAGAGTTAGCTCCTTAACATGTGGAGGAGCTGCAGACTGAACCGCTCAGGTGGGACAAACAGCCACAGATCTGATCCACATGGAAGGATCCATAAAACGTCCTGTTAGAAAACACACAGTGGGCCTGATCTTCTGACGGTTTGCACGTACAGAAACGGGTGCAAACTCGATAGCACGTACAAACCTGATCTATAAACGATACGTAAACAGGACTGCATCCGGAAAACGAGGAGAAACCTGGAAAATCATGAGCTGATCAAAGGAAACTGCAAAATCCTGAGAGGAGGAAATGTAAAGACTTCCCACCCGCTGTGATTTACTAAACCTGGTTCAAACTGCGGCGCTGATTTTAATCTACGTTTAGTATCTGAAAACATAACTTCATAAATATAATCAGCATCACAGTTTCTGGGTTATGCTGCCATGATGTTATCTGCAGAATGTTCCACAGATTATTCAGGCATAACGAAATGTATCCAATTAAACCACAACGAAAAGCTAAACGACTCAACCTAAATATTGTGCCACATTATTTAACAAACAAAACTGAAGATGCAAAGCATGGTGGTGGCAGCATCATGCAGTGGGTTTCAGGGAAACTGCAGAAAGTCTGAGATTGTGTGAAAGTTCAGCTTCCAGCAGGACGACCAGCCAGAGATGCTAGTCAGATTCATCAGTTAGAATGGCCTAGTCAAAGTCCAGACCTAAACCCAGCAGAGAATCTGTTTCCTTTTGTGTTGAAAACCTTCAGATCATGAAGACGACGCGCAGAGCTCAGCAGATATGAGAAATCTGTGATTCCTGGACATGAAATGGAAATAATTTGTTTAAATTTATTCTGTATTTCATGTTATTTTATTCTTGTTAAGCAAAACTTTATTCAGAATTAGAAACTGAATTATTTTCCTTCAACTAAAACGTTCGGTGACCGGAAATGACCGTTAGCTTAGCTTAGCTTCAGTGAGTCAGACTCGGTGCTTTAAAGCAGCCCAGGTGTTTCAGCAGCTGGTGGTTCTGGTTGCCTCAGTGCTGAGCTTCTGGTTTGGACCGGTACCGGTGCTGGTACCGGTACTGGTACCGGTACCGGTTCCCTCCGCCGCTGTCGGCCGGTTCTGTCTGTGGAAACTTGGACCGTTCCAGCAGAACCGGTTGTTACTGCGCTGTAAAACCAGAGTTTATGTTAAACCTGCGTGTTTCCATGGAAACGGCGTCCCGCTGCCGACCCGTACTTACGCTGCCGCCGACGGTTTCATTCATCAAGACTTTCCATCAAACCCCATCAGCAACATCTACATCCACCTCCTTATTTCATTAAATCATCTTCACTGCAAAAACACAAATCATAGAAAGTATTTTTGTAGTGAAAATAAGACGAGACATTTTTGTGTTATTACAAATTTATTACAGTTTGACTTTACTCTGGTTTTATTTGCCGTAGTAAAAACTGAATCATCCCCATGTCCTCCTGAGTCCTGCGGCAGCAGCAGGGTGTACTTAGTTTAGCAGGGTGTACTTAGTGTTCCTTTGGCGGTAAAGCAGCTCAGCGGCGCTTCCTGTCGGATTAGCAGAGATTCGCCTCCACCTTAAACTTAACGGTCAGATTATCATTGATAAATCAGATTAGAGCCAATCAGCAGGAATATTCTGGATCAGGTTACGGGAGAGGCTGAAGGCTGAGTGATGATGATGATGATGATGATGATGATGATGATGATGATGATCCTGAATCGGCTGTTCTGCTGCGCCTGACAGAACAACGCTCTTATCACACACACTCTGGCTCTCCTGTGTGTGTGTGTGTGTGTGTGTGTGTGTGTGTGTGTGTGTGTGTGTGTGTGTGTGTGTGTGTGTGTGTAGGTCTGTGCGTGTGTGTGTGTGTGTGGTCTGTGTGTGTGTGTGTGCGTGTGTGTGTGTGTGTGTGTGTGTGTGTGTGTGTGCGTGTGTGTGTGTGTGTGTGTGGTCTGTGTGTGTGTGTGTGTGTGTGTGTGTGTGTGTGTGTGTGTGTGTGTGTGTGTGTGTGTGTGTGTGTGTGTGTGTGTGTGTGTGTGTGTGTGTGTGTGTGTGTGTGTGTGTTCCTGCTCCATTGATTAAAGTGTTTATTTTTACAGGGTTTCGTCTCTTTTGCTGTTTTTTCTCAGCCTCGCTGTAAATCTCACTTTATTGATCCGTATCTGTGTTTAATGGCTGCGCTCACACACAGTCCCTACGGAAACACATCCATGCCACTAATTGACTGCATGAAACTGATAACAGACACATTGATCGGTCTCCAGGGGCGACTTCAGCTCCTCTTTTATTTCAATTATTTTCACTCAAAGAAAATATTTCAAGCATCTTAAACCACAAAATGTATTTATTATATTTAGTCTTTGAACAGACAAGATTCTGTGGAAACTGATCAACAAATAATAGAGAAGTTATTGATCCTCTGAAGATAAAACGATAAAAACTGCATCCGCCTGGTGAAACACGTTTCTGTTCCTTGTAAGTGTGTGTCAGTGTGTGTGTTTCTGTGTGTCCATCCTTCAGCATCATTGCATAATACAGTGAAACACAGAGAATTATGTAAAGCATGAGGTGAGGTGAAGACGGTCGCCTGAACGTTTTCCTCTCCTGACTGAACCTGGCCGTCGATTCTCCACCGTTTCGCTCCGGGTCGGTTTTCCTATCATCACTTCCTCGTCTGGGAGAGCAGAGGACAGGAGCAGAGTAACGTCCAGCAGAGCTCAGATTCAGTCAGTCCAGCTCTAATTCGACCAAAACGTCCAGGAGGCCAGGCCTGCTCAGATTCGGTTCCTGCTCAGATTCGGTTCCTGCTCAGTTTTGGTTCCTGCTCAGTTTTGGTTCCTGCTCAGTTTTGGTTCCTGCTCAGTTTTGGTTCCTGCTCAGTTTTGGTTCCTGCTCAGTTTTGGTTCCTGCTCAGCTTTGGTTCCTGGTCAGCTTTGATTCCTGCTCAGTTTTGGTTCCAGGTCAGTTTTGGTTCCTGTTCAGTTTTGGTTCCTGCTCAGCTTTGGTTCCTGGTCAGCTTTGATTCCTGCTCAGTTTTGGTTCCTGGTCAGTTTTGGTTCCTGGTCAGTTTTGGTTCCTGCTCAGTTTTGGTTCCTGCTCAGTTTTGGTTCCTGCTCAGTTTTGGTTCCTGCTCAGTTTTGGTTCCTGCTCAGCTTTGGTTCCTGGTCAGTTTTGATTCCTGCTCAGTTTTGGTTCCTGGTCAGTTTTGGTTCCTGTTCAGTTTTGGTTCCTGCTCAGTTTTGGTTCCTGCTCAGCTTTGGTTCCTGGTCAGTTTTGGTTCCTGGTCAGTTTTGGTTCCTGCTCAGTTTTGGTTCCTGCTCAGTTTTGGTTCCTGCTCAGATTCGGTTCCTGCTCAGACGTCAGCGCTGCTCCAACTGTCCTGATGAAGATGAGCAGATGCACATCCCACCTTCATCCTATTTGCATTTCTATGGCCAGTTTTATTAGAAGCTTCTAGATCTAAGAAGTTCAGTCTTTAAAAGTTCAGTCCTTTTAAAGTTTCCTCAGTGAGGAGTGGAAGGTGGAAACAGCAGCTGAGTTTCCTCATCAGTGAAGCTGAAGTCTGATAAGAAGCTCGGAGCGATGAGAAGCCGGGCATGATGGGAAACTGCAGCCGGCGCTGCCAGGCTGCTGCGGCGGCCTGTTAGCGTCGGTTAGCGCAGAAAACGGGGAAAGCAGCTCCGGTTCGGTCTGAATGTTTAGGTTTGTAAAATTAAACGATAAATGTTTTCCAGATTCATTAGAAAACTGCAAACTGAAAGATGAAATTAGACTTTTTGTAATTGTTCTGTCATGAAGTTACTCCAAATATTTCTGTACTAAGATCCTCCTTGTTTTGGCTTTTACTAGAATAAGGTTGTAATATAGGAAGAATTAAGTAGTAATTAATCAGAACACATTTATGAAAATAATTAAAATGAGAAATTACACATTGATGTTTATTTTACAGTTAGAATATTTCATCTGAAACCAACTGTTGATTATTCAAGTCCAAAACTTTTAATCAAGTTTTTTTCTGAAAATAAATCAATCTTTTTGTCCGGCATCGATACTCGAACCGTTGTGTTTGTGAATAAAGGACTTAGAATAGTTTGGGCTCATCTGAAGGACTGACTGACGGTAACATCCGTTTCTCTGCGGTGAAACTCCTCCCGTCATTCAGGTTTTCTCTGTCCTGCCTGCCTGCAGCGCCGTCTGACCCGTTTTGTCTCGGCAGGTGAACCAGGAGAACGTGGTGAAGGTGGGCCACAGGCAGGTGGTCAACATGATCCGCCAGGGAGGAAACCGGCTTCTGATCAAAGTGGTGACAGTGAGCCGGAATCTGGACCCCGAAGACACGGCGCGCAAAAAAGGTAGGAGCCCACTTCATCAATCCGGAAACTTCCAGGAACTTCCAGGAACTTCCAGGAACTTCCTGCAGCCTCAGATTACTGACAGCCATGTGACTGCTGCTATTAACAGTTTTTAAAGAGAAATAACCTGAAGTTTAATCACCTTAGACTTCTTTTTGTTAATCTGATTTCTTCCCTAAATGGATCAGAGTAAAATAATCCATAGAAAATGAAACTGAGCAGCCGAAGCATCTGATTTTAAGGTGACGATACTAAAAAACTTTAGCAACTGAAATACATGAACTTTTCCACATTTTACCACAAACGTAACAGTTTGACCAGGACGTCATGTCGCAGTGGTGAATTTTACCTGGAGAAGTTTAAAGTTGGTCTGCGTTCAGCCGACGTGTCGACAGTTTGGAAACCAACTTATTTCACTCCATCTTAGGCTGAAACGATTAATCATGATGGATCGATTATTGGAATAATTGACTACTAATTTAATAATGAATTAATTGTTGACTGAAGAATACGGAGTTGACATCTGTTGAAAGAGCAACACAGTCGGAGCAGTAAGGAGACAAACCTACAAAGAAACAAGCATTTAAGGTTTAAAAACATCTTCTTCGTCTGTAAATAGTTTTGTCAGATCTCCAGTTTAACTTCTCCTGGTTCAGATTCTGTAGATAAATGTTCTAAGCACATTTTTCTTTCCAGTTATGAATCAGTTGATGAGATAATAATCAGTCAGTCCGACGCTGTGCTGATGTTCAGCCAACAGAAAGGTTTCAACTTTTCAGCTGCAGATTCATCATTTGCTACTAATGATCAAATAATCACTAAAGAAATGATGTTACTGCACTTTAGGCCATAAAATGCTTATTTTTTATTTAAAATTTAGCTAAATTATGTGTTTATCTGCATCTTTTAATGCATTTTTAATGTATAAAAGAGATTTTAACTGATTAAATGAAAATCTGCCATGGGATGAAAAAATGAAAAGTGATGATTTTTTTTCATGGCGTCAATCATCAGATTATTGGCTCCATCCGTCGTCCCATGAAATCTGCATCTGCTTCTCTGTGTCTGCTAAAGAAAAGCATCCGCAGCATGATGCTGCCACCACCGTGTGGGCAGTGTCCACCGATTTAAAGGTTTCTGTTTCGGCCTCTTCCTCAGCTCCTCCGCCGCCGAAGCGAGCCCCGACCACCGCCCTGTCCATGCGCTCCAAGTCCATGACGTCAGAGCTGGAGGAACTCGGTAAGAGCCTCACGGTTTTCTGTTTGATGCTGGAAACGTGAGGGAGTGTGTCTCACAGCACCTCTGTCCTTCCTCTGCTCCTCTTCCTCACTGGTTGACCTCTGTAGTGGATAAAGGTAAGCAGCCAGCACCTGCAGCTTCCCGCCTTGCAGCGCTGAATGAGGCTTTGCTGTGGTTTTGACTTGATGGCAGAAGGAAAATGCTCGTTCCTCCCTCCTCATCTCCTGCCCGCCGTTCCCATCATGCATGGCGGTTTGACCTCTGCGCCTGTAAAGCTTGATAGCAGTGTGCCGCTGCAGCTGTTCCTGTTGTATCTCTGTGTGGTGAGGAGAAGCGCTGAGTCGGCAGACAGTCAGCGGATCGGAGACCAGAGGACGGGTCGGAGCTGAGGCCCGAGTCAGGGAGGGAAGGGTTAAACTTTTTACACATTTTGAAGGTTTTCTGGTCTGAAACTTTCCGCTGATGAGAGATGCTCTGGTCTATATTTATATTTTCATTTTTCTGTTTCCTGCCGTCACAGTTTGCTCCCGTCCATCAACAGATGGAGGCGATGAAGATGACCCGTTTATTTTGCACAGTTTTAGGAGCTAATGATCAGATATGCTGGATTACACACATGCACTGCAAAAACAAAATGTTAACAAATATTTTAGTCTAGTTTCTGGTGAAAATGTCTCAACACACTTAAGATAAAACAAAGCTAATTTACAAATAACTTTTCAGTAAGACACTGAAATGAAATGACTGGTTCCCTTATAACAGAGGTTCCCAAACTGGGGGGTGCGACCCCTAGGGGGGCACCGGGCCATTGCAGGGGGGGGGCGCGGGAAGCGGCATGGATGAATGGAAAAGAAGAAAACAAACGTCGATGAACGCTGTGTGTGCTCCCTGTTATACTGTTACATCCCCCCAGACACACATAATACAACAGGAAGACCGTACCGCCCCCCCCTCCTCGCCCCCCCTGCTCCTATGTCCTGCTGAAAAGTTATTTGTAAAATTCATACTTGGTAGGATTTCATGTTTTTTGCAGTTTCATGTTTGACCGACCCGAAGGAACAGGTGGGTCGACTGGTGGCAATTAATTACTAAAATAGTCATGAACTTCAGACTGAAGAACGAAAGGGGGGCAGGGGGGGGCGGCAGGGGGGGGCGGTAGGGGGGGTGTAAACTTGTGGTTTCTGCTGAAGGAGTTCTGGGAGGCAGGAAGGTTTTAAATTAGCAGTGGATCAGATGTGATCTCTGGTTTTCTGGACATAAACTCTGAGATCCTGCAGGAGGGAATCTGGACGAACTCGACATTAAATCGTTTGAATTTGTTTCCTGAACTGAAGATTTGTTTTTCTTCACCTCTTAAGCCACACTAAGGAAAAAGAAAGGTGGTAAGTTTCCTTTAGGCATGTTTGCTCTGGTTTTCTGTCCATCCTCCCGCCTCACCTCCCCGTCAACGACTAACAGTTTTTACCTTATTTTGGTGTTTTCTTTAATTTGACTCACTCAGAGTGAAACCACGCAGTGTGTTTTTTTGTCAACCTGCATGATTTACCAGCCGTCTGTGATTACAGCTGCTCTGAACGTCACCGTGGTTCAGATGTCGCATGATTAACTGGTAATGATGTCAAACTGAAACGTGTTGCTTGCTGAAAACCCCAGATGATCGAGAGTTTCTGCTCATGACTCAAACAACCTGCAGGAGTCAGTGTGTGTTAGTGGATGTTTGTTCAGGAGTCAGTGTGTGTTTGTGTGTGTTAGTGCAGGAGTCAGTGTGTGTTAGTGCAGGAGTCAGTGTGTGTTTGTGTGTGTTAGTGCAGGAGTCAGTGTGTGTTAGTGTGTGTTAGTGCAGGAGTCAGTGTGTGTTTGTTCAGGAGTCAGTGTATGTTAGTGTGTGTTAGTGCAGGATTCAGTGTGTGTTAGTGTGTGTTTGTGCAGGAGTCAGTGTGTGTTAGTGTGTGTTAGTGGATGTTTGTTCAGGAGTCAGTGTGTGTTTGTGCAGGAGTCGGGGTGTGTTTGTGGAGGAGTCAGTGTGTGTTTGTGCAGGAGTCAGTGTATGTTAGGGTGTGTTTGTGTGTGTTTGTGGAGGAGTCAGTGTGTGTTTGTGCAGGAGTCTGTGTGTTTGTACAAGAGTCAGTGTGTGTTTGTACAAGAGTCAGTGTGTGTTTGTACAAGAGTCAGTGTGTGTTTGTGCAAGAGTCAGTGTGTGTTTGTGCAGGAATCAGTGTGTGTTAGTGTGTGTTAGTGGATGTTTGTTCAGGAGTCAGTGTGTGTTTGTTCAGGAGTCAGTGTGTGTGTGTTTGCGTGTGTTTGTGGAGGAGTCAGTGTGTGTTTGTTCAGGAGTCAGTGTGTGTTGGGGTGTGTTTGTGCAGGAGTCAGTGTGTGTTAGTGTGTGTTTGTGCAGGAGTCAGTGTGTGTTAGTGTGTGTTTGTTCAGGAGTCTGTGTGTTAGTGTGTGTTTGTGCAGGAGTCAGTGTGTGTGTGTTTGTGCAGGAGTCAGTGTGTGTTAGTGTGTGTTTGTGCAGGAGTCAGTGTGTTTGTGTGTGTTTGTTCAGGAGTCAGTGTGTGTTAGTGTGTGTTTGTTCAGGAGTCAGTGTGTTAGTGTGTGTTTGTTCAGGAGTCAGTGTGTTAGTGTGTGTTTGTGCAGGAGTCAGTGTGTGTTTGTGTGTGTTTGTGCAGGAGTCAGTGTGTGTGTGTTAGTGTGTGTTTGTGCAGGAGTCAGTGTGTGTTAGTGTGTGTTTGTGCAGGAGTCAGTGTGTTAGTGTGTGTTTGTGCAGGAGTCAGTGTGTGTTAGTGTGTGTTTGTGCAGGAGTCAGTGTGTGTTTGTGCAGGAGTCAGTGTGTGTTTGTACAAGAGTCAGTGTGTGTTTGTACAAGAGTCAGTGTGTGTTTGTACAAGAGTCAGTGTGTGTTTGTGCAGGAGTCAGTGTGTGTTAGTGTGTGTTAGTGGATGTTTGTTCAGGAGTCAGTGTGTGTTTGTTCAGGAGTCAGTGTGTGTGTGTTTGCGTGTGTTTGTGGAGGAGTCAGTGTGTGTTTGTTCAGGAGTCAGTGTGTGTTAGTGTGTGTTTGTGCAGGAGTCAGTGTGTGTTAGTGTGTGTTTGTGCAGGAGTCAGTGTGTGTTAGTGTGTGTTTGTTCAGGAGTCAGTGTGTGTTAGTGTGTGTTTGTGCAGGAGTCAGTGTGTGTGTGTTTGTGTGTGTTTGTGCAGGAGTCAGTGTGTGTTAGTGTGTGTTTGTGCAGGAGTCAGTGTGTTTGTGTGTGTTTGTTCAGGAGTCAGTGTGTGTTAGTGTGTGTTTGTTCAGGAGTCAGTGTGTTAGTGTGTGTTTGTGCAGGAGTCAGTGTGTGTTTGTGTGTGTTTGTGCAGGAGTCAGTGTGTGTTTGTTCAGGAGTCAGTGTGTGTGTGTTAGTGTGTGTTTGTGCAGGAGTCAGTGTGTGTTAGTGTGTGTTTGTGCAGGAGTCAGTGTGTTAGTGTGTGTTTGTGCAGGAGTCAGTGTGTGTTAGTGTGTGTTTGTGCAGGAGTCAGTGTGTGTGTGTTTGTGTGTGTTTGTGCAGGAGTCAGTGTGTGTTAGTGTGTGTTTGTGCAGGAGTCAGTGTGTGTTTGTGCAGGAGTCAGTGTGTGTTTGTACAAGAGTCAGTGTGTGTTTGTACAAGAGTCAGTGTGTGTTTGTACAAGAGTCAGTGTGTGTTTGTGCAGGAGTCAGTGTGTGTTAGTGTGTGTTAGTGGATGTTTGTTCAGGAGTCAGTGTGTGTTTGTTCAGGAGTCAGTGTGTGTGTGTTTGCGTGTGTTTGTGGAGGAGTCAGTGTGTGTTTGTTCAGGAGTCAGTGTGTGTTAGTGTGTGTTTGTGCAGGAGTCAGTGTGTGTTAGTGTGTGTTTGTGCAGGAGTCAGTGTGTGTTAGTGTGTGTTTGTTCAGGAGTCAGTGTGTGTTAGTGTGTGTTTGTGCAGGAGTCAGTGTGTGTGTGTTTGTGTGTGTTTGTGCAGGAGTCAGTGTGTGTTAGTGTGTGTTTGTGCAGGAGTCAGTGTGTTTGTGTGTGTTTGTTCAGGAGTCAGTGTGTGTTAGTGTGTGTTTGTTCAGGAGTCAGTGTGTTAGTGTGTGTTTGTTCAGGAGTCAGTGTGTTAGTGTGTGTTTGTTCAGGAGTCAGTGTGTTAGTGTGTGTTTGTGCAGGAGTCAGTGTGTGTTTGTGTGTGTTTGTGCAGGAGTCAGTGTGTGTTTGTTCAGGAGTCAGTGTGTGTGTGTTAGTGTGTGTTTGTGCAGGAGTCAGTGTGTGTTAGTGTGTGTTTGTGCAGGAGTCAGTGTGTGTTAGTGTGTGTTTGTGCAGGAGTCAGTGTGTGTGTGTTTGTGTGTGTTTGTGCAGGAGTCAGTGTGTGTTTCTGTGTGTTTGTGCATGTTTGTTTTCCGTTTTCCGTGTTTTCCTGTCTTTTTGTGTGTTTTTCTTCCAGGAAATGTTTCACTCACAGATTGGTTTCCAGGGCAACCGTGCTGCATGTGGTCCAACTGGGAGACGGTTGAGACAGAGATGAAATGTGTATCTTTCTGCTGTTCTGTGTCGGTGCTGCTGTCATTGATGGCCCTTTCCTCTGCTCTGTGTAGATGCGCAGAAGAAGAGGATTGTTTTCCAAGTGACTCTAAGTAATCACTCCCTTAATGCATGGAAGCTTCCTCCATCCTGCGCAGGCAGAGATCAGGGTTAGCATGGTCTGTCGCTGGATAAAGCTTTCCAACCCTACTGTATTTCACATGTCGATTTTACAACGCAGTAAATTCATATCTGGTCCTCATCAGGTCTTAAAACCAGGAAAATGAAGTCATTCATATTCGCTCATAGATTTATTACAGTGACATAATGAAAAACCTTCTAAAAGCCGATCCTCTTCCTGATCTCCGGTTGTTAATTATTTTTGTCTCTGTATGTGAAGCTGCTTCTCATTTCCACAGATTTTAAGCCTGAGTATATTTGAAGTGGTATTTGCACCAGTTTTTCATTTTTGTGCTCCTGATATTGAGTCGGCTAAAGTAAAGTTACTTTTGGAGTTCTGCAAGGCTGCGTTCCTGGTCCTCCTCTGTTCTGTCCTTAGATAAAAACACAAATCACTTTGTTTCTAAGGAGAGCCGCCAAAACCTGTCAAAAACTTACCAAAGCTTACAGACTTTCATCAACTTTGACCTTTGACCTGCTGAGATGGAGCTCTGGGGTTTCTGGTCGTTTCTGACGTTGGGCTGAATCTGGTTCACTCCTAGGAAGACTGAGAAGTTTTCCTCTTGGGAAAAACCTTCCTCCCTGCAGACTAATCTAACAGACCAATGATAGTTTAGAGATGACCTTTGACCCCTCCCAGGTCGCTGAGCAGCCGTTGCTCCTCTGTGATCATTGCTCAGCTGTTGCAGATTGAAGCTGATGTAAACTCAGCAGTGAACTGATTCCTTTTTCTGGTGTAAATTGTCTCCTGTTAATTGCGTTAGAAGCCACCGGGGTGTACTTAGTTTCCGTCACAGCTTCTCCATTGTGGTTTAATTTGTAGTGATTCTGTCACGCTTGTTGCTTATGTGAGATGGTATTCGGCTCTTTGTAAGACCTGCTGAGGACGGGATGATCCCCTCAAATCAAATCCCGTAGAAATAAGATTCAGTTCTTGGTTTTTTCTGGGTCTTAGTTCTTCCAGCAGCAGAACGATTTAGGAGGATTTTTACGTGGTGACGTCATCATCACAGACTAGTGGGGAGGTTCAGTTCTGACAAATTTGTCGTTGACGCCCTTCCTGCGTTGCAAGCCTCAGAATAATACCAATAACGGCAAACTTGACAGACACACATGCATTGCTCGTTTCGGTCTGTGAGGGAGCGTCCCTGAGACCTGGATGACGCTTCTGAGCCGGCTGTTTGGAAAAGCTTGCACGGCTTCCACGGCTGGGCATATGATCTCATCAAAGTCCTCATACCCTCCTCCCCTCCCCCCGCTGCTCCCAGAAGAATTACCTCTCAGCATTTACTCCAGTTTCATCTGCAGTCTTGGTGTGACAGCTCAGAGAGAGGGGCGCTGTGAATGACTGGCTTGTGTTTGGGCCGTAAGCTCCGGCCGTGCCTGCGGGTCCGGAGTCGTTCTGACTGCATGTCGGCTCCGTTTGCAGATAAAGTGGAAGAGATGACGCACGCCCAGAAGAGCTCACCTGTGGACACGAAGATCGCCACCATCAAACCTCGACCCTCCAGTCGCTGCTTGGTCACTCCCACCGACATGAATGTAAGCAACATACGTGAAAACATGTTGGACTTCAGTCATACAAGGATGAGTGTCATAGGAGTAACTCAGGGTTTTACAGCCCTGAACATGAATTATTGAAACTAGCCTCCATGTTTTTAATGATGTAGAAAAGTAAAAATCCCAGAACATCCCAGTTCGGTTCTTTTTCTGGGTTTCCTCTTTCCAGTCAGCCAGACTTTAACTTTTATTTGAGATTCAGAAGATTTTGACTCATTTTCAGATCTGTTCTTGTACCAAACCACTGAAACATTTTAAATTTGACAGATTGAAAAGTGGATTAAAAAGAACAAAGCAAACTCTCCCCAGAAGATGAACGCTATCTAAAAATGACATTTTAACAAATTTGAATTTTAAAAAAATCATCAACCAAAGTTTTTATCCAGCAGGTCATTGGGATCATTAAAGTTGTGCAACTTTTGGTGTTTTTATGGATTAAATGAAAGAAATGGGAATTTACTTTTTCCTCTGTGACCTGCTGTTGATTATAATGAAATAAAATGTATTTTATTTCATTATAATCAAATGAAATAAAATAAGCGCTTTACATCAAGTCAGCGCTGATTAATCATTTGAGTTTAGGATGAATTGATCAGAGATTTGAACTGATCAGAGATTTGTGGTCAATTTCTGTAAATATTTGACCTACTGATGTAGATTTTATTTTACTCCAGCTTCTTTTTAAGACTAATATTATTGCTCAGCAGTGATGAGCACCACAGACTAAAAGGTTAGCTGCGCTAATGCTAAAGCACTAACCATAAACATTAGTTCTTCTAACACTAAAGCACTAACCATAAACATTAGTTATTCTAACACTAAAGCACTAACCATAAACATTAGTTCTTCTAACACTAAAGCACTAACCATAAACATTAGTTCTTCTAATGTTAAAGCACTAACCATAAACATTAGTTCTTCTAACAATAAAGCACTAACCATAAACATTAGTTCTTCTAACAATAAAGCACTAACCATAAACATTAGTTCTTCTAACAATAAAGCACTAACCATAAACATTAGTTCTTCTAATGCTAAAGCACTAACCATAAACATTAGTTCTTCTAATGCTAAAGCACTAACCATAAACATTAGTTCTTCTAACATTAAAGCACTAACCATAAACATTAGTTCTAACACTAAAGCACTAACCATAAACATTAGTTCTTCTAATGTTAAAGCACTAACCATAAACATTAGTTCTTCTAATGCTAAAGCACTACACCAGCACAGTAGTTAGCAGAAGTTGATGCTAAAGCGCTAATTTGAATTCAGGTTCAGCGCTTCTGGCTGCTTTTAACGAAAACATAAATAAATGAGGATAAATCCCTGGACCATATTTCTGCTAACACCGCTTCTTAGAGGGCTGCAGAAAAGTGTGTGTGTCTGTTTGTATCATAAACAACATTGTGATTTTCAGTCCATGTATCACGACCGCCAGGGAGTAGCAGTGGTGCCGCCCACTGTGCCGGGAGCCTACCTGGGGATCCCAGAGAAGGGCACCATGAGGAAGCAGAAGTCTATAGGTAGGAACCATGTGGAGCTGGTGTGTGGAGGCGTCGGCTCGCCTGCTTGTCCTTTAGCTTTCAGCTGGTCAGACTTTCCTTCAGGGCTCAGAGGAACGACTCTGTGTGCCGCAGCAACTTTACAGCTAATTATAGATCAATTAAAATGATCCGGTCAGCAAAGCGCGCTTTCAGGCGGGAACACTGGCGGTCATTAGGCGTTTGCTGAAACAGGCAGAGGAACATCTGATTTGAAATGTTATTACAGCAAGGAAACATGACGATGCACAGAGCAAATGTGTAGTTTGAAACTGATTAAATAAAATAATCTGATTGGATTAGCTCCTATTTACATCTACAATCCAGTTTAAATTAATGCAGATTCAGGAAATATTCCATTCTCCTGCTGTTACTCCTCACTGAACAGTGCGAAAAGCAGCAGCTTGAAAAAAATCAGACGTCACTTCTTTTACGTGACCGGATGTGACATCAAACTGTTACAACCACATTAAATGTTTTATTTTCATTTAATTCTACATTTTTATTGTATTATTTCATGTTATGAACCGACACAAAGGTAGCGCATGATGGTGAAGTGGAAGCAGAACGATGTGTGGTTGTAGAGAAAGACGGAAACGAGCTGCAGATTGATTATCCATGGTCAGAATGTGGTTTTGTGATTTGATCAGTGGTTCTCACCTGATGTGCCGCCAGAGTCTGCCAGTCAGACCCCATCCGGTTTCTCAACAAGAGACAGAATATTTGGTTTAACAGACCAACCCTAAAATAAGCCTGAACTCTGACCCCTGGAAGAGGACAACCAACAGGAACGTTCTCTGCAGTCCTGGTTTTGGATTGTTTGAGCTCAAACTGGTGCAGAATCTGCATCTGTATCCCCCAAAATAAAGACTTCTCTTAGCATTTAAAATTAAGATCAAAAAGGTTAAACTGGAGCTCACATCAGGAACAGTTATAAAGATGTCATCTTCTCTGGGGTCATCGCTCACTGGCTCTCTGTGCTTCATTCCCTTAAGGTACGTCGGAGGATGATAAACAGGGACTCCTTACGCCTCCCCTGCTCAAGTTCTCCCGGAGCCTCTCGATGCCTGACACCTCAGAGGACATCCCGCCTCCCCCAGCGATTTCTCCCCCTTCACCACCTGCCTACAACTCGGCTCCCGGACCTACAGCCAAGAACTACGGCACCACTCGGCCGAGCTTCACCCAGAACTCGCCCAACGCCGTGACGACCATCAGCCGGACCACCGATGTCGGCAGGTTACGGCGTGGATATTTCCGCCAGAGCTCTGAGCAGTTTGAGAGCACGCGCATTAGAGGGCGCACACCTGTACCCGAGAACCCGTACTCCGAAGTCGGCAATAAGACCCTATATGTGCCAGCGAAACCAGCTAGAAGGAAGGGAATGCTGGTGAAGCAGCCAAATGTTGAGGACAGTCCAGAGAAAACGTGTCATGTGCCATCTAGTCCCTCAGGCCCGGTTTCCATGCCAACCACACCTGTCGAAAGGACCTGCTCCTCCATCCCTATACCCACCATCATCGTTAAAGAACCTTCCACCAGCAGCAGTGGCAAAAGCAGCCAGGGTAGCAGCATGGAGATTGAACCCACTACGCCAGAACATCCGCCTCTAACGCCCTCCATTGGTGGGAGCGGAGGGTTGCGTCCTGAGGACCCGCTGTCTCTTAACAACCCGTTCGCAGCAGCTATTGCCGGAGCGGTGCGCGACCGTGAAAAGAGACTCGAGGCGAAGAAACACTCGATCGCTTTTCAGTCAATAGACATAGGAGATGATGAAATGAGTGGCCCTGCACCGACTCCTCGTCTTCGCCAGTCCAAGTCCATAGATGAAGGCATGTTCAGCAGTGATGAGCGCCTTCGACGGATATTGGCTCCTCCTTCTACAGTGCAGCTTGGACGCCCTGTTGGTGGTGGCAGTGGAAATATGACAGATTTCAACACGCCTGAGCCCACAGTGGTTCGGGAGCCTCTGAACACGAGAACAGGCCAGTGTCCCAATCTGGACAGTCCAGTGAGTCTCCCAGCCACTCCTCCTAAGAGCCACTACAAGGCTAATGGGACCTACCTCCATCCTGTCACTGGTAAACCTTTGGACCCGAACTCTCCTCTGGCTCTGGCTTTGGCAGCTCGTGACCGGGCCATGAAAGAGCAACAGAACCACCCTCAGAATCAGCCAATAAATCCTCCTCAGGTTCAGCAAACCTCCAAGCACGAAGCCCAGTCCCTGCCACTTCAGCAGAGTCATAAACCGGACCTCAACCAACCACTTTTTATTGACACCAAACTACGCTCGGGGATTGAGACCAGCTTTGCAGCGATCTCCTCGGCCACCATGGGGCGGCCGGGTCGAGGTGGCCTCCGGCGACAGATGACAGAGCACAAATATGAGTCTGACGGTGCGCGGGAGCAGCGGCAGCATCAGACCGTCGAGGAGAGAAAAAGCGCGCCAGCAAACGTGGCAGACTCGTCGCAACCCAAGTCAACTGGGCTGTTGATGGTCCACACGAGCACAGACACGACAAACAACAAGACGAACAACCAGGAGGTAGAGGTGCAGGAGAGCAACCGACCCTCTGAGCTGAAGGACCCTAACCAGCCTGACCCTCACAAAGTCCCAACCCTTATGTCCAATCCTCAGCAAGCTGCCTCACGGAGAAGAAGTGTTCCTTTAGGAGAATCTTTGGAAGAACCAGTGAAGCTGCCCTTCCGCATCCCCCCTCCACCACTAGCATCAGTCGACATCGATGAGGACTTTGAATTTTCAGAGCCTCTTCCCCCACCACTGGAGTTTGCTAACAGTATTGACATTCCTGATGACCAGGCCAGCGCCATTGCAGAAATGATTCAGAAACAGAGACGGAATGGAGGACCTGGTTTACCCCCTTACCATCCACACGCCCCTCCATCTGTCAGTGATCACCACAAGCGCGTGTTAAACAACATGCCCCCCTCCTACCATCCAGCTCCACCTGATACAGAGTCCGGGGTGGCGGATTCTGGCATCGAGGAGGCAGACAGCCGCAGCAGCGGAGATCCTCAGCACATGGAAACCACCAGCACTGTCTCCAGCATCTCCACCCTGTCATCAGAGGGAGGCTTCTGCGACAGCACTTTGGAGAGTCTCTACGCCACCGCAGATGGACACGCCTTCCTGGTGGACCGGCCCCCTGTCCCACCCAAACCCAAGGGCAAGTCCGTCATCAACAGAACATCGCTTTATCACGATGCTCTCATTGAAGAGCCCCCTGAGTCTTATGGGTCGCCGCCTCAAGCGCCTCCCCCTCCCCCTTCATCTTCTGAGCCTCCTAGGACTCCTTCACAAAGGACATCCAAGCTGTGGGGCGATCAGCCCCCCGAGCTACGCAGCCCCCCATCCACGCCAGACTCCAAGAACACGGTGATTACCGAGCTCAGCTCTATCCTGCAGCACATGAATCGCGACAGGCCGACCAAGCCAGGAGAGGGTCTCGACTCCCCCACTGCGACCAGAGGGGGCTTCACATCCAGGTACGACAGATTCACGCCTTAAGGTCCTTCTGCCAGAATATGTGACGGTTTGAAGTTCAACATCTGTCATTGAGATTTACCGAGTCTTTCAGGAGTTTGCGACACTCAGCTTGAGTGATTGGTTTGTCCTTTGGAGACTGGATAGTTTGGTTATTTGCTTTCTTACTCAGGTTGGTGTTTGTTGCTTCAGCAAAGAAATGCAGCTAAAGAAATATTGTTTGTGGGTTGAGATAAGGAACTCCTTCTGAATTCAGTGTTAGCTTAACGGAGATGTTGCTTGAATTGACGAGAAGGCTTCAAGGTTTACTTGTTTGAAATCTTCCTCAGTCAGATCAGAACCAATCGTAAGTCAGTCCTCTGTGGGTTTTGGGATGGATTTAAGAAATAACTCTTGTTTTTTCCTTTATGTTTCGTTGCAATGGCTAAAATACGTAATGAACACAAGAACTGTCTCCACGATGGATGAAAAGTTGGAATGATGCAGAGAAGAAGCATCAAACTCACTTTGTGGGAAAGTTTCTCTTGGTAAGGAGACGATTTCTCCTGAATAGAGAAACCAGTCAGATGTTACTCAGGTGGGATTCTGACCCAGTCTTCACATACTGAGGAGTCAGGGGTCCTTTCTATACTCGCTGATCTTCACGTCTTTCCAGTGCTGAATGTATTGATAATTATCTAACTTGGGATAAATAATCAAAAACTGTTGATGTCCTTCTGCTTTGAGTTCAAACTTCACTGATTCGTTTGTCCAACTACTGAGAAAAACAATCTGATTCTTCCCACCTCAACAAGGTTTTATTGAAAAACTTTGTTTCAAATAAGCAACTTTTCTGTAGTTTATTGAATTAAACAAGTGCCATCCGATATCTTACAGCACAAACCAACATTTATTGCAGTCCATGTAGTTCTCCACAAAATGAGATTGTAGTAAATTTGTGAGATATTGTGCAGACTTGGTCCTTTCCAGAGGTTTGAAATTGAGTATAAGTCATTGACTCAGCCTTTTTAGCACTTTTACTTTCAATCTCGGAAACCAATTAAGCGTTTGCTTGGCTTTGTGTTTCACACCATTGCCTTGCTTGGAAATTTTCATTTCATCTTCAGATTCTTATCAAAATGTCCCAGCACATTTCTCCATTCATCCTTCCTTCCACACAGTCATCAAATCCCAAAGGCTCTGTGAACTCTGACCTTCAGTTCTTCCCATTGATTTTCTATAGGCTTCAGTTCAGGCGATTGGCTCTGGCTGCTGTTTTTCTTTCTTTATCTTTTCTATCATCATTTCATCTATTAAATGGCAGCAGATTTTGACCCGTAATGTCTCAGTATTTTGGTCCATTCAGTTATATAAGGTACTACATGCTGTAAGTCAACCCAAACCATGATGTTCCTGTTGACCCTTATAAAAAGGGGAGAAATACAAGAGAATAAATGATCAGACGAAACCAGTGCGTCTTTTCTTGTTCTTGTATTATTTGTAAAGAGCGCACCAGTCCCCCTAGTGGACTCTTGACTATGGCGCCAATGCGCTGCTCTTTCAGACAAAGGACTATATTTCTTGCACACACCAAATCAAAGTAAATTAGGATAATCAATGATTGGATCTAATATTAAAATGGTCAAATTAATATCATACCCTGCAACATTCCCAGTGTGCAAACTTGACTTTTTGCAGGATTTGTTCATTTTACACCATGGTGAGTTCAATGACTTCCAAAAGGTTCAGCTTTGACACAAACCCACCAGTGGATGGCAAAGTTCGCAGCGTCAGAACTCACTTTGCAAACTTCCTCTTTAGCACAATAACTCTTTTTCAGAAAAGCTGAAAAACCACCTGGAGAGCAAAAACTGAGGGCGTTGTTTAGAATTTTGCTGTTTCCAAAAACCTTTTCCAGTGCGATACTTTAAAATATGAAAACTGTTGAACGTTACACGGCTCATGTCCTCCTTAGAAATATTTAAATAGAGTAAAACTTACCCACTGTAACAGCTGGTAGTTTGTCATTATGTTGCTCATGTGTTGAGCCTAGCAGTGCTGACCTTTAACCTCTGGCATTTAAAGTTAGCATGATGAGAGGTCACTGCTCCCTGTCAGTCCTCACATCTCTGTGCTTTGCTTTTACTCTCCTCTCTGTTCCTGAAACGGTTGAGTTTTCTTCCTGCAGTAACGACTTCCACACCGAAGATTGTTGTTGTCTTTCTGGCCCGGTGACGTGTAGGAATGACGCGTTCGACTGTGGTTGACCTGAGCATTTGCAGGTTTATAAAAATATTTGTGTGGATTTGCAAGAATATACAGACAAAGCAAAAACATAAAATTAGTAGAGACTACAGAACATTTAGTTTTTACACCAAAGTCAAATTGGAATTAAATGCATTTGATAAATATAGGGGATCAGGATTATTTAAATATCTCAACAATTAAATTAATAGTTAAATAAATTCTGTGATAAATTAATTCAAATGAATTTTTATTTTTATTCACTAAGTTTGCATGACTTCAGCAAAATCTCTTCTTTCTTCATCACTACGTAACGTCCAGTGAGGAAATCCACGAGAAAATTCAGAATTCACATTATTTAGACTCAAAATGTACTAAATTAATTCAGTGTTACTGAATTCAGCAGTAAAATTATCTATGCATTTGATTTAAATGTTAACTAGTCATTCACACATTAAAGCGCTCACTCAGGTATTTATTTTCATAATGTCACTTATAGAGCTCCATACAGATTAGAGGCTGTAATTGGATTTTGCTGACAATGAATCAATGAGATGAAATTTGGGTTGAATTAAAGTGTCACTTCTTTTCTTTATCAACTTTTTGTTCTGAGCAGGAATGATGCAAGTACAGCTGACACTGTTGAACTTTAGAAAAACGTTTCTTTCTGTTTCCCGTCCAGCAGCTGAAGCTTCCTGCTGATCTTTTAAATGGTTCTGATCCGTAATCCTCCAGGTTGTCTGAAGACGCTTTAGAGATCTTTTGGGGGGAATCAGGCTCCCAGCCTGGAGTAAATGTGGAGACATGATGATGGATCAGCTCAGCTTGTGGTTCTAACTCCCCTCACCATGTGAGACAGGAATAAAAAGCTCCATCAATAATTCACTTTTCACATCCATTTTGAATGAACAGTCCCAGCGCTGAGAGAAAAGGGGATGCTCAGGTTCTCTGGGATCATGTTTGTCCTCCTTCATGTTTCCATCCTCTGATGTTCCTGTTAGTCTGTTGACGTTTCCTCCTTTTACTCATTTTCAGCTCCTGTCTCCTCATCTTCATTTCCCCCAGTGTCCTGTTGTCCCTTCACTTCTTCTTCTTCTTCCTTCATGCCCCCCAGTGTGTCCCACCTCCACAGGTAGGTCCCAGCAGCTGCTCAGCGCCTTCCTTTGTTCATGTCCAGACGCTCCACTGAGTTCACGATCTAAAGTATAAAAACAAAAGTTCAATGAACTTCATGCAAACACACAAAGTGAAATAAGTACTGACACCTTCACTGATTTTCTAAGTAAATATTTTACCTAAAAATGCTGTTCACATTAAATCAACAGCATTTTGGTAAAAACACAAGCTGTGCTAACCCTAAAGCACTAAACCTAAAGCACTAACCCTAAAGCACTAATCATAAACAGACGTTTCACTAACGCTAATGCGCTATTTAGCGTAAGCTAATTCTAAAGAGCTAAAGCTAAAGTTGAGCCGTGTTGATACCCACTGTGTGTCAGTCACACAACATATTAAAATATAACATTAGCATGGCTGTTATTTCACACCTGCCTGGACGTTTTCCGCTTCAGGAAGTGATTCATTCTTCCAGTTTTGTAATTGTTGAGTTTTTCTTGCTGATTTTGCCTCATTGATCACAGTAGAGCTTTGGTCATGAAACACACAAGACATCAGCAGAGTTTATTGGAGGAAATAGAACTGCTGTGTAAACAGTCTTCACCCACTTCAAAATAAGAGCATGAGAATATAAACGTCTAACTACTTGAAGAATTTTTCAAAGTCGATAACCTGAACTTTAACTCAACAGAAAGATTAAAACACAGCTTAACACTTAATAATTTATTCATAAAAATGTATTTAGTGGAAGCTAAGTGTGCTAAATGTTTTCAAAGTTAGAGAAAAAGTTAAGCTAAAAGGTAAAATTAGCTGTTAGCGCATTTGCAGAAGTGAGCCTACCACTATCAGATCCTTCCTGTGGGGAGAAACTCGTTGCATTCAATGAAAATGAAAACACAAACTGGCCTCATGCCCTTTTTATTTTCTGTGTTTTGGGTCCTCCATCCATCCAAGTTTCATCTTCACCATCCTGGTTCTTACCAGCTGATTCTTACCACAGACGCCCCATCACTGGGAAAAAAAACTGGCTTATTTTTATCTTCAATACATTTTTTAAGTTTTAGACAAAACCATAATTTTCAGTTTTTCAAATTAAGAAAACATTTGGCCCTAATTTAGCTCCGTAAAGTTTCCCCTCAGGACTCTGTGTAAAAGCACAGAAAGAGCTCACTGGATGTGCTGCTGGTTCTGGATCTCATTCAGAACCAAACCCGTCCATGTTTCAGCTCATCCTCCTCCAGTCCGTTCCTCTGCCGGTAATCTCGTGTTTTTGGATCCAGTTTGTCGTGTCGTCTCGCTCTCGGGATGCCGCGGGGGTCTCAGATTATCTGCTCCTGTGCTGCAGGGCTTCACGTTGCCGTGGCGAGGGTTGCCAGGCAGCAGGATGAGGTTGTAGGCGGGGGGAGGGGGTGGGGGGTCATGTGCAGAGGGAGAGACGGATCCGTGAACCGATGGCGACAGAGACGCACGGACCGCGGCCTGCTTTCACACCGACCCGCTCTGACATCACTGCAGGCCTCATCAGCCGCCGTCCTCCATCGCTCTGTCGCTCCCCCACCACGGTTCTGCCTCAAGTCGCTCCTGTGGACCCGTCTCCTGTGGACCCGTCTCCTGTGGACGAAGTTTCTGAGCTTTTTCTTCTTCTTTTGTTTTTATCGCTCATCTTTTTGCCTCTCAGATTAAATGTTTTTGGTTGTGGCTGTGGATGAAAATGGTTGCCTGGCAACCGGCTGATGAGAGCAGCCTTGAGGCCTGCAGTGATGTCAGAGCGAGTCGGGGGAGGCGTGTGTGTGTGTGTACGTGCGTGCGTGCGTGTGCGTGCGTGTGTGTGTGTGTGTGTGTGTGTTTGCGTGTGTGTGTGTGCGTGTGTGTGTGTGTGTGTGTGTGTGTGTGTGTGTGTGTGCGTGTGCGTGTGTGTAAGGATTGCATGCCGAGTTCATCTTCATCTCTTGCAGCTCACGTGCCGTGTTTCTGCTTTAGTAGGCCACCGTTATGTAACCCGTGTGTGTGTGTGTGTGTGTGTGTGTGTGTGTGTGTGCTATAAATAAGAGGTGTACTGCTGCTAGTGTGACCCCTTCATGAAGGAGCCGATAAGTGAGCGCTGAAGGTGAGATCTACCATCAGATATCAGCGCCGCTCAGCTGACCAAGAGTAAACTCTGTGTGTGTGTGTGTGTGTGTGTGTGTGTGTGTGTGTGTGTGTGTGTGTGTGTGTGTGCGTGCGTGCGTGCGTGCGTGCGTGCGTGCGTGCGTGCGTGCGTGCGTGCGTGCGTGTGTGTGTGTGTGTGTGTGTGTGTGATTCTGCTGCTGATTCTTGAAGGATTTTATCAGCGTTAAAGACGACGGCGTCAGAAACTGATGGTTTTATTAATTATTTTATTAAACTCAGACCATAGAAACATGAAACGGGTCGTTGAGTTTTTAATCCGTTTAGAAATCAAAGCAACAAACAGTTTTATTTATTAAAATTCAGTTTTCATTTTATATCAAAGTCCAGCTGTTGCATCATTTGGATGATGTTAGAAACATCTAATCGATTGATTTCACAGCATTTATTGATTTTATTTTATGTTTTATCTTTATTAGCTTCATGTTTTCCTGCTTTTCTTCATTGTTCTGTTCTAACATCAAAGTGGATCCGAGTTAAAATATCAGTAAATAATGAAATAGTAGAGTAGTAGGAGAAGAAAGTGAGGGAAATGTTCAGTTTGTCCTCCAGCCGTCGTCGGAGGAACGATCCCAAACTGCTTCAGGAAAATAGGAAACTTCTGGAATGTTTTTCCTGAAAACATGAAAATATTTTTTGACTGTTTAAAATCTTTACCAAAAGATCCAGAATGAATCAAATCCCAGAGAAACCTGAATGATCTGCTGCTTTTCTGACACTTTGTGGTTTTTCCTTCCAACACCAGAGAAAAATAAATCAATAAAAAGATTAAAATTAAAATCATAAATGCTGGTGATGAAAACGATTGATTCATTTCATTTATTCTGTTTAGCTCCATGTCCTCAAATTTAAAGAAAGAGAAACATTTCTGGCTTTTCCTCTAGAAAATGTTGTTAAACTCTAAAAATGTTTAAAATGTTAATTTCTGCGTAAAATAATTCCATTTGTGTTTAGTTGATATTTCTATGCTTACAGAAAGAAGAGAGTTTTCTTGTTCAGCTCTGACCTGCGTTCAGTGTTTTATTTTTCATTTGTGCAAATGTTTAAACTCTGAATCTGTTTGATCTATGGAGATAAACGCCGTGTGCAGAAATGTTTGATTTGATTTGGTGATGCAGGTAAACGCCCCTCTGTGTTCACAGCAGCGTCTTCTTCTTCCTTCTCTTCTTCTTCAGCTGCAGAAAGCTGTAATAAGGTCAGAGAAGCTAAACGAGGCTCTGGACTAATTAGTCCTAATAGGCAATTAAATCCTTTTCACATCGATTTAACTGCTGCCACCAAAACTGCGGCAGAAACTCGTCCAGAGTTGTGCAGGCGGCAGGTTGATGGTCATCAGGCCGAGTTAAAGTCGCCGTCCACCGACATGATGCATGTTGTCCTCTGTCTCTCATCACGCTGTGGAAAAGCTGTAAGTTTTCCACCAATCAGGGCGGCTCCTCTCTCCCACTGTGGCCCACTTCCTGTTTCTGGCAGAAGGGCCCACTCGGCCCCTCCGTGTCCCCTCCTCGTCCCTCAGGCGGCTCCATATGTCCCTCGCAGGACGCCGGAGCCAGAAGCCGTTCTGGGAGTTTCACTTGACCCGATTCAGGTTCAGTTTTAAGCCCAACTGAACTCTCTGTCCGGTTCTGAACGGAACCGGATCCTGGGTGGAGGTCTGGGTCAGGGGTCAGATTTAGGGGTAAGGTGTAAATTGAGTTTTGGTTACTAAAAGGCTTAGGCTGTAGAAATGAATGGAAATCAATAGGAAGTCCTCACAAAGATAGCAAGGTGTGTTTCTGCAGCTGATAGTGAAGCTCCTTTACTTTCCTCAGAGTAAATATGAAAATTAACCTTAGAATAAAAATATTTTTATTGCAGCAGGACAATATGACTGATAATTTATAAAAGTTTGAGTTTGAGAGCATTCAGTCAGTGTGGAGGCCCGCAGCATCACAGATCCTCCACCGTACGTAGCAGCGGTTCAAACGTCTCTATTAATGCTGCGAATATTTAGAAAAATCAGTTTCCATAAATGACTTCTCTCCATTTCCAAATATGTTCTGATATGAAAGAATCCATAAAGTCACATGATGACATGCAAAGTTTGCAGAAGAGAATAAAAACGGATCAGAATCCGGATTGGATCCCGTTAATCTGCAAATAAACCGTTTATTTATTTTACGTCTCAGCTGAAAACTGAAAACTGGTTAATACAGAGAGATATTAGGGAAAAATATGCATTTGTTGGACAGAAAATAATAGGAAAAATAAATGAATGCATGAAGGTGAAAGGTCAAACTTCATGACAGGAACTTCAGAAAAATAAGAAATCCTCTTCTCTACAACCTGTTAAAGAAAATATATTTATTTTACGTGTTTCATATTTGATCATTTCTAATAAAATAAAATTTGGATAAAGAAGCAGGTGAACCAGATCAAACTTCAAAGTCAAAACACAAGTTTAGTTTTTATTGTTTTAAGTATTTTAATCTGAGGAGGTCATAATTTCTGCATGAAATTGTTGATGAAGTGGAGATGAATCATAACTTCTGGTGTAAGCCGAACCACACAAGCAGAAAACAGGAATGAAAACTATTAAAAAGCAAGAAAATATGACGGCAGACAATAAAAACGTCTCCAGCTCCATCCTGAAGGTTTGCACGCGGCGCCCCCTGGTGGACATGTGGAGTATTAAACAGTTCAAAACACTTCCGGGGTTTTTTCCCCCGCCGAGCCTCCACTGTCAACATCCATCCATCCATCCATCCATCCATCCATTGATCCATCCATCCATCCATCCATCCATCCATCCATCCATCTTCCACTCCTGAGTGGGTCAGGAGGAGCTGCTGCCTCTCCAGCCAACGTTCTGGGCGAGAGGCGGGGTCACCTGGACAGGTCAGGACACCTGGACAGGTCAGGACACCTGGACAGGACACCTGGACAGGACACCTGGACGGGTCACCTGGACAGGTCACCTGGACAGGTCGGGTCACCTGGACAGGTCACCTGGACAGGTCACCTGGACAGGTCAGGACACCTGGACAGGACACCTGGACAGGACACCTGGACGGGTCACCTGGACAGGTCACCTGGACAGGTCGGGTCACCTGGACAGGTCACCTGGACAGGTCACCAGGCTGCCTCAGGGCAATTAAGACAATAGAGTCACAATTTTAATAAAGATGCAATTTTACCAGAAAAAAGTAATAAAATAATAAGAAAAAATGTGATTTTAATGAGAGTAAAGCTGCGATAAACATGATCTGATTCTTTCTACGTTGTTGAGTCGTTTAAAGTTCTGCTGCTGATGTGTTAAAAAATAAATTATTGCCAATTTCTAAAAATGATGCCAAAGTATAACTTCAAACACGCTCAACATTTCTTTATTTTTTAAATTATTTTTACTTTGGCAATATTACGACTTTTTAGCGTTTCAACCTTTTCTTGTTTTAATCTGATTTTATTCTCTATTATTATGACTTCATTTTAATAATGTGACTTTCTTGAATTATTAACCTCACATTATTATGGTTTTATCGTTATTTTATTAGACTTATTGCTCATATTATTGCACATGTTTTCTTAAATTATTACAATTTTATTCTTGTATAAATATATAAATACACATTTATTATAATATCTTTGTTTTCTGGTGTTTTTCTGTTTTCTGGGGATGAAATGTTATCAGATGTTTTTCTTATTGATTTATTTGCTGTGCAGCTCAGTGACCTTTGCTGACCTCTGCTCTCCTCTGGCCCCCCCAGGCCCCCCCCAGACGACTCAGGAATGCGTAACAGCGGCGCGGCGGCGGCTCTCAGCTCCACGCCTCCCAGCAGCCTCCCGTCGCAGGCGAACCCCTGCAGCCCGCCGGACTCCGCCTCCTCGCTCACGCCCTGCTCCTCGCTGCCCCCCTCCGTGTCCCCCACCCTCACCGACGTCTTCGGCCTGCCCACGCCCCCTATGGGCAGCGGCGGCGGCTACAGCCTGAGCTCGTCGTGCGGCGGCAGCGGCAGCTCGCGCTCTCCGTCGCCGCTCACGCTGATGCAGGCGGTGGCGGCGTCCGGGAAGCCGTTTGCCTCCAAACCCGTGGAGCTGTGGAGCAAACACGACGTGGCCGACTGGCTGGACAGCCTGAACCTCGGCGAGCACAAAGACGCCTTCCTGGACAACGAGATCGAGGGCGCGCACCTGCCGTCGCTGCAGAAGGAGGACCTGATAGACCTGGGCGTGACCAGAGTGGGCCACCGTATGAACATCGAGCGCGCCCTGAAGCTGCTGCAGGACAGATAGACCTCCCAGCAGGCAGGGGGCGACGTGCGCACAGCTCCCCTTCACGCTAGCTGAAGCTGCCTCTTGCTGTTGTTGTCCTCTCATCCTGCGTCGCCGCCCTCATCTCAGAGCTTCGGTTTGTCCGCCCCCTGCTCCCTGCCGCCCTGGGCGACCGCAGGGAGAGCGAAGGGGACCGGCGGTCCGGCCGACCGTCTGCCGGTTTCTGGAATATTTTGAACTCTGGGAATATAAAACCTGATTGGTGTGGAGGTTCCTTTGGCAGACCTGTGCTCTCCCCGCCTCGCTCTGGAATACCGAGACGTTTTCCGTTCTGCTGGAGTCGGTGCGAGAAGAACCAGCTGAGCTGGTCCATGCTCCTTTTCTATCTTTGCTAGTATTTCTTCAGAGAATATTTCTTCACTAGAGTCCTAACGGAGTTATATTTCTGGGTGCGTCTGTGGCTGTAGGAGAACTTCTGGAGACAGACTCCGTCTTCTGTTGCTTTTCACCTGTTTGTGTCAAAACTAGAGCATCAGCTGAGACATTAAGCCAACATGTCACCGTCCACAGAGGTCATGCACCGTGGAGATTCACACTTAGCTTTCACTCACAGCATGCTCTCACACACACACACACACACACACACACACACACACACACTCACACACATACACACACGCGCACACACACACACACACACATATGGATGGCGTTTTAGCTCCTGAATACTGTGGAGCCCACAGCTTCCACATCAGGATGTAGGGAAACCTGAGGTGAGGACATGAGGAGGACTGGACCTCCAACACGTCCTTGTTCTTACTTCACTTTTCCTACCTGCACACTGTGTGCTTGTGTGTGTGTGTGTGTGTGTGTGTGTGTGTGTGTGTGTGTGTGTGTGTGTTGCTGTTCGACCCAGAAATCTCTGCGACCCGTTTAGCTATTTTCATAAATCTGCTATGTAGGCCACAGTTTAGCAGAAGTAGAACTTTTTGTGCCTCACTCGGTCGGATCTGTTCCACCTCACCAGTAACGGGTCAGCACTGGGAGCACTGGGAGCACTGGGAGCCCACTGCCATGCTGCCGTGTCGCACACCTGTGCGTACGAGTCCAGGTCTGCTTAAAATGGTACAGGAAACATTTTGGGAAATACACAGGTTTGTTTTCAAGTTTTTAGTTTCAACTCTGGATTTAAACAACTGATTAATTTAAAATATCAATATTTATCTTGTACACAAGTATCTGGGTCTTTATAAAAACAAACATCTCCACCACATCATTTTAAAAAATAAAACAAAACAGGACTGTATTTCATCCACAAATTCGCCCCGAGTGTTTGTAACATGCCAAACCCATAGGGGGCGGTGTAGCGCAAAGCAGCAAACCAATGTCAGCCAATCAGAAGCCTTCAGCACAACCACAACTTCCGGTTGGGAATCAAATATGGCGCCAGGAGGTTCATATATGTATAAATAGCGTGTTAGAGTGAAACGTTAATAAAATACAAGACAATTTATTTTGGGAATTGTGTCAAAGCAGATATGTTAATATATTGACACATTATTGATCACAATCTGTAATCCGCGGGAGGTTTTATCATAGTTTAAACGTATAAAAGTTAAATTGTTTTCCAATATATTTGTCTATGTGTGCACTCGGCCTAAGTATAAAACACACCACAATACTGAATAATATTATATTATTATTATTATTATTATTATTGCTGAATAATAAGTCACCAGGTTCTTGTCTGCTGATGTCAGATAAAGAGAAGTAAACTGGACTCATAGCTGCTGAAGCTAATTTAGCATCTTATCAATGCATTTTATAAAACCTGCCAGTTGTTGAATCCATTTGATGAAGTAACTTTTTGATGTTTTTGCCAGTTAAACATTTCATCAGTATCAACCTTCTGTACGTAAAGGGACAGTTTGCTGTAGCTAAAATAAGCTAAACTATTCAATGTGTTTCTCAACACATGTAGAGGTTAAAACTTCATTTCAACAGAGTTACTTTTCCAATACAAAATAAATAACTGCCATATACCTCAATGAAATGAAAGGATTAAAAATTGTTGTTTTTATTCACGTTCCTCACAGTTTTGTTCCTGATCGCTGCATTAATTTATATCAACATAATTAGTTTGATTTGTTCTTATAGGACCGACTCATAACCAATGATTACATTTATTACTGCTTATGATTTCTTAAAATAGATTAAGCACAAACAAAATTAAACATTTTACACAGTTTATAGGGGAAAGTATAAAAAATTTGCGGCACCTTAATTTATCTTGACAAAGAAAATCTCAGCTGTTCAACTGATCCTAAGTAAAAATATAAAAATTGAAAGAGAAAAAGGTTATAATGCGCGCAGTGTTAACTATTAGCATTCTACAGTAAGGGTTCATTAATCATGAATTAATTGTTCTTGTGTAAAACAAAGCAACATAAAAATATGTTTAAATTCAAAAGCTGAGTCAAATAGTGGGAGATTACATTGTTCATGTTTAACATGCAGTTATTGCACAAAAGAAACCAGTTTGTCTAAAAAGATCCAATCAGATCAAAGTGTGTATTTCCCAAAATGTTGCATTTGGATCCAGTTCTGTTGGACACAATATCAGCTTGTGACAGATTTAAATAATAAAACTTAATATATAAAAAAAAATATTTTAAGCACATAGAAAAACACTTTAGAAGAGTAAAATAATATTTTTATTTCACAAAATGACTGAAACGTTTGTGCACTGCTGTCAGATTAGAGATTAATAACTGAAGGTTTATTAAACGTGACACTAAAACTAAGAAGACAAGCAGTACGTCTTTAAAATGTCCTGCCACTTGTTTTCACTTGGATTCAAATTGAGCCTTGAGTTCTGGCTGTCTGGTCCGCCTGACGCTCCGGTCAGAAATGAGTCTCTGAAACTCGGCTGGAGTTTGGAGTTTAATCATATTTATGAAGCTGAAGGTTGTTGTGTTTGTATATAAGAGTGTTTAACGGGATAAAAATGTCTATTTGAGTCTGTGTATAAACGGTGAAGAAGGAAGTCTATGAGGGTAGATTTATCGCTGCAGGGCCGACCTGATGACCAAAGCCCCGGCCCGCCCCCGGCCCGCGCCCCGCCCTGTGCGTCATCCGGCAGAGGATGCCTTAAAAAGCTTGCTGCTCCCTTCCTCCACCCAGCTCATCCATCCGAGCACGCCCCGCTCTGACCCGTCTTCGTCGGCTCCATCTCGCCCGTCACGCAGCTTTTCTTCAGGAGACAGACATCCACAACCCGTGTGTTCTGTGAACATCAGCCGTACGGTGGCTGGCGAGGGACAATGCTGCTATAATCCTGTTTTCAAACTCAGCGGCGTGCTGGAGGGGGTAGAAAAGCACAGTATTTTTAAAGATTTGTATAGAGTTCTATGAAATTTTATAGAGGTTATCTGAACAAATACTGTTCAACACCGATGCTTGGATTGCCAAAAACAGAAATAATATATACGTAGATTAAAATGTGGATTATTATTATTATGATTATTATTATTAGATTTATGGGTTATGTAAGAAGCAATATTTATTCTGAATGATTCTCCTTGGTTGTGTTTTATTTTTTCCATTTTCTCACCCATCAGTGTTTTAATGACGTGTTGCCTAAAGTAGAAAACACTCTGCTGCAGTAGATTTAAGATATTTCTGGCCAATCAAGTGTTTTCTGACAGCACCATCTGCCTGAGTAGAGCGCCCCCCTCAGCGCAGAGCGTGTAGAGACTGAGGGACGCGTGTACATTTTGACCCCTGACCCTGCAGGCCGCGCCCGTAGAAACCTGTATGAAAACCTTTGTGTGTCAAAATAAATCCACCTTAAACGATAAGCGGTGGCTGCAGTTTTCTCTGTGGAAACGTAGAGCAGAGTAGATTTAGTAGGAATCTTCATCACCCCCCACACACTTCTCCCTCCTTCATCATCGTCAAACATTCAGGTAACTTTTAGTTTCTCTTCCTTTATTTTCCCATTAATAGATTTTATTCTTTAAGTCTTCATAGAGGCTAAGATGTTTTTGGTAATTTGTGCAGAAGACTTGTGCTCATGTTTTCTATGTTGCTGTAATTTTGTGCTACTGAATCATCATAGAGTCGACTAATTACTGAAACGAAAAGAGAGAAATTTCCTGTAAAAGCACTCTACTTCCTCCCCCTTCAATTCCTCAAGGTTTCTTGTATGGCAACCAAAAGTCACTGTAAGAAATAAATATAATATTGCACTAGAGCCGTGTTCTTCCGGTGTTTTATTGCAGCAGCAGCAGGTGAACACCGCCACCTTCTGGAGAACGTTGGTAGGACGTCTGTTCGTTCAAGAAACTGATTCAGGAACATTTCTGGGTTTCATTTAGACATTTCAGCTTAAAGTAAATCAAAAATAGTTATTTCAAAAATCAGATGAAAATCTTTAAAGAGAAGTTTAAAATAATCCTCAAGTCTTTTTTTGCAAAGTTATTTTCTTCCCCTAAATATTTTGGCCAAAGAAATTAAAATTATTTGCAAAAGCACTTTTAGCAAAAAGTAACGTTATTCTGTCAAGGTGACGATGCTCTGTCACTCATTTCAGAACGCGAGTAAAGATGAAATTCTTTATTCCTTGTAGTTTTGTGAAGCTCCACCAAATTCTTGAATGGGTTTTACTCGACAGCCCTCCAGGGTTCTGGTTCTCATTTTTCCACCACTTTTTCCTTCCACTCAACATTCTGTGAAAATGCTTCAGTGTGACACCAGTTTCCTGCATTTGCTTCTTTTCTTCACATTAAAATTTTCTGACACTGAATTTTGCATTAATTTCTGTGAGACAGAATATTTCCCTCAATGTGTGAGTTATGAAAGTTTCATTTCTGAAATGAGTGACCAAGAACATTTAATATATTCACAATATTCAGATTTTTAAAAGGTTCCTGCTCTTTGCCTGAAACGGAGGAGTAAAAAACTGACTTCCACAATGCCTCCGTAATTTATCAGACATTTTCACTCTGGATTCTGAAAGCTGCGTTTTCAGGTAATATCTACAAAGAAAATGGACCCAAAAATGTTAATTGTTCATATTTTATTTATTGAAACATTAAAAAAAAGAAAATGAAACAGCAGGTAATGATGTGACTGAAGCCAACAGATAAAAATAATCCATTTGAAAATGTCACTTTTATTAGAAAACCCAGAGATGAATTAAAGTCGGAGCGTTGTTCCCTCAGAGCAGCCGGCAGCAGGCGCCCCCTGGTGGCCAGGAAACATTAAGACAGAGAAACAAACAGACACCGAAACATTCGAAGCAGCGAAACAAACAGAAATAAGTTTAAAAATGATCAAACATGACATGATTCCAAACATGATAATACTCTACAGGGCGAGTTCAAGGCTCGGCCTGATTCTTCAGGGACAAAAGATAGAAACTCTGAAAACGTCTCAGCTTTAACCGGCTGCAGGCGGAGGGAGGACTCACTCCCAGGTGGAGACGGGGGGCGGAGTCACTGCCGGACCTCCACGTAGTTGGCCGGGAAGAGGCCGTATGCGCCCCTGCAGACGCCGCGCCACCAGCCCTCATCGATCATCTCGATGTTGGTGATGATGTCATCGGGGTCGAAGGAAATCTCGTCGTCGCCGGCTGAACGAGAAGAGATTCATTTAAATCAGAGGCAAAATTAAAACTAAAATAACTGAAATTAAGAAAACATTTAGTTTAGGCTGAAATAAATTAAAACGGTAATTAATGGAGGAAAAGTATAAATAACTGGAACCAAGTCATGAAATTATTAAACCACAGATAAAAATGAAAACTAAACTAAACTAGTGAGTAAACTGATCGGTTCCGACTGAACGAGGCAGGAAGGATCCCGTCTCACCTGCTTGGTAGTCGTAGAGAGCCACCGCCGTCACGCCGAGGTCGTCTCCGTACTCGTACTGCTGCTCATCTGCATGCAGACACACAGCGTCAGGCCCGCAGCATCACCACTGAACGCACAGCGTCAGGCCCGCAGCATCACCACTGAACGCACAGCGTCAGGCCCGCAGCATCACCACTGAACGCACAGCGTCAGGCCCGCAGCATCACCACTGAACGCACAGCGTCAGGCCCGCAGCATCACCACTGAACGCACAGCGTCAGGCCCGCAGCATCACCACTGAACGCACAGCGTCAGGCCCGCAGCATCACCACTGAACGCACAGCGTCAGGCCCGCAGCATCACCACTGAACGCACAGCGTCAGGCCCGCAGCATCACCACTGAACGCACAGCGTCAGGCCCGCAGCATCACCACTGAACGCACAGCGTCAGGCCCGCAGCATCACCACTGAACGCACAGCGTCAGGCCCGCAGCATCACCACTGAACGCACAGCGTCAGGCCCGCAGCATCACCACTGAACGCACAGCGTCAGGCCCGCAGCATCACCACTGAACGCACAGCGTCAGGCCCGCAGCATCACTACTGAACGCACAGCGTCAGGCCCGCAGCATCACTACTGAACGCACAGCGTCAGGCCCGCAGCATCACTACTGAACGCACAGCGTCAGGCCCGCAGCATCACTACTGAACGCACAGCGTCAGGCCCGCAGCATCACTACTGAACGCACAGCGTCAGGCCCGCAGCATCACTACAGAACGCACAGCGTCAGGCCCGCAGCATCACTACTGAACGCACAGCGTCAGGCCCGCAGCATCACTACTGAACGCACAGCGTCAGGCCCGCAGCATCACTACTGAACGCACAGCGTCAGGCCCGCAGCATCACTACTGAACGCACAGCGTCAGGCCCGCAGCATCACTACTGAACGCACAGCGTCAGGCCCGCAGCATCACTACAGAACGCACAGCGTCAGGCCCGCAGCATCACTACTGAACGCACAGCGTCAGGCCCGCAGCATCACTACTGAACGCACAGCGTCAGGCCCGCAGCATCACTACAGAACGCACAGCGTCAGGCCCGCAGCATAACTGATAAAAAATGGCCAAAATGCTGCAGCAGTCAGTGTTCCTGTGTTTCACCATCAGTTTTAATTTAATGGCTTTAAACTGCAGGAAGTTCAGCTGCTTATAAAGAAAAAGATTTTTCTTTATATTTTTGAAATTCATTTAGATTTTTATGTTATGTAGTTTTTCTTTTTCCCTAAAAAGCATCAAATCATAAATAAATTCTTGGAAACGATGTTTTCTGGAAGTTTCCTACATCGTTAAAGTTGCAGGAGAAGAGCTGCACTGCATGATGGGGTTTGTAGTTTTTCCTCTCAGACAGAAATATAAATCTCAAAACAATCCCAGTTCAGCTGGAACTTCCTGGATGAATCTTCAGCTCTAATCCAGGATGAAGGTCTTGTGACTCTTTGGGAACCTGCAGGAACCTGCAGGAACGCCGCCTGGAAAATCGCCTGAGTTAATCTGTGGAGAGGGCAAAGCGCCACCTGCTGGAGCCGCCGCCTCGTCGGGGTTCTGGTACAGGTCCGGCTGCTCGTAGGCGTCCTGGGCTTCCTGCGTCTCCTCATACAGCGGCTCGTCGTTCACAGCTTCGCTCTGAGAGCTCTGCAGGAGGAAACAGGAAGTCAGATGCTGGGAATGTCCAGGAAGTGGCAGACTGAGGCTCCCAGAACCCACCTGGAGCTCTGCGGCAGGCTGGACTGGGGGAGTGGGGCTGGGACTGGGAGCGTGGGCGGGGGACGGCGGCCGCTCCGCTTTCCGCCGCGCCTCCTCCTGCTCCTGCTGCTCCTTGGCGTGGCGGCGCGCCCGCTCCTCCTCGGCCCGCCGCCGGTCCTCCTCCTCCTTCTGCTTGGCGATGTTCTCAAATCGAGCCTTGATGCTTCCTGTGCTGCTGCCCGCTGCTCGGCAACACACAGAGGTCAAAGGTCAGAGACGTTCAGATGAAGAAGAGTCTTCACACTTTAACGCGGCGTAAAGAAAAATAAATACATGTGATGTGACAAAATGTGGACAGAATTAAAGTTTTTTAACTGAATAAAGAATATCAGTTAAAATAAAACTACAGATTTTTATTGGTGTTGGATAAACATGCCGGATTAGTTTATTTAATGTCAACTAATCAGATTCAGAATGTAAACCGATAAAGACTGAATCAAAGGGTATCCAAGAGGTTAAAGGTCATTTATGATTTATATAGGATGGAAGGCAGACTGTCAGATTACAGCTTGGAAATATAAAACATATCCATGTCAGGCTGTTTCTCCAACATATTTCCAACCTGAAATATTACAATTTAGATGAAAGTGAAAGTTAACTTCATCCGATGGGACAAGTTTTTGTTCTTCTACGTTTAGTTTTGTCAAAGAAAAGCTCAGAACAATAAAAACAGAAGAAGAAGAAGAAGAACAACAACGATCCTCACCAGCTTCCACAGGTTTGGTTTTCTGGTAGGACGGCTTCGGCTTCTCCACGTCCTCAAACTTCCCGGCGCTCTGAGAGACAGAAACATGTCAGGAAGCGGTTCTGATCCGGAACGGAAGCGGTTCTGATCCGGAACAGAACCACACGGAGCGTCACCTTGTCCATGCGGTCGTCCTGGACGCCAAACTTCCCTCCGAATCCTTTGGAATAATCTGGAAAAGAAACGGCAGAGCGTCAGCTGAGGTGGCGGAGTCCATCAGAACCGATCCGGTTCCGGTCCGGATCTCTGATGGAGCGGAGCCTGATGAGCTCATGCAGACGGAGCTGCAGCCAACAGGAAGTGGGCGGTGCTGCGTGCACGGTGACCCGACAGCATGCCGGACAGACAGGAGGACGCGGCTTCATGCAGAGCAGGTCGGAGAACGGTCCGATCCGGCAGAATCGGACCTTCAGCCTTTACAGATCAATGAGCGCAGAGAGGGGAGAACAGCCGGCCCATCAGAACCAGAGCAGCACTGATCCGGACCGGACCGGACCGGCTTCCTGCCAGAACTCCTTCCAAACACCATCAGAAAATCTGATTAGATCGTTTTATTAGTCAGTTTGATTTTAATCTGGATTTATTCTCACATTATCTGCAACTTTATGGTCCCATTTTTACTCTTATTGTCTTTTTCTTTGGAAAACTTTCCTCATACGACGTTTTTGTTACGTCCTGCTGGCATCAATCACTACGACTTTATACTCGCGTTATTGTAACTTTTATTTTTTAAGAGGATTCTCATGCTATGACTTTAGTCTTAAAGTTATTTTAATAGACTTATTACGACTATTCAGATAATTTAACTTTTATTCCTGTAATTTCTAAAACATTTTTTATTCTGGTTCTAATCCATCAGGAGAACGAATCACCTGAATCGTCAAACAAATGTTTCATCATAATCTGGTTTCTTTCACCAAACTTTCCCAGAAACGGAGAACGTCGATTTAAACAGAGTTTTCCAGATGCTGCAGGAAGTCGGTCATTTACTGGCAAAAAGGAAAAACTCCTAAAAACCTCCGGGAATCCTGGAGATCAAAACCGGAAAACTGGTCAAAATGGAAACGGCGTCTAATTTTACCACAAATTAAAACTGAAATGAGCTGAAATGCAGAACGTTTGTTTGATTTTCAGGTTAATTTTTGATCTTCAGATAAAAACAGAACAAATGTGAAGAATTAAATAATTAAATATCTTCATGAGTTTTTATAATTAAGGAAAAAACTAAAGGAGTCAAACATCTCCGTGCTGGTCCATCAGTGCTGCAGAGGTGTGTGTGTGTGTGTGTGTCAGCAGGAGCCAGACAAGCCGAGGGAAACGGGAATGTTCCGGATCCGGAATGTGCCTGTGCCTTTCTGGGACTCGTGCTTTGCCAGGTTCTCCTTGTGCTCATAGCCCAGAGCACAGCGGTCCCGCCTCTCCACCTCTACCCCATACCGCCCTCCAAACCCACGCTTATAGTCTGAAACACACACACACACACACACACACACACACACACACACACACACACACACACACACACACACACACACACACACACACACACACACACACACACACACACAGACAGACAGACAGACAGACAGACAGACAGAGAACACAACCACCTTCAGACAGGAAACAGGAAGGACAGGTTTCTATGACGACATGCTGGGATGTGATGGAGTTTTACCAGAGGTCCAGTTCCTGGATGAAGGTCGGAACCGGTCTCACTTACAGAACCGGTACCAGGAAGTGGATTGAAGCCAATTCGCTTTTTTCCCAACGAAACCGATTCTGTAAAACCCGACCGGACCAGACTGGACCCGACCCAAAGTGACCCAGACTCAGGTCTTTATGTTTTAATGAAAAAAAGCTATTAAACCCAACAGCTCCTTTTTACAGTGACCCGTTCCAATCTGGACCGGGATTTGAGCTGCTTTTCTCCAGACGAATTTCAACACGGCTGCAGATAAAACAGCTCATCGCCCCGGGGCGTCCAGAACCGCAGCGGGCCGGAACCGGGCCGATCGTACCTTTCTGAGATTCGTGAAGCTGCAGCTTCTCCTGGTGATCCCATCCCAGCGCCGACTTATCCTGCCGGTCCGTCTGAACACCGAACTTCCCACCGAAGCCTTTCACGTAGTCTGGAGGAGAACCAGAGGAGAACCAGAGGAGAACCAGAGGAGAACCAGAGGAGAAACAGGAGAACCAGGAGAACCAGGAGAGAACCAGGAGAACCAGAGGAGAACCAGGAGAGAACCAGGAGAACCAGAGGAGAACCAGAGGAGAACCAGAGGAGAACCAGAGGAGAACCAGAGGAGAAACAGGAGAACCAGGAGAACCAGGAGAGAACCAGGAGAACCAGGAGAACCAGGAGAGAACCAGGAGAACCAGAGGAGAACCAGGAGAACCAGAGGAGAACCAGAGGAGAACCAGGAGAACCAGAGGAGAACCAGAGGAGAACCAGAAGAGAACCAGAATCTCACTGACTTCGCTCAGCAGAAATTAAAACTCGTTTCATTCCTTCTGTCGTATTAAAAGGCGCGTAGAACAGTTGGGTTTCCAGCTGTTCCGATATGGGACATGATTTGTTCCGTACTCTATAAATGTGGATGTATAATAATAAAGAAAAGGTTCCCAGTACTTTATATAGCAGTCTGATCCCCAGTCATTGTTTCACTCACGGTGTTGTGATATTGTGCCCAACTGCTTTCTGGGTAACACAGACCAACCGACACGCTGCCACCGCCGTCTCTGTCTCCCCCCCAGGCTTTAAATGTATAGCGGCTGGTCCCTTGGTAACCCCAGTCGAAGCTCCACGGATGAATATCTAAAGCCACTTTGTTGACATAAAGAATGTCAACAGTTCGACTCGGGTCGGTGAGGAGAACCTTCTGGGCCGGACGATCGTGACCCGTCTCCGTTCGCCCACAGCATGTTGGTGGAGAACGTGACGCTAAATGACCTGCAGACGACCTGATTATCAGGTCGGTAGGTAGATAACCCATAGACATAATAAGAGTAGACCCCACATTGGCTGCTCCGGCGCAGGAAATACGGCGGCCATCTTAGACAGGTCGTCCCTCCTACTTTGCTCAATCAAAACAGCAGAAGATGCTTCAGCACTGAGGGATGTTGTTGTTCTGATCGATGGACTATTGATGTGTCCTGCGATTCTCCTCAACTGAACGTTGATGCTCTGCTGTTCAGCAGCTCTTATTGAAACGACTCGGCCCGTCAGAACATGTGACCCAGTTATCAAACATCAGTTTCCTAGAGGTCCCTTCATGTCCCGCCTCCTCATGCAGACACAGACAGACAGAGCAAGAAGCTGCAGGTTGATAAAAACAGATTCTGGGCGAGTCGGGGCAGAACCGCAGGCGCGGCTGAGCCGGGCCTGCAGACACAGATCCGCTCAGCGCCGCGGCTGCTGGGCTCCTCTGGATCCCAGGAGAAGGTCTGACTTTAGGATTTCATCGCTCAACCGGAGCAAAACGAAACGAAACTGAAGAAACCAGAAAACCCCGGGATGATCGGGTTCCTCTGCCTCGGCAGAACATTCTGCTCGCTTCTGTTGGTCCAGCTGCTTCTGGCTCCGGTTCCAGCTGGACCCGCTTTCACCTCCACTGACCTTTCTGCGACTCGTGCTGCTCCGTTTTGCCCTGGTACTCGAAGCCCACGGCGCTCTTGTCCACTTTGTCCGTCTCAACGCCGAACTTTCCCCCGAAACCTTTGGCGTAATCTGCAAAGAAAAAAGTTTGTTTCCATCCCACATAATTTAAATCATTCCAGATATTTCTGATGATTTGACTGGAGGAAGCAGATTTTAGACGCTTCCTAAATGCGTCTGTGACCCGAATCGACCTGCAGCAGCGAAGCTGCAGGTCAACAGGAAGCAGCTCAGTTTGTATCCAGTTTCACTTCCTGGTCCGTTTTCAAACGGCTCAATAAGGAGGAAACTGACTGTGCATCAAACATGGCGGTGGCAGCATCATAATGTGGGACAGGGAACCTAGAGCTGATGGGTCCATCCTGCAGGAAAACTTGTTAAGAGTCTGCAGAAGATGTGAGTCTGGGGTCAAAGTTCATCTTCCAGCAGGAGGAACTCACTGATCAGGTTTAGATCAGAGCAGATTCATGTCCAGATCTGAATTCAACAGAAAATCCTGACAACTGACGTTCAGGCTCAGAGTTACATTTCTACAAGAAGCAGATCAGGAATTGTTTCCTTCCACCAAATTTTCCTCTGCTATAAAGAACGAACCTTTCTGTGACTCGTGTTTCTCCGTTTTGCCTTGGTAGTCGAAGCCGACCGCGCTCTGGTCGACCCGATCCGCCTGAACGCCGTACCGCCCGCCGAACCCCGTGTTGTAGTCTGCAGGGGTCAGAGGTCAGAGTGAAGCAAAACATTTCCCACCAGCACAGCGACATGTGAAGCTGCTGCTCAGCTGCTAACAGGAACTCTGGATTATTAATCTGGAGCACAGCTGGATTTTTATCCTGCACATTCCAGGAATGTCTGAGGATCAGACGAGTCTGGACAAACCTTTCTGCGACGCGTGTTTCTCCGTCTTCCCAGCGTACTCAAAGCCGACGGCCGACTGCAACGAAACGGGAAAAACTATTATCCAAACGTAAATAATCCAATAATTATGAATCCTGTTATGTGATGCTGGAATAAACAGGAGCGTCAGACATGGAGTGATTTATTGATGTTAGATTTCATTTCTTTGTGAAGAGCAGAGAGTCACAGAAACCACCGGCACTGTTCACCGCTCGGATGTTTTACCTTTAAAAATCAACCATCATCAAAAAAATGTGGCTGTTTTCACAAAATAAAATCCAAAAACTTTATTTTAGATGTCAAAATAAAAAATAATTTCTACAAAATAATAGCAAAAATACTCTGAGTTGGGTCAACTCATCAAAGAGGGACAATATTTACGCAACCATTTACTTGACAATATTTTTGCAAAAATCAGTTTTCATTTTTACATTAAAGGTTTTTTTCTGTCAATTTGTTGAAAAATTTACAACAAATATGATAAATGAATAAATCTTCTCTGAATGTTGATGTTTTTAACTGTATAATTGAACATTTTGTGCATCTTTTGTTGTAGAAACGTGTGAAAACGTTAAACAGGCGCTGGGATGTAAACCTCCATCTGATTGGCTCTTTGTGTTGATTCAGCGCCCAGCAGACACCAGGACCGGTTCTGACCTTACCAGGGGTCCGACTCATGTCTGCTGCTGATTGGTCGGTCGCCATGGTGATCCCAGGAACCAACACTCGTTTACAATGTTTCCCTTTTCAGATCCAAAGTTCAGAATTAGGCCATAAAAAGAGAAACTTCCTTTTCAGCCTGAGAAAGAAAGAAGCTGCTGGAGGTTTTGACTTTTGTTCTGGTGGTGATAAAATTCAGACTTCATCTCTCATCAATTTCAACTAAAATGTCAAATTCTGTGTTGATTCCTGAGAAAACCCGATGATTTCCATCCAGTCTTCAGGCTGATTTTCAACCTTAACAAGATTTAATGCAGTTTTTCTGGGGCCCAAATATGAATCATTTAAGGTTTGTTTAGTAAAAATCTGCTATAATCAGATTTTTCCTTCCCATCTCCGTCTGCTTCAAAATGCGGCTGTGGTTTTTATTTACTGTGCAGGGAGACATGAATGTGATAGTTTGGTTTTTAAGTTTGCTTTGCAGTCGTTTCATATCTGCAAAATATGAAGCTTTGCATTGTTCTCATCTCCTGCTGGCGGTGAATGAAAACTCTTCAGATGTAACTGCTGCCCTCAGCTAAGAGGAGGCACCTTGTCGACGCGGTCGGCCTGGACGCCGTACTTCCCTCCGAAGCCTTTGGACGTGTCGGTCTGGGAGCAATGCTTGGACAGTTTGCTCTGGTACTCGTGACCCACAGCAGACTGGAGACAAAACAAAGCAAATCCATTTTAAAAGCCCATCCACACCAAGCTGCAGCTTTTCTTTGATCATTTCTAATAATTAAACATCTATATTCTGCTCAGTTTTTTAAATTTGAGGTTCATAAAGTGTTGTGTGTATTTCAGACAGAAATAACCAAACAGAAACTGTTTAGAGATCATTTAAGGCTGATTATTATTTTAGTAAGAAATTATTCTGATTAATTGTATAAAAATTTTGCCACATTTATTTAAGCACTTATTTTATACAATAGTAGAAATGCACTAAAATAAACAAATAATTAATAGTTTCAGCCTTAATATAATTAAATCACATAAAGCATGAAATATTAGCGTTTTATGACCATGAAGCCGCTTGATGGAAACTTTTGGCTGAGTCAGCAACCGGCGGCCCACCGGGTTGCTGCGCTCCCATGCAGCCGACATCAGAGCCGTTTGGTGTAAACACACCTCGCTCATCACATCCACGCTGCGGTGAACACACACAGACACACACACACAGAAATGCACAGACACACACAGACACACAAAGAAACACACAGACACACAGAAACACACAGACACACAGAAGCACACCCGGCTCAGTTACTGCCGAGTGGTTAAGGAGTCAGCAGCGGTTTAAACACAGAAACCATCCAGATGGAAACCATCTGGATGGTCGGTCGATAGGTCAGACGATAGGTTGGTTGGTTGATCGGTTGGTCGATAGGTCAGTTGGTCAGACGATAGGTTGGTTGGTTGGTCAGTCGATAGGTCGGTTGGTCAGTTGGTTGGTCGGTCGATAGGTTGGTTGGTTGGTTGGTTGATCAGTCAATCGGTTGGTCAGTTTTCCCCATCAGGAGACACAAGATAAGCTTGAAGTTAAACTGGTTTTAATCACAACAGAAAACACGCGACATAAACCTGCAGGACACAAAAAGACTCGCTAACGACTCGGTGATGAAGACGGAGGTCAGACACTCTGGGAAAACATCCAGAAGGTTCTGGAGGATTAAAACTCCTTAATGGAGGGAAGTTTGGCTCGTTCAGCTCATTATCATCTGTTGCCACTTCCAGCATGAGGAGCAAAGCAGCTTGATGAATTTGACTGGCAGCCAATCAGAAAATGAGCATCAAAAATAAATTATTTTAACTTGGAAAACAAAAAAAGAAAAAATTATGATAAAAAATTTCAGATAAAAAAAAAATGATGGGATAAAATGTTTGCATGTTTTTCCTGCTCTCAGCTCCTACCTTGTCCATGCGGTCCTGCTGGACTCCGAACTTGCCACCGTATCCGTGCGAGGCCTTGGGCATGTTCTCCAGCTCCTTCTGCTTCAGGCTGGTGTGCTCCGTGGAGACGGTCTCCCTCAGCTGGTGGATGCTGCAGCACAGGGAGTCAAACGGTTAGCAGACGCCGGCCGACAGCGAGACTCAGACAGGAAAAGACCATCTGCATCCTGACTCGATGTGCTCCTGGTGTCCCGATCCGGCCACCGTCTTCGCCCCCCAGCGCTGCTCCTTCTCCGACACGTCATTCTGGAAAAAAAAAACCCATAAACATGCAGAACAACAGGAGAGAGGAGGGAGATACGGGAGGATGATGGTGAAACCTCAAAGTCCGGGTCGGTCTCCCAGTCGTCTCCGCCGTCGTCAACGGCAACCTTGACGTTTTGACCTGCAGCAGCTTTCCACATCTTCAATCAGCCCAACTCACTGCAACACATACGGATCAGACATTACTGACGTTCAGAACAACAAGTTTCATCACTTCAAGAAAGAAAAGGAACTGAATTAGAGGAGGACCGATAAACCTGCTCAGATTTCCTTACATCTGGACGATCAGCTGATCTCATCTCCCATGGCTGAGGTCTGAAACTACAGCAACTCTCAATCCAGACAAAACACAAATCTGATTCTGTCAAAATCGGAATGGTCAGCCAGGTTTTTTAAAGGTTGATGCCTCCTTATATTAAATATTTTAGCTGCTTTCTCTTGTTTTAATAGATCAGAAAAGTTTCTCCTGCAGACCTGAGCAGCAGGTCCGAACACTCAGCCAGAGCCGCCTGGTTCAGCCTCAGCCGTCTGCAGGAGAAAAACTAAAACCTTCAGTTTCCCCAGAAATTTATTTTTCATTTGTCTCTTTTTTTAACTGTAGGAGAAAAAAAAAACCTGGAAAATGATCAGACCTACATTTTTAACGGAGCTGCATAAAAAAGACTTACTGTGAGTAACAAAGCCGTTTCAGAGTTCGGTTCGCTGCTACACTGTAACAGACCAGTAACACATTTGGACTCATCCAGAGATCAACACGCAGCAGTGATGTCACTGTGATGATGAAAAGCTAAATGAGAGCAAACTGGGTATTAATTCCTTATTTTCCTGGTGTTGTGCTGCCAAACCTGAGTCCAGATTGAGTAAACCAGGTTCACTACGACCCAAATCAGACTCTATCAGTCCGATTCCAAACCGTTCATTTCCCAAAAAGAAGCTTCGATTTGTGCCACTTCCATATGAAGGCTCATGTCACGGTCAGGTTTTTACGTCATTGATGGTCATAGTTCAGCACCAGAAGAAGCCATATGTGATCGCTGCCGTTTTTGCTTTAAATAAAAAACTGAGTTATTCTTTATTGTGTAAAGTTTGAAATTTTTAAAAACGGTACAACACAACCATAGTTTTCATAATTTTTTAACTTTTCCACACAAGTCAAAACAGAAGAAACACACGATGCTTAAAGGAAACGAGACAAAATGGAAATGTTTATTTAAATTCCTGTCAATGGAAAGAACACAAAGAGCCCCAAAGAGAAGCAGGAGCTCATTACAGCTTCACTTTGTTTTTAAGCATCATTAAAATCAAAGCAGCAGAATCATACTTATGTTTTTCTAAATCATATCACAGATTTAGAAAATCAATTCAACAGAAAACAATCAAAAAACTTTTTATTGGTTTAGCAAATAATTTATATAGATTTTTTTAATTTAAAGAATGAAAACCCATAATTTTAACTCAACAATTATTCCACACCTGAATCCCTCCAACGGTTTTAATATCCATCCTGACCTTCAGTTGTTTAAATCAGTCTGAGTTTGACCCACTTCACCTGGCTGCTCTGAGCTCTATGAAGTCAGAAAACGTTAAATAAAGTATGCAATGTCAAAAATATTTCATCAGTTGGATGAAAATAGTGAGTTATAATTCGGACAGTTTTCCTCTGCAGCATGCATCAGGTTTTATGTTGGTTTTATGTGAGTTTCTCCACACAATAACTAATGAGTGGAAGTATTAAGCAACAGTATGACAAGTGATTTATTCAGAAAATATTTGATTTTATTGGATATTGGTAAATGGTCCTGCAGTCTCTTTAGGTCCAGGCGGATCAGGACCACCAGGTGGGTCTGGGTTTGGGTCTGTTTGCTCTGTGGTGGCAGAACAGAACCTCCCTCTGGAGCCATTTTGGGATCATCAGCCACATTCCTCTGGGTTTCTCCTGACTCAGCAGCGTGTGGACAGCCAGCATCTGTGTTTCATCAGAGGCTCCACTGGTCGAGGTGGGATCAGGAAGCAGGAACCTGCATGGTTACTGGTCCCTGACAGGAATCTCAGCAGAACCACACCCAGCTGCTGCTCACCTTTCAGGCAGCTGAGGAGGTGTGTTGATGTGAACACAGCCTGATCAAACACTGTTGGTTGATTTTTGACCTTTGCTCTCAGACAGTTTCCTCCTGATAAATCAGATCAGGGTATAAATGTCTGAATTAGCCCGATCCCTCCCTCTGAATCAGCCAATTAACGGTTAAATCTGAACATACATGTGTACGTGTCGCGTCTCAGCTGGTTAGTTTCCAGCCAAACTCCTCCAGGATGAACATTTAGCAACATTAGAGGATAAAACCGAGCAGAAAACTGAGATTTGGGATGAAACCGTGGTGCTTGTGGGTCAGTTTGGTTCTGGTATTTCCTGTTCCAGTTTTCCAGCTAGCAGCAGGCTAACGTTAGCCTTCCTTCTGGAATGATCACCTGGAATCAGCTCTCCCGCTCCATGGCGGGGGTTTCAACACTCACCGTCACCCAGAGAAAGGTTCACTCCAGTCGGCTGGTGAGCGCAGTCCCGTCCCGGTAGATGTGGTCCGGTTTGAAGGCGAACCGTTTGTGGAAACCGCAACGTCTCCTTCCGCGACTCTTCCGGCTCTCCCGATATCCCGATCCAGCCCTGACGTCACAGGTGGGCGGGGCGTCGTGGTTAATAAGCTCTCTGCTCCATGGTATGGAGCTCCAGAAGTACCAAACCGAGCTGGGGTGTTTTCTTTTTTTGTTTGTTTTTTGTTTCAATTACTTTCATAACAAATCTACAATACAACACCGGTGGGATTGCAGGCTACATAAGAACACTTATTAAAAACAGACTTATACATTTCAATAAATTTACTATAAAATTTATTTCAGCAAAAAGGGAAGCTCAAATATGGATTTACCGTTATATTTTAAAGAAGAAGAAGGGAGCGGGAGATCGACAGGCGGATTGGGGCAGCGTCTGCCGTGAAGCGGGCGCTGTACCGGTCCGTCGTGGTGAAGAGAGCTGAGCCAAAAAGCGAAGCTCTCGATTTACCGGTCGATCTACGTTCCCACCCTCATCTATGGTCATGAGCTTTGGGTCATGACCGAAAGAACGAGATCACGGGTACAAGCGGCCGAAATGGGTTTCCTCCTCCGCAGGGTGGCTGGGCTCTCCCTTAGAGAGAGAAGCTCGGTCATCCGGGAGGGACTCAGAGTAGAGCCGCTGCTCCTCCACGTCGAGAGGAGCCAGTTGAGGCTCGGGCATCTGGTCAGGATGCCTCCTGGACGCCTCCCTGGTGAGGAGTTCAGGTCCCACCGGGAGGAGGGGAGACCCAGGACACGCTGGAGGGACGATGTCTCTCTATGGCCTGGGAACGTCTTGGGGTTCCTGGAGGAGCTGGAAGAAGTGGCTGGGGAGGGAAGTCTGGGCCTCCTGAAGCTGCTGCCCCCGCGACCCGACCCCGGATAAGCGGAAGAAAATGGATGGATTTTAAATTTTGTTGTAAATGTTAACTATTCTGACTTACAGCTAAGCTACCTATTCTTTTTCTTAGAGAATTACAATTTATTGGACCATTTTTGTGACATTTTGCAAACACTGTATTTTATATCAAACTTATTAGCTTATATCAGGCGAGTTGCTTTGATATTCCTGGATTTATGAACATGAACAATTCTCAAATGATTTTAAAAAATTTACGTTTTAGTACAACTTTTAAGAGGCCATCTGCCAGTGAACATTTAAACCAACAATCATTCACTTTGTTTTTATGCATTTATTTTTTTATTAGGCTCCTCTCCTCTAGTTTTAAGTCTCCAGTTTGTGTTTAGTATTACAAATAGCAGTTTTCTGGTTTAACTTGTAAAGATGAGCTGTACTGACCTCAGTATGCATGGTGCTGGTCAGACGTTTTCATCCACTCATGTCAGGATTAAAGTAATAATATTATGGAGCTTTTAAAACTTGAATTGTGTTTTTTTTTTAGGTTGGAAGTCAGATTTTTTTCAAACTCGTTAAATATACTCACACTCCAGGAATAACCGGTAAATGTTGGTTCTGGTTGATCGCATACTTTCCATAACAATCAAACATACTTCAGCTGTCATTCTGGTTGAACTTTGACCTCCCTTCTTTGTAGAACCGGTAGTTTTGTCTTTTTTTTCCATTTCTTTGCTTCCTGATCTACTTTTTAAAATCAAGGTCTCTAAATTTGGTGTGTGGATATATTTAAGTCTGTATGTTTAACTTTGATTCTCCGGAATAAGACAAAAATCCTCCAATTCAAAATTGTGTATCTAATGTTCGTTTTAAAAAAATCCACTTCAAATAATTAAAAGGCCAAAATTAATTTGGCTTTAATGATATAAACTGAAAACAGGGGGAAAAAAGTGCCATGATTCCTGTCAGAAAAGTCCTTAAAACCAGTTTGAATCCAACAAACGCAACACGAAACGTCAAGACAGAAAGAAGCTCAGCCTCGGATCTGCAGTGGAAAATAAGTTTCAGTATTTTATTGAAAGTAAGCAATAAATAATACTGTGATAAAAATAGTTTATAAGTACTCAGACTGTACATCATTGTTACAAGATCAGAAGATTCAACAGGAGGAGCAGGAATAAAAACAGCAACATGATTTGCTTTGTGCATAAATGACTAAAATCACAAGAAAAGAAAAACGTCGGTTCCTTCTGCATCGCCATGGAGACGGATGTTAGGACCTGTGTTTCTGGGGAACGAACAGGACGAGACAACGCGGATGGCTGATAATAAATAAGGGACAGGAAAGGAGTTAAGAACAATAAGGCTTGGTATAAAATCTTAGTACAAAGTAATTTTAAAAAAGGTTTATGGGACGCGATGGCAGCGGGGATCAGCTGAGGCCTCGGTGAACTTGGTCCGCTAACGGAGCCCGAGCCGCCCGCCTGGACCAGCGAGGACGTCTGCGGGTTCTCCGGAGGTTAGGAAGGCTGGATTAAAGGGATCTGCAGGGAAAGGCGAGAGGGAGCTTCCTCATAAAACCTGGAGGTCTGATTTCACTGAAAGCAGCCTGCGGATCCATTCCTGCTACTGTTAGATGGCTTCAACTCTGGAGGGTTAACATATTTTGGTATTAGATATGAAAATAAAGAAGGAAAGCAGAAGAAAATCTGTTTCACATGATATTTGTCGTCATGCCCTGGATGGCCAGCAGTTCGGTTCAAGGCGACAGACGACTCAGAGTTTATGAAACTCCAGCGATTAATCTGATATTCACACAACTAAGAGCCGCATTTACATAAACTCACAGGTCAGGAGCTACAAAAAGATATGAATTAAGTTATATGTCATATTAAAGTCACTTAAGAATAAATTCAATGATTAGAGAAGGAAAACATACATCTGGTCAATAATGAGGATTATAAAAAAAGATTAGATAAAACGTCTGCTGGTAGAAATATACAAACTCCAGACGAGAAAAACATTCAGTTACAGAAATCTGAGACCAAACGGTTTTAAAAGTGGGCTGATTAAGGGGAAAGAGGCAAAAAGAGGTTACAGTATAACTCCAAATCAATTAAAAGTCCCATTGGTTGACATAAATATCAGAAAAACGTAGATTATTCTAGAAAGTTTCCTCTCAGGAAGCATCTGCTCCGTCGATAAAATCGTCCTTTTTAGTTTTGTTTCAGTTCATCATCCTGGTTCTGAATGCAGGGAATTCCCCTTCATCCTCTGACCAGCGGCTACCTATAGAAATAATGAGGATAAACTGAGAAGGGAGGAGAGACCAATGACAGCAGGGCAGAAGCAGGGGATGGATGGAGGGATGGATGGATGGATGGATGGATGGATGGAGGGAGGGAGGGAGGGAGGGAGGGAGGGAGGGAGGGAGGGATGGATGGATGGATGGATGGATGGATGGGTGGGAGGGAGGGAGGGAGGGAGGGAGGGAGGGAGGGAGGGAGGGAGGGATGGATGGATGGATGATTGGGTGGAGGGATGGATGGATGGATGGATGGATGGATGGATGGGTGGATGGATTGATGGATGGATGGATGGATGGAGACGGGAAGAAAGAGAAGAGGCGTAAAACGTGTTATTAAAGCAGAAACTTCTGACACAAGAAAGCTGCTTTCAGATGAGTAATGCAGGGAAACCATACGGAGCTCCAGAAGTGCCAACAAGAAAACCTAAGACGCATTTCCAGGACATTGTTTTACCTTTATTATATCGTTAGAACCAGAACTTCATCGCATTAGTTTTTAATTAATTACATAGATCTCAATATGTTGAAATTTCAAAGGAATGAATCACTTCTTTTTGCATTGTTTCTGATAAGTCTATAAATCTGATGCACATCCACTAACAGCAATGGATGATGAAACTGTCTCTTTCTGCTGGCTGGGGTTTAATTTCTGCTTCCAAACTGATTGGATTGGACGCTGTAAAAACTATTGTTGTTCAAGTTGTCCTAAAAGGAGTTGTCAAATAGAGTCTCAATGCTAAACATGTAGCAGCTAACGCTAATGTCAGCATCCACATAATTAATTTAGACAAAAACATGTTTTTAATAACTTTTTCCAAGAAGAAAACTAAACAAAACAGGCATTCTGCAAATTGTCCTGCTATCAGTAAAACTATCTTTAACAGACTGATAACATATGGAGGCTCTGGAGAGGCTAAATTATGCAAAGAGCCTATATAAAACCTCTCCACATTGCCAAAAAAAGTCAAGTATAAAACTTAACATTCAAAGGCAAATACAGGATCCATTACAATAAACAATCCAGAGTTACTGAATGAAAACTTCCTGTTAGCATGGCGGCTAGCTGATTACTGCTAGTTCTGAGTGGCTGTTTCTGACTGAGCGGAGTAATTATGCAGAGCAGGGAGGAGATCGATTATTTTTTATAGATTATCTGTCTCATGTTAGGACAGCGAAAGTTTTAATACGTATGTAAAATTTATTTTTTTAGGCTAGATGCTGCAGCTTTAAGCAGAGGTTCGGTGTGAGAGTCACTACCAGGTGGAGCAGAAGCGGCGCTCCGTCTGTGAAATATTACTACCTGTAGCGTAGCAACGGTTCAACAGCGAGAGCAGAACCAGCGTCTTATGCTGGTTCTGATCCCACAATAATTTTGCGGGTTATTTGTTTAGCTTTCTGACCGTCATGCTAATCCGGGTGAGTGTTTGTAGCTGTGCGCTGCTTTACCTGCTATCTGATCCTCCATGTCTTTTTTACTGCAGTGAGCCTCGATGTAGCCAAACTCCGTCAAGTATGTCATTGTTTTTATGCCATATTAGCTTCGTAGTGTTGATGCATTTTGACCTGCTTCAATTTTTTCAATTTTCCGCCGCAACACGCAAACTTCCCCATTCACTCAGTGGTTATAGTTCCACATCGCTTAGGATTTGTTGCTGCGCGTTTGCGCAGAGTGAAGGAAAGAGACCAGCTGCACAGGCAGGCTGCGAAATGAGATGCAGGTGATCGGTATCGGCAACAAGAGCCAATGATCGCCGATCACTGATCATACACTTTTTCACGGAAATCGGCCCGATTATGATCGGTGGACGATTGATCGGCACACCTCTAATGTCTATTTATTCAAAAATTTGAATCGAAAATGTTGCTTATTTTGTCAAAAAATAAAACTAAAATTTTGATCGCTTTCTACTGCTAAATTAAATGTTCATATAGGAACTTTTAATCCTACGAGTAATAATCTTTTCACTTTTAGAGCAAAAACCACTTCATGTCTCCAAAACTACAACCTGTTTAATTTTCTCAGATGGCACTGACTGAGCTCCGTACGTATGCTGCTTCCATCTGAATCTCGACAGTTGGTGTGTGTGTGACCTTACCGTTGTGTTAACAAGAGTAGGTCCTGACTGTGGCAGTGTCCAGCCTCTGTATAGACTGACCTCCTGCGTTGCCATGTTGGTCAAACCGCATGCAGAGACATGCCGTTAGTGAGAGTGAGCAGCTCAGCAAAGCCATTCAATAAGCATCAACACAAGTAGTCTGAGCCCAACGGCCCTTCAGATATATTTTACTCCAGTCAGAAAAAAGTGGAGACATGCAGGGAGAAGCTTGGCTCCTGCCGCTTACCGTCCATAGGGCTTCTCTTTGGCTGCGCGGAGGGCGACGCGGCGCTGCTGCTCGTCACTCTGAAGTTAGCAGGCAGCGTGTCGGACGCTCCCAGAGACATTCCCCTCATGTCTTTGGGCCTGAACTTCTTCCTCCATGAGGGAGCGCGCCGGAAGTTCTTGTCGTCATCCTGGAGGAAAGATGGCGGGCGGTCATCCTGAGAGCGGTTCTAACCAACGGTTTGGGTCTCTGTGTCGGTTTCTCACCTCCTCCACCTTCCTGTCTGCGCCGACGGCCATCAGACTGCTGTACTCGCGCTCCAGCGCTGCTCTGGCCTGCAGGTTCACAACAGACGCATCTTTACATGCAGGTTTTTGGTCATGAAACCTTGAGCAACTCCTGTTTTTTGGCACCTGTAGAGTTCCAACACACCATCCACCGGCAGCAGACGTTTTACGCTTTAAATATGTAAACTACAAACCACGGTCTGCAAATAAACAAATGAGGGTTTTCCCTGCAGGGATCAACGCTGGGAATATCACCTCGTTTTCTAAAAATAAATATTGTGGTGATGATAAAAATCAGAGGATTTTCACTGGCAGCCTTTCTGCTCCATCTGCTGAGTAGTGAGTATTAAGCGTGTTAATCTGACGTGTTTCAGTGAGTAACTCTGAAAACCAGGCAGATAAAAACTTTACTGATAAACTGAAAACCCAGTTTGGTTCAATAAACTGGAAAAAGTCACTATGTCCACCGTTTTATATGGAGTTTAGTTTAGAAAATCAGGTTTTTATTTAATTTGTATTTTTTATTGGGGTTTTTTTTTGCTTTATAAATATTTATAATGTATTACATATTTTATAAAAAGAAATAGTATATATAACATTTTAATTTAATTCAAGGAATACTTGTTTTATATTTACATGTATTTTAATAAAAATAAAATGTATAAAAAATAGGTATTTTTCATTTAAAGACAGGATGCATTTGAATGCAAACTCAAAAAACAGAGAGGAGAGCAAAATTACAATAAATAACTTATGGAGTATTTATTTAAATTTGTAAAAAAAACATTTAAAGTAACAAATAATTTATTAAATGTTGCATATAATTAAATGTGGGTCAATAAAATGTAAAAACTATATATTTCATGTTTCAGCAAAACAATTTTTTCCCAGTTTGCTAAGGTTCAGAATCAAGTTTTAAAATAAAATCCTTCTCCAACATGCAGCAGCAGGTGGCTGAATGCTGAGCTTCAATAAAAACTCAACTCCTGTCAGGATTTAAAGTCAACAGAAACCATGAGCAGCAGGGGAAGAGAAGCTGGGAGGAACTGAAACACGCGGAGAAGCTCCGTCAGGAAGAAACTCACATTTCTGTGTCTCTGGTAAAGGTAGAGACGTCCTGAAAGTGGACGTCTGTCCACTGTCAGGACAGAGAGACGTCCTTCAGATCTGCAGCATTCTGGGAGGTCAGAGTTTGTTTACATGTTGCCTTCGTCTTGTTTACGTTGAAACTCTCCTGATTTGGGATTTCCTCTCCAGGGGATTTAAGGTTCAAACAAGTTTCCACACAGGAAAGTCCTGATCTCAGATTTAATATTTATTTATTGATCTTTTCCTCATCAAACTTTCCACTGAATATTTACTCCAAGTTAAAACTTTCCTGTTTTATTTAATCTAAAACTGTTTAGTCCCACTGCAGTTTTTACTCTCAGATTATCTTACAGGCCTTCAGATGAAACACCCATCTACTCAGGAAGCCCCGCCCACTTCAGGGGCCATTTCCTTCACCGCCCACATGTTTACATCACAGCGGGCGGGTGCATGCAGCGTGTGTGTACCTGTGTGTGTGCGTGTACCTGTGTGTTCTGGTGTGTGTGTGTGTACCTGTGTGTTCTGATGTGCGTGCCTGTACTTGTGTGTGTGTACCTGTGTGCTCTGGTGTGTGTGTGTGTGTGTGTGTGTACCTGTGTGTTCTGGTGTGTGTGTGTGTGTGTACCTGTGTGTGTGTGTACCTGTGTGCTCTGGTGTGTGTGTGTACGTGTACCTGTGTGTGTACGTGTGTGTGTGTGTGTACCTGTGGCTCTGGTGTGTGTGTGTGTGTGTACCTGTGTGTTCTGGTGTGTGTGTGTGTGTGTACCTGTGTGTGTACCTGTGTGCTCTGGTGTGTGTGTGTACGTGTACCTGTGTGTGTACCTGTGTGTGTGTGTACCTGTGTGTGAATGTACCTGTGTGTGCGTGTACCTGTGTGTGCGTGTACCTGTGTGTGCGTGTACCTGTGTGTGTGTGTGTGTACCTGTGGCTCTGGTGTGTGTGTGTACCTGTGTGTGAATGTACCTGTGTGTGAGTGTACCTGTGTGTGTGTGTGTACCTGTGTGTTCTGGGTGGGGATCTGCAGCAGCAGAGCCAGTGAGTTGTGGTCGAAGCTTTCGTCCAGGGCGAGCAGCGCTCCGTGGACGCCGCTCTCATAAAGGTTGCTGCTGTACTCCTTGAGGCCGATGGCCTGGACCCAGCCGATGACACGCTCGTTGGTCCACACCAGAACGTCTGAAGGGACAGAAACACAAACCTTATTGTTTAAAGAGAGCTTGGTTTGGTTCTCCATGGTTCTCAAACTGTGGTAGGCGTACCACTGGGGGGACGTTTGAGCTCCACCTGAAGGTCTCCTGTGGCTCTATGAACACAGAGCCTGGGAGTGAATCAACCTGCAGAGGCTTTGCAGCTGTTGTTCAGGATTCTGATTTATTTCTTCTGTCTACATTTGATCATAATGCTTTCATTTAAACACCGCTGGTGAAGCTTTGCTTCAATCGCTGTCCCAGGTTTGTTGGGTAGCATTACGTCGCAGTCTACATCCCTTCGCCTTTTTTTAACCAACACTACTAAACCATTAGATAAACACATCTGAAAGTTTGTTTTGTTATAAGGTGCATTTCTGGTAAGTTCTTCATTAGTTTCGTTTATACTCATCATGGTTTGTCCCTTTAAATGCTACAGCCTGAGCAGGTGTGTGGGCGGGGCCAGCCCAGCACTTCCTGTTTAAATATGTATGATGTCACTGATTGCATCACCAGGTTCAACGAAATGGAGTTTTCTTTTTTGTTTTGTATTGTTTTGATAAAGAATACATTACTTTTTATAAAAATTTATATGTATTACATATTTTGCCTTGCAGCAAGAAGGTTCTGGGTTCGATTCCCGGCCTGGTGGGTTTTCTCCCAGTACTCCGGTTTCCTCCCACAGTCCAAAAACATGACTGTCAGGTTACTTGGCCTCTCCAAATTCTCCCTAGGTGTGAGTGTATGTGTGTGGTTGTGTGTCCTGTGTGTCTCTGTGTTGCCCTGCGACAGACTGGCGACCTGTCCAGGTGACCCCGCCTCTCACCCGGTACGTTAGCTGGAGAGGCACCAGCACCTCCCGACCAACTGAGGGACAAGGGTGTAAAGAAAATGGATGGATATATTTTATAAAAACAAATAGTATATATAACGTTTTAATTTACAATATTAGAGTAATAGTAGATGAGTTTGTAAATTAGATTCATAATCTTATTCCCGATTCTTTGTCTAGACTTTGTTGTTCGGTTTGACCAGTTTTCTCCTGCCATGGTCTGATGAACAGCAGGCGTGTCGCTTATTTTGTATAAAAACAACATGGATACTTCGGATGGATGTCAGAAAACAAAAAGATGTTGAGCAATAAAATCCAGCAGAACAATTTGGACCTGGCAGCTCATGCTGCTTTCTTTCCACCTTTTCTGACCGTTTGACAACACTACCTCACAGCATTGTTTCAAGAGCTGGACCGGTTCTGTGGGCCGGTTCTGTGGTGGAACCTGGTCCAATAGGCCAGGGCAGAAAACATCTAGAGGAAACACTGCAGCTTTATCAAAATCTTCTGTTCTTTCTCTATGAACCTCAAACAGATTTTTCTCCAATGTCCAGAACTCAAGCTGAAACCTTTTCCTGAAAACAATTAATTTTTATATTTACATGCACCAGGAAGTGCAGAAAGCAAATTTAATGTGTGCTAAACTGCAAAGAAAAGTCGTTTTCATAGTTTTTATAGGTTGGATGTGTTCGCTGAAACCTGCAGTGTCAGGGAGCCACCAGCAGGAGGAGCTGGTCAGGTGGCTTGTTACCTGAGAGCTCCAGCTGGGACTCGTCTCTCCTCCTCTCCAGCTCCTTCCTGTCGTAGTTCAGCCGCCGCAGACACATCACGCCACACTGGAAGCTGTTCCTGTTGCACAAACACAAACTCAGCAGTTGGGTCATGTTCACACACACACACACACACACACACACACACACACACACACACACACACACACAAAGTTGGGATGGATGCAGGATTTAAACAGGTTGAGGAATAATGTGGAAGTCCAAACATTTTTTCAGTCTGTAGGAACCGAACTGATTCATCCTGTTGGACTGAATAATCTCTCCATGAATGAATGAATGAATGAATGAATGGACATACTTAATTAATCCCAGAGGGAAATGTGCATATTTCAGTACAACCCATCCAAACATGTAGACAGGTGTCTGAGGTTGCAGCCCTTCACCAGAGGAGGCGCTCTCACTTCTCCTCTCACTTCAGGCTGAGACCTTTTCCTGCTCCAGGCGGCTGCATGTGAAGCCGTACCTGTGGAAGCTGTCCACCATCTTCAGCTGCCCCCTCAGGTCCTTCTTGGTCAGGTGGTCCAGCATGCGGGCGTCCACCAGGGACTCCATGAAGTAGGAGCGGTACTGAGGCAGACCCAGGCTGGGCAGCCACTCGTTCCCGATCCACTCGTGGTTCATGTCTCCGTACGCCAGCGTCTGCAAGGCCACAACGAACTGGGCTTAGAGCGTCGGAAAGGAAGTAACCCACCAACATTCCGGTTCCTTTCACAACAAACACTAAGAACAGCAGAACCGAGACAAAAACCTTTTTACATTAAAGCTTCTGCAGTTTATCAATGGAAGAGTCATTGGCTAATGATGCCAAAAACAAATGTTTTATGATTTTATTCTTTTTATACAGATGTTGAATAATATTTTATAAACTTCAATGTCTAAAGGAAAATCCTGATAAAATAAGATCATATCTGCCCCGTGGTTGAAGTCTGAACATCAACAAAATGCATCAAAACAACAAGAAATTAACAGAAAATAAACTCATCACGCATTTTTTGCATTAAAATATTTAAGCTTACACCATATCTCTTGCATTCAAAAGTAGTTTGAAATAAATCTGTTCTTAACTAATTTCAGGGAGTCAAAAATGACTTTTCCTTACCTGTTCTGCTCAATAAATAGTTTATTGTCCACATTATTTTTTATTATGTCTTGTGTCCTTTTTTTGTCAGATATCTAATAAGGGAATAATTATTGTTAATTTATCTGTTAACTCAGCCAGTACTGATGTTAATATGATTCCCAGCGGTGGCCAATGCTAACTAAAAAGTTAGCTGCACTAACGCTACCCGTCAACAACATGTGTTATATCGCCCCCAGCAGGATGAACATGGTCATTACACCTGTACAGTTTGCGCTTCAGGAAGTGATTCTCTGTGACAAACCTTCCACTCGGTTTCAGTTTTATAAATGTTGAGTTTTGCCAAATCTGTTGATGATTCAGCCTAACTGACTATGGTAGGACTTCAGTCACAAAGCACACAGGACTTCAGTAGATTGTAAACTGCTTCCTGTGGAACTGCAGCAGCAATGCATTCTGGGAAAAGAATAAACTTAATTTACTAAACCGAGAGGAAAAGGAACTGCTGCATAAACAGTCTCCACCCACTTCAAAATAAAAGCATCTACTTGAATTTCAACGAGTAAATTGGTTTTTTAGAATTTATCTGGAAAAATTAGAGGAAGCTAAACGTTCTAAATCCGGGGTGTCCACAGTGGGCCCTGGAGGGCCGGCATCCTGCATGTTTTAGTCTCTCCCCAGTGGTTGTAACAGCCTCCTCAGCAGGTCGATGTTCCTCCTCTTGGGTCTCTAATGAGCCATCATTTGATGCAGGTGTGTTAAACCAGGGAGAGACTAAAGCATGCAGGACGCCCGGCCTCCAGGACCCTCTCTGGACCCTCTCTGGACCCCCCTGCTCTAAATGGTTTCGTTAAAGTGTTTCCATCACTGGCTGTTCCTGCTATGAAAGTGACGGAGAAGCAACATGAAACTTTACATAAACTGAGTGATGAAGATTCATAAAGATGTTCCACCTCCTGAACAGCGTTATATTTATAAAACTGGGTCGCATTTTCTTCATTTTACATTCACAGTTTGCTTCTGAAGTATTTTTATTCTTTACAGTGTTTATTCAGCTGTTTTATTATTTATTTCTTAAAATAAACTAGAAGCAGCTCCTGAAGCTGCAGCAGGTCTAATGTGTGAGCCCGTCAGAATAAAAGCGGGGTTCTGGGGATGTGTGCAAACCTGGGCCCAGCTGCCCTCGTCATCCTCCTGGTGTTAGCGTGGTTAGAGTGCGCATGGTGAGAAGAACAGAAAGGCGAGGGGTTAGTGAGGCGGCCGTGAAGGGTTAGAGCAGCTTCACGTGAAAAATAATAAACACATTCAAATAAAATAAAATCAAAACACAAAGGCAGGAAAAAAGCTATGAAAGACCGATTCATTCATTTGATTAAAGGAAACTGATTTTGTTCTAATTTTATCTAAATTAAACAAGTTTAGGTGCTGATTTCTTTAATTGTTACATAATTTCGGATCGTTGCCAGTTAAAGCCCCTTTCAGACGTGATGCATCCAGTGAGTGTGTGTTCAGTCACTTCTGCTCCCGACTCATTCATGTCTGGAAAATGATTTTTACTCAAAGTCTGATTGGACTGTAAACCCGTCCGCCATGTTGGAGGAGGAGGAACAATCGTTTTTGCTGCTACACCTGTGCTGTCATTACAGTAACCCCATTAGAAATGTAGCGTTTTGCACACAGATATATGTAGTTTAATCAGATAAAAGTATATAGTTTAGGGCCAATTTTTAAATTACGTTTCACATCATAATCCATGACTAAAGTTTCTCCAATACTCTGCAGGATGTGAACATCTTAGTGTCCTAATCAATCAGAGGGTCAATCAGATAAGATCCGTGTGTTTATTTTTAATCAAATTTGGCGTGATTTGACTTGAAATGTGTTTTTAGAGCATAATTACTCTGATTTGTGATCAATGAATTCCTTCAGTAAGATATTCACACGTTTCCCTGGTGAAACTTTCAAAGCAGGTTTTCAAACTTTCCAGTTCCACTTTGGAGATAAAAACAAATCAAATGATCTAAAGAATTCACTCTTATATGACATCATTATTAGATTTATTAATAATGTCTTGTGATAGTTTTCTACAGCAGGGAGAAGATTAATACTATTATTGCCAAGTTTTCTGGTATTTAAGCAATTATAATCAAAGTTGGTAATTCTAATTAAATTAAAACAAGGAATGTGTGATTTAAAATAAGATGTCTGTCTTTTTATGAGGTGTATGAACATATCTGGTTTAAACTGTAAATAATGTCTTCCATGTTTAAGCTTTTAACTCAAGATTGCAAATTATTACAAAACTGTGCAGTTTGAATGTCAAGAACTTTCAAGGACTTTATGCAGAAATCAAGCACTTTCCAAACCTTGAAAACACCTAAAGGAAACTGATTATCCAGGAAGGACCTTTAGATACGATGAAATGTCTGAAAGGGGCTTTATGAGCGTAATGTTCAGTAAAATCACCAGAAAAACGGCCTGGTTACACAGAAACTTATATTAGCATCATTTTAATTAGGGAAAACAAAGAAGAAATAAAGAAATTATTTAAAAAACTAATCAACTATGAGGCACAAACTAAACCAGCAGGACAGAACCGGCTAGCCGAACAGAAAGAAGAGAGCGACGGCTCGCTTCAGGCCGCCTGCAGGGCCTCAGGTGTGAGGCCCTGCAGGCGGCCTGAAGCAGGCGGCCTGAGGCCCTGCAGGCGGCCTGAGGCCCTGCAGGCGGCCTGAGGCCCTGCAGGCGGCCTGAGGCCCTGCAGGCGGCCTGAAGCAGGCGGCCTGAGGCCCTGCAAGCGGCCCTGCAGGCGGCCTGAGGCCCTGCAAGCGGCCCTGCAGGCGGCCTGAAGCAGGCGGCCTGAGGCCCTGCAGGCGGCCTGAGGCCCTGCAGACGGCCTGAAGCAGGCGGCCTGAGGCCCTGCAGGCGGCCTGAAGCAGGCGGCCTGAGGCCCTGCAAGCGGCCCTGCAGGCGGCCTGAAGCAGACGGCAGCAGCAGCGGCGCCCAGCTCATCCGGGTGGACTAACCGTGGGAGGTGTGGCTGCCAAACTTTCCATCTCCTCATGTGTGACCCAAACGTTTCCTGTAGACTGACCATGTGTCACCCCCCAATCAGAAGAGTGCAGAACGGAAACAGTGATGAAGGACAGAAACAAGGCAGGAAGGAGAAAAACAAAACAAACCGGGGAGAATTGGTTGTTAGAAAGAGACAAAAGTGACTCATTAGTGCGTGTTAAAAAGAGTTAATGCATTAAAAACATGCTGTAAAAAATGCCAGGAGTGTGTGAACGGAGCACTAAGGGGATAAAGTGTGTGTGAGAGCAATGTGTGTGTGTGTGTCAATGGGGCGGTACCGTTCTGGAGGTGGGCGGAGCCGACGGGCTGGTGAGGGACATGATTTCCTGGATGGCCAGGCGCAGCTTGAGGCGGTGCAGAGGGTTGCTGATTCCGATTTCTCTTTGGATCTCCGTGTCGGACAGCGCCGACATGATGGCCCCGCTCTTCACGTTGGCTCGGCACGCCGCCACGTACCAGGCCGGCATGCCCACCCACAGCTGGCCACAGGGGGGCAGCAAAGAGACGGGGCAGCTCAGTAAACTGGAAATCAAACTGGTTCAACATGTTTTCTACTGGGAGCTACCAAACAGTCAGTGAACCAGATTAAAATACGCTGAGGAGGATTCCTGATATCACTGCACATCCTGATTCTACCCAGGAAAACTCAGTGAGCAATAAACTAATTTCAGTTCTCAGGATTCAAATAAACTGATTCAGTTTGAAGCTTTATTGTTTGTTTTATTTGCTTATGTAAAAATCAGCTCATGGTCCAGCAGATCAGGGATCTCATGACATTTGATCACTTTTGGGGCATTTTCATTATGGGATGCTGTTTGGAAAGTTATGTATTAACCATGATATTCATTCATTCATTCATTCATAAATGTTACAACTTCAACTGAAATATTTAATTAGCAAGCTAAACATTTAGCTTGGTGCTAAAAATTTAGTTTAAAAACAATATATTAGATTCAAACTAGACATTTAGCTCAGAGCTGAATATCTAGTTGGAGGCTTGCTAACTACAGTTCACCAACTAAATATTTAGTTTGAATCTCAACATTTAGCTTGCAAACTAAATATTTAGTTTCTAGTTCAATAAATAAAACCTGGTTTTGTCGAAGCAAAACTTTCCACAAACTTTAAGATCTGTTTAGCAGAATGTGAGATAACACTTTATTTGAAGGGGGGTGAATAAGACCGACACGACACTGTCATACACATGTCATAACACCTGTCATAAACATGTCATAACACCTGTCATAAACATGTCATAACACCTGTCATAAACATGTCATAACACCTGTCATAAACATGTCATAACACCTGTCATAAACATGTCATAACACCTGTCATAAACATGTCATAACACCTGTCATAAACATGTCATAACACCTGTCATAAACATGTCATAACACCTGTCATAAACATGTCATAACACTGTCATAAACATGTCATTACACCTGTCATAAACATGAATAAGCCTTCGTAAATATTTATGACTGTTATAAAGCGTCATTTGGTAAATTATGACACTTTAATACAAAGTTGACATTATTGAAAATGTTTTATGACAACTTGACATTAACCAATAAATCATTATTGATATGTTATAAAAGTATTAAAAATTAGGTAACTTTGTTATTATAGGTAAAGTTTAAACAGTAATGATTTATTGGTTAATGTCAAGTTGTCAAAGACATTTTCAATAATGTCAAATTTGTATTAAAAGTGTCATAATTTACCAAATGACGCTTTATGACAACAGTCATAAATATTGATGAAGGCTTATTCATGTTCATAACAGGTGTTATGGCATGTTTATGACGGTGTGATGACAGTCTTATTCACCCCCTTCAAATAAAGTGTTACAGAATGTGATTTTATTATTATAGTTTTCCTTCAGTTCTATTTATGTACAAGTATTAAATCCTAATTTAAAAGGCAAAATGGCCCTAATTTTTATCTGCTACTCCAGGGACACGCCCTAAATCTGACCTCCTCCACGTGTTTCTAACATGGAAACTCTCTGATGAGAGTCACAAGTTTCATCTACAAAGATAACAGATAACAGTTTGCCCTGAAACTTTACAAACTAGTTTCAGAGGCTTCATTTTGATTTTCCTACCTCTAACCAAGCCACCACGGTGGGTCCGTCCCACTGGGCGAACGGCAGGCCCTGCCTGCGAGCCTCTTCCAGTAACTCATGCCTGTCACACAAAAACAATCAAGTTAACAACCAATTTATATTCCTGCAGACAAACTGAAAGCCTTTAGTATTTCCAACATGCAGTCAGTCATGTTCACAGCTGAAATCCCAAAAACTGTCAGCGACATGCACACTCAGAACCAAGAGCAGGAGTTTGAGAGGAAACAGAAAAGGAAACCTGGGAGGAGTTCTGGAAAACTCTGCTACAACAAACACCCACTGCAGGGTTTCACGTTTTAACGCTAGTTCTGCTAGCCGCTGTCGCTAACTGGGAACAGAGCTTCATCAGAGAGGCCAATCACAAAACAGGTTGAGAATAAATCTGACATGCACCTGTAATCACCTATCAGAGGCCTGAACTGTTGCTACAAGACTCGGCTTATATAGTTAACCACTAGATGGGGCTGCAGCATCGACAAATTTAAACCAGAATAAAATCTAACAAAATAAAATCACACAAAAATCCAATATTTCAATCAGAACTTTGAGCTCTGGGAGGTGGAAATGTTCTCCCAGTGAAAAGCAGCAAACACACATTCCTGTTAGTGAAGCTCCTCTGTGGAAGGCAGGTAGAGAGCAGCATGGAAAACCAACAGGCATTCAAAAGGGACAGCTGTGTGGGGTCCTGGAGAGTTACTGGTTGGGGAAGAGTGAAGCCAAGAATGGGAGGAAGACGAGGCAACGTGAAGCGACTTACCCGGTCTTTGGACTACTCATGGAATGAGAGGAGGATGGTGGAAAAGAGGAGGAGGAGGGTGGGCAAACAAAACAGAAAACAATGAACTGATGCCAAATCATGGAAGCAACAACATTTATGGTGCCTGTGGTGTGCCTGCTCAGAAATCACAACAAAAGGAAAACAGTGAATTATTCTAGGTGCTGGCTGTGATGAAGCAAGTGGGTGTGGAGTGGAAGGAGTGAGTCGGTGGGTGGGTGGGCAGCGTGAAGCAGCATGAAACTGAACACACTGCTCATGATGTTGTGCATTAGTGGTGTCCTGCGCAGCAGAACGGTGCGTTTTAGACAGCAGGAAGCAGATAACTCACTTCTTCTGGAGCTTCCTGTTCTTCTCAGAAGGACCTCCCAACGTTCCCATTCCCAGACCGTCCTTTGGAGATCCGTCTGCATCAGGGGTGCCGGCTACAAACACACAACCCACGCTGGGATCAGATCCACTGATCCAAACTCTGGGATCTTTCTGATAAATACTCCGGGTGGTTTTAACGTCATGTATTAACGTCAGAGATGGGACTGGAGTTTGGGACTCGAGTCGAACCTGGACTGGCATTCAAAAGACTTCAGACTCGACTCGCGACTTAAAACTTGTAAAAAAATCTTTTACTTTAATGTTTTTTGTGTTTTCTTGACAATGTCCTCTCTGTCCTGCGCCACTGAACCGCCATCTTGGTAGGCAAGCGAAGCGTAAAGCATAGATGAACCATGGCTTCCAGTACTCAACAACTGAGTAACAGTCTAAATGTACTTATACAGTTAATTAGATAGAGAATGAGTTTTAAGCTTATGGCTTGTTTAATGTTGTCATAGCAACTCCACAGCATCTGTCATGACAGTTACGGATACCTACCAAGATGGCTGCCGGCCACAAAGTTCCTGGAAGTATGACGTCACATGGGAAATGTGTATTGCCTTTTCATTCATATTAACGTGAGACACTCATTTTAAACTAAACCAATGAAGTAAATGCTAAGTAAAAATGAAGAGCTGGACCTTGGCTCGGTGAGTCCTTCCCAGGACCGCTGGGCCGGCCCTTCTCCTTCTTCCCAAACAGGCGTCCGATGGAGGACTTGATGCTCTTCTTCTTGGCTGCTTTGTTGAGCGAGTCCTGGCTGCTGTTGCTGCTGCTGGGGTTGCTGCCCTGGCCGTCCTGCAGGCCTCCCAGCCTTCAGGTACCAGATGGAGCCGTTTCAAAACCAAACAGCAGAAACAGGACAGTGACGGTCAGAAATCAGATAAACTCCTACCCTCGAATGTCTCTGATGTCTTCATGGCTGGACGCGTGTCCCAGCTCCCTGTTCAGGCGCATGGAGCGCGGCGTGGTGGGCGGGGACGTCTCACACCTGATGGTGGCCTTGTCGTCCTGCGAAGACTGAGACGGAGCAGAGAGACGAGTGATGCTGCAACAGTTTGAGGTGAAACAAAAGGTTCAGGTACTGGTGACCCGTCCACTGCTGTCACAGAGTAGAAACATCAGCCGGATCACAAAGCAGAACCCTGAACAGCTGGGACAGAAATGAAAAGAAACATTTCATTCTTACTTTACGGCAGAAGTCCCAGTTATTTCCATTAATCTACTTGATTTAACAGACTGATGCAGCTGATTGCTACATGCAACATTAATGTATTCAATTCAAAAATATTTTATTAATCCCAGAGGGAAATTAAATGGTCCAACTCAGGGGTGGGCCATCCTGGTCCTGGAGAGCCGGTGTCCTGCAGCTCTTAATGTCTCCCTGGTCCAACAGCTGGATCACCTCCAGGTTCTCCAGAGTCCTGCTAACGACCTCATTATTTGACTCAGGTGTGTTGAAGTTGAGACATCTAAAAGTTGCAGGAGACCCTCCAGGCCTGGAGCTGCCCACCCCTGGTCTAACTCATGTTTCCTCAAAAATTTGTCATGTGAACTGATTGATGTGGGAAGGGATGATCTCCTGTAGCAGTCTGTATCACTGCAGCTCTGAAGAAGCCTCTGACTGAAGACATTATGTTGTTGCGTCACAGTATGACGATGCTGTTTGTACGCAATACTCTCCATTTTGTGAGGAGTCCTTCTTTGCACACTGACCTCTGCAGGTTCCCAGGTGTAAACTACCTTGTTGCTATGGATACGAATAACAACAAAATGCCCAACCAGCTGTATAGCAACCAAAAGCAGTCACCTCCCAACCCCCCAAAAAAGCAATGATTCAGCCTGAAACGGAGGAATAAAGTTTTTAAAAATAAAATTTATGCAGTTTTCCAAATCTATTAGGATGGGAAGGACTTTAGGGATAATAATGAGCTAAAATATAAATCTATAACCACAGCACTTAAACCAGACGTAAAGGGAGGGAGACACCGGGCAGCAGTGGAAGGATCTCTGACTAAAACAGAGTTTAGCATCTTGTATAATATGGACTTTCATTCCTGCACCTAAACTTTTAACAAACTTCCTGTTGAAACGTGAAAATAAACAAAACAAAACAATAAAGGACTCAAATTATAAGTGAAGGAAAAATAAAAGCCAACTTATTAGTGAAACGTTTGGCAGACAGAACAGGACTACAGATGAAGATGGGTGTTCAGGGTGTGGGGCGGTCCTGTAAAGCAGCTTTCTATTTTACCTTCCTGCGATGCTTCCGCAGGTCACTAGGCTGAAGCGTGGCAGAAAAAGGAGAAGAGGAGAAGAGCAGTTAGTGAGCAGCAGATCAGAGCCGGACTGAGCCACACTTACAAACAGGAAACCAGAAGAACACAGTATTTTAATCTGATCAGTGTAAAACACACAACTCGATACGATCAGAAGCTGTTTTACTGTTTCACCACTTATGTTAAAAGAAACTCTGCAGAAGCAGCACTGCACACAGTTAGAGGACAGTAGCAAACCACGCCGGAGGACGATGGGTGCAGCCGACTTCGTCTAGTTGTTATTCAATCTAAAACAACAGTATGACGGGGTTAGCTGTGAAAAAGCAAGAGAGCAGAGAATAGCTCCTAAATTTACGACTCGTCGCCGCTGCCGTAATACTTTCCCCTCGCAAAGGAGAGAAAAAAAAAGAAACATGGGAGGATTTATTCCCTCCTACATTCCTCACAAACCTGGCATTAGAAGAGCAAATAAGCCACAAGCGTGCCACATTTCTGAGCCCCCCGGAGAAAAATACCTAATCACTCATTTCCTCCGCCCGGCCGGGCTGAGCGACTGATTACCAGCTATAAAAGGGAAACAGGAAGAGGAAAAATTCACTTAATGAGCAAAAATGTTCCCTTTCTTCCAGCCGTCCGTCAGTCAGGAATTAGTCCCGACTATCAGTGGCTTTCATTAAAACAAGAAATCATCCAAAGATGAAGAGACGCTCTAAAACAGACGCAACAAAACACTTTATTCTTCAAAGCTTTTTGCTTTGGAACGGTTTTCCACAAACACACGCGCCGTCAGAGCGGAGTCAATCTGCCTGCAGCTGCGTGTTTTGATCTGAAACTCTGCAGCGTGGAAGGAGCGAAAACTGAAGCTAACCGAAGCACAGCCAGGTGTTTCAGGTTTCTTCTTGGTACCGCTTCATTTCCACACAACTCAAAGCTAATAAAACCTTCTCCAGAGGTGCAGAGTGAGGCAGGACTTTCAAAAACTCACACTTTCTGTTTGGCGCATCAACAAATGCAAACAAAAGTGCAACATTCCACAGATTCCAGGTTTTCCAGCAGCTCAGAAGGGAGAGGAAGTGACAGGCTGCACCCACCCAGGAGGATGATCCTCTGCAGGTACCTGGAAGTACGGGGCATAGCTACAGGCCTGAGGGGGGGGGCTGAAGCCCGCAGCACCATACGGCAGGTAAGTTAGTGTCTGCTGGGACAGGGAGCTCTGGATGATGTAAGGCTCATAGCAATAGTGCTACAGGCAGAGGCACAAACGGTTATTAACTGTCTACAGCTATCAGAATGCTCTGATGTGTAACTGGGTGACATTACCAGGGTCATGACCCCCATGCGGTCCAGTTCCCTGTTGGGGCTGCGGGGAATGCGTCTGGGGGTGGACTGGCCCGAGTTGGGCGGCGATCCGTCCAGCGATGAGCCGCCGCACAGAGACGGCGGGATGGAGCTGAGCGAGCGGAAACGCCCCCCAAGGCCGCCGTCGTTGCCGCCGCCGCCGACGCGGCCTTCGATCTCCTCCGCTCGGATCGCCGTGCTCTCCTTCTCCTCTTGGATCATCCTGCCGGGTGAAAGGAAGGAAATGTTGGCTTAATATTCCAGGAACGGTGGAAAACCAGTTCTAGTTTCACTTTAAAACAGTTATTGTTCTAATTCAGAAACACTTGTTGCTGCTCTGCTGCACAACATTCCACACAAAACAAAGAAAAACATTAAAATTTGCTGGTTAATGCAACAAAATGTGAGCATAAAAACTTTTGCATGCAATGCGGCTATATTACTAAATATTACTAAACACTATGATGCTACATAAAATGATTTAAAACAAAAACACAACATGAAATTAAATAATATTACATGTAACATATAAATGCAGGAGAAAATAAGAAAAAATATAATGTATAAAATAATAAAATAGTAAATGCAAACATTAAATATAAAATAATGAAATTATTATAAAAACATACAAAATAAAATGTTGTACGATGAAGAAAAAAAATTCAATGACAATTAATAACATAAAATAAATATAACAAAAAACGACGTTATAATATGAAATAATAGAATAATAAAATATAATATAAAAATAAACAATATAAAACAAAATAACTTAAATGATGAATCTGCAAGATGCAGGAAGTGAAAACTTTAACTCAGAGTTTGACTTCAGCAGGACATAAAAAGGAGCCATAACTCAGGATAATGACCTGATTTCATTGTTGATGGCGTCCAGCTGCTCCTGCAGCATCAAGGCGAGCGTCTGGGCGTCGGCCTGTCCCGGGGACAGCAGGTCCACCGAGCTGAAGATGGTCTCCCGGTCCTCCTCCAGGTCCGACGCGTCCATGTCGGTGTCGAAGGCCTGGGCCACGTTAGCCAGGACGTTAGCCTGCTGCATGCGCTCCCACTCCTGCTCGTTCAGCGTCTGCACCTGCAGTCAGGACACACACACACACACACACACACACACACACACACAGAGCAAGGGGCGTGACGTTTGGGACGGCAGCACGGTTTCAAAACTACAGGACAGAGGTCAAAGGTCAAACAGGCTGGTGAGTTTTAGTCTCAAACGCTGACGGCGTTGCCAAGCAGACTGACTTACATGTCGCTGAAGTCCACAGATGGAGCAAACAAAAAGAAGCAGAAAAGAAGAGAATCGTCAGAAAAAGTTGGAGCATCGCAGAAACAGGAAGAGTGGAAAGATAAGTCAGAGGCTGCGGAGAGCGAAACGGGTCTTAATCTGTTCTGGTTCGGCTGCTTACAGTCACAGCAGAGGAGAGCAGCTCACCTTGGACGGCTCGTCCCGCAGCGCCGCCACGCGGCCCTTCTGAGGCCGTCTCAGAACCAGAGCGCTGCCGTAATGATCCGAGTTGCTGTCCATCATGGAGGACGCCGACACCGGGTACCTGAAGTCAGGAGTGCTGCCCAGCTGAGAGCGCCTGGTGGAGGGGAGTCCACAGCTCAGAGAGTCAGCATTGTGTGCACATAGAGAAATCTTACAGCACAATCAAGTAACTATGTTAACTTCAGTTGTTATAAAAATGCTGTATAAATCAAATTGGGCCACTGTCTCTTTAAAAACTCCTGCTCTTTATGAAGCTCCGCCTTCAGGAAGTCATCCAACATGGCTCCTCTATTAACCCTTTGGCCAGATTTTACCGGCGTTGCTCTGAGAGGCAGTTCCTATCATGAGCTCAGCAGTTATATCAGTGTTTGCTAATTGCTGCTGGCTAGTCTGGAGGAGCTGAGAGGGTGAAGTTTGGAAACTGCAGCTCTGAGGAGGAGCCAGGTCCAACTCTGTGTTTTGGTTCTGAACGGTTGCCATGGAGATTAAAGGATTTCTCATGTGTGTAAGAACAAAGGCAACACTCCAGGTATGTTTTTGAAGGAATAGCATTACAACATGAAGTCGATTTTACATAACACTGCCCCTGTGAACCAAACAGCAGACGGCGGTGTCCATGGTAACGGCTGGGATGTTTACCCGTGCAGTAAGGAGTTACTCCGGCTCCTGCCCTGCTCACTCTCTGCCCTCATGGTCTCGATCTGGATCAGGAGTTGCTCCTGCATGAACAAACGAGGATGTTAAAACCCAACAAAACACGGACGTTTAACGTCGACGCAGGAGGCATTTCTTCACCTTCTCATGGTGGGACTCCTCAATCAGCTTCTTGGTGTGCTCCAGTTCTCTGATCAGGGCGTTCTGAACGGAGAGGGGAGAAACGGGTCACACGTCATGTTCCTGTGTCAACAGATAAACGATCCAACGAGCTCCCAAATGCAGAAAGAATCGTATTAGTTTGAAATTCCCTTTTGCAGGATTCAGAACAATTCAAGCAAACATTTCCAGCACAGCGATTTGGAAATAAAAAGCAATACAAATGAACCAAAAAAGAGTTTCAATTCAAAATTCTGTATTATTTGTTGCTGTTATTAATATTATATTTGTGATGGTATTCTACTTTCTACAGCAGGGACGCAATAAACTAAAATATAACAACATTTTCCGTGTTAAAATATTTCTCCCTCACACACTTTATACGCGTGACTGGTCCGAGAACAAAAAGCTAATTTAACAAAAGTGCAACAATTTAACAACAAAATAAAATACAACAAGCTCAAAAACTCCCTGCGCCTTTAGCAATAATAAATATTCACTGAAACAATTAAACAAACCTAGTTAAGGTTGAGGACCTTCCTGTCCTAAATTCTAAAACAAAAAAAAATCATAAAGAAAATGTCTAAAAAATATCCTGGCATTTAAATAATAACAATTATGACTTAAAATAAGAACATTTAAGTCAGATTAACACTACTTTTTATTAGGTGTATGAAAATATCTTTAGGCTTTAAACAGGTATTAGATTTCTTACTAAAATATGCAGATTGAATATCAAGCATTTCAAGGACTGATGGCAGAACCAGAACCAAACGAGGAGAAGCAGCATTCAGCTTCTACGCACCACAGATTTGGAACAAACTTCCAGAAAACTGTAAAACAGATGAAACACTGAGTGCCTTTAAATCTCTACTTAAAACCCACCTGGTTAGTTGCTTATGGCTAAATTAGGGTTAGAGTGCAGGTTTTAATGTCTTTGATGTTTATAATGTTTTTATCTTTACTTTTTAATTTCTTTTTATTTCTCTTTGTCACTGTTTACGTTTTAATGATGTAAAGCCCCCCGGAAAACGTCCCAGTTAAACGACGTTTAACTAAAGTCCTACAGGGTTTAGAGTCCCAGTTGACAGAGTTTCAACTACAAACCTAGAGGTTGGAGTCCTTGTCAAATGGTGTTTTTGACTAAAGTCCCAGAGGGTTAGAGTCCCAGTTAAACGACGTTTAACTAAAGTTCTACAGGGTTTAGAGTCCCAGTTGACAGAGTTTCAACTACAAACCTAGAGGTTGGAGTCCTTGTCAAATGGTGTTTTTGACTAAAGTCCCAGAGGGTTAGAGTCCCAGTTAAACAACGTTTAACTGAAGTCCTAAAAGGGGTTTTAATGTTTCTTTTTTTAAATCTCTCTCTCTTTCTCTGTTTATTCAATGTCACATGCTGTTTATATTTTAATTATGCAAAGCACTGTGAAATGCCTTGCTGCTGAAATGTTCTATACAAATAAAATGTGATTGATTGAAGGACTCAAGCACTTCCAAGCCTTGAAAATATCCCATTGAAATTGAAGCATTTTCAAGGATTCCCGGCACCTGTATGAACTCTGCTTTAACCCTGGAAAGAAAAACTTTTCCTCCTAAGGACAGACTTTCCTGGTCAACAATCTCTCCAGGATGTCTTAAGTGACTCATTTCCTGTCCAGCCTCTGATCACACAATGCACTTTGCTGATTGAACTGAAGAAATGGGAGTAAACTGCGTGTTGGTGGCTGTAGGTCAGGTAGTGATCACCTTGTCCTCCAGAGCAGACATCCTCTCTTTGAGGTGCAGCTGCAGCCTCTCGTTGGACTCGGACAGCAGCTTGTCCACCGTCTCAGACAGACGTCTGTTGTGCTCTTCGTTCATCTTCTCTCGCTGCCTCGCCTGCAAATATTCCCAACAGGTTTCTGTCATGTCTGCACTGTAATCTGTAACCTATATTGTCTTATGCTTCAGTACAAATGTTACATTTTGAACATCAGAACATTCTCTTAGTGATATTTTCAGATATCTGTTTATCTCTTAATACTTTGCTTTTATCTGATGGTCTGTCATTTTACTGTTTCTATGAATAGGAGCTGCCACACCATCTTCCTAACCTAGATCCATCCATCTAGATTTTGTTGTGGGACAAAACTAACAGTTTAGCTGTTAGCTACTGCCAGCAGCTTTCTAAACAACCTCTCATTAATTTCAAATGAACCACAGAGTATTTATATCATAGCTTAACTTTTATATAATTTACTATTTCTATGAACATAACCTCTAAATTTAAGATGAAATAATTAAATTGTGTTTTAGCACCAAGTAAACTTTTACTGTTACAGTGAAGAACCTTTTGTGTTCAGAGCTACAATGTTAACACTTGAAACGTATAAAAACATCATGAAGCAGCAGCAGCAGGAACAAACCATGAAAATGTAACTCAGACTGCAGCATGTAAAGTTTTCCCACCCTGAGCAGCTCCTGGTTCTTCTCCTCCAGCTGCGCCTCCATCTGTCTCAGCCGCTCCTCCACGTTGCCATGGCGCTCCTCTGCCTGAAAACGGACAAAGAGTCAAAACTCCCATCCAATGACTGATCCCCATCCCAGAGAAGGCCTTACAGACACGACCCAATGACCCTCTGAAGGACGGACTCATCAGCATAAACAGAAAGAAACAAAAAGAAATCATCTTTCATTCTGAGGTCAACTCATAAAGAAAACCATTTGGTAACCAGGTTAGTGAACAGGCTGAGTTAATGATGGATCCCAGAGTTAAACCCAGAGTTAAGACCCCACAATTCACCAGATTTTAATCCATAACTAATCCAAGGAGAGAGTTTGGTTTAACAAACTGGGTCATGTGACCATTAAGAGTTTCCACCTGGTTAAGCTCAGAGTAAAGGAGGCCGGTCCATAAAACTGGTCTACCTTGGTCTGGGTCTCAGAGCCACAGTCATCGGACTGAGGGTTGGACATGAGGACGGCGGCAGCAGCATGTCCACCCCACAGACCAGCAGGACACAGACAGGAAGAAGACATGTTTGTTTAACTCCAGGAAACAGAAGAACATCGATGATTAACCGGGCGGCCTGACGTCGTGTTTGCACTTTCACATCCAGAACCGGAGACGAGCCGGTCCAACATGAGGACGACTCAGAGCTGCGCTTGGCGTTTACACCAGGTTTGGACATGTCCAAGCCGTCTTCCTCTGGCATGTTTTATACATGCGCTTTAAGCTGCAGCCACAGAGGAAGCGACTCCTGCCTCATTAAATATGCATGGAGGAAATGGGTTGGATGGCAAACAACCAGACCTGGTAGTTAGAAAACCTCCAACCTTCAATAGGCTTTAAAAAACCCAAAAGACAAATTCTCCTTCCTGCAAGTCAAAGTGAACTGATCCATCAGGATAAAAACTAAAATTATTCTGTTTGTTGATCTGCAGTTGAAGGAAGAACAAACTAAAAAAACAAAACTAAATCACACTCATTATAAATATTAGGTCCACCAATGCTGAAGCACTACATCATCACAGTATTTTATACGTTTATCCAACCAGGTTAAACCAGATCCAGATCTCCTTTCTGCTACTTGGTTAGCAGAGGTAAGTGCTAAAAGCGCAATAACACAGTATTTAAATTTATTTATGTCATTTTTTTCATGCATTTGTTTAATTAATAACCGTTTCCTTGCAGCAGGAAGGTTCTGGGTTCGATTCCCAGGATGGGGTCTTTCTGCACGGAGTCTGCATGTTCTCCCTGTGCATGGTGGGTTCTGTCCGGGTTCTCCCACAGTCCAAACACATCACCGGGTTCAACGAAATGGAGTTTTCTTTTTTGTTTTGTATTATTTCGATAAAGAATACAATACTTTTTATAAATATTTATATGCATTACATATTTTGCCCTGCAGCAAGAAGGTTCTGGGTTCGATTCCCGGTCTTTCTGCATGGAGTCTCCATGTTCTCCCTGTGCATGGTGGGTTTTCTCCAGGTACGCCGGTTTCCTCCCACAGTCCAAAAACATGACTGTCAGGTTAATTGGCCTCTCCAAATTGTCCCTAGGTGTGAGAGTGTATGTGTGTGTTGCCCTGCGACAGACTGGTGACCTGTCCAGGTGACCCCGCCTCTCGCCCGAAACATCTCGCTGGAGAGGCATCAGCTCCTCCTGACCCACTGAGGGACAAGGGTGTAAAATGGACGGATATTTCATTAACACCGCTGGTAGTTTGTTTATGTAAATCCTGTATTCTTCTGTAAATCTCATGTGTTTGTTGGTTGCATATTTGCCATTTGCTCAAAGTTTTTAGAAAAAAAATGAAAGTGAGACGAGGAAATGGAACTGCTGAGTAAGCAGTCTTCACCCACTTCAAAATAAGAGCATGAACATCGAATTACTAGAAAAATTCTTAACAGTTGAAAACCAAAACTTCAACATAGATGTCAAACTTTATTCAGCTAAAAGTTTACAAAACAGCGTAAAAAATGATCATTTAGAAATTATTTCCCTAAAATGAATTTAGTGGAAGCTAAATGTGCTAAACCTTCAAAATGCTCTGATGCTGCAGCATCAGCTGATGTGTCCACAGCTGTTGATCTGGAATGAGTCACAGCTGGTTTTAATGTTTCAGCAGCAGGCAAGAAAGGATTTCTGATGTGAACACTGACCAGCAACAATTAGTTTTTACTCTGCATTAAGCAGCAAAGCTTCATCTGAACAGATTTACAGAAGCTGAATCAGTTTTAAACCAGGTTCTAGTGCCATGTAAATAATTACACAGCATGTTCAACACTGTAGGCCAGCATGTCACATAAATAGAGTATTATTTTCTGCTTTTCTGCTTCGATAAAGGTTACAGATTCCTGTCCTCTGAGGTTCCAGGCTGGGAGCAGCAGAGCTTCTCCAAGACAAAGAGTCCAACTATAAATGGATAAAAACAGGAGCAGGTTTCTAAAAATAGATCTCTGGATGTTTGGATCTTCCTCAGCAGGGAGGCCATGGATGTCATCCTGATGGGAAACTATAATAATCCTGGTCAGATTATGAATTATGAACTCACTCAGCATCCTGGCTGAAGCCTGAGCTGATTCCTGTCTCCTACAGCTCCAATAGAAGAGCACTGCAGGTAGCGTCATCCAGGTGAAGTGAGTCACAGACGAGTCCAGATGTCTGGACCATAAATGTGCATTTACCAATGATGGATGCTACATTAGCAGCTAGTTAGCGGTAGCCTCAACTTCCTCAAGTAACACATTAAAACGTCTTTGTGCGACTCAAACTTTTGACAGAAAAAAATAAACTACATAGAATAAACGATATGAAATAATCCTGCCATGACAAAATGTAAGACTTGTGATTAACATATTTAAGGCCAACTCGCGTTTTGTTTTATGAATTTCAGTCATTTCAAGGCCTTAATTTTGGATACGTGGATTTAATGCTTTCTAAGGCTTTCTAAGGCCGTGCCGACACCCTGATCCACACCACGAAGCCCGGGGCGTTGGCAGGTTTTCGTACCTTGGTGAGGGCAGCGACCCTCTGGGCCAACTCAGCCTCCACCTCAGGCAGAGTCTCCGCCTTGCGGATGGTCTGCTGCAGCTTCTGCTCGGCCAGCTCCAGCTTCTCCTGCAGCTGACGGTTTCTTTCCTCGGACTGAAAGAGGAAAGAAGTCATTAGCAAACATAATGGCGACTCGTCTGCGTTACGCTGCGGCCTCGGCGGTCGGCTCCACGACGTGAAAAGAATGAGAAGAGAAAGAGTGACTGGCATGAGGAGACAAAGGGAGACAGGATGAAGAGATGGGAGAAGGAGGGGAGAGCAGGAAGGGAAAAACAGAGCATTCAAAGTGGCACAAAAACAGACAAAAAGCAGAAGAAAAGAGGAGGAAGACGTCTCTGTCTCCAGTGACTGCATGTAAAGAAGCCACCCAGTGTTTCAGGGTCTTCCATTCAGCAGGAACACAGCGAGGATTCACTGGTAGCAGCGGCCGTGTGCAGCCATGCAGGCCCTACCTGTCTGTACAGGGAGTCCTTGTTGGCCACTTCATTCTCCAGCTTGTCGTTCAGGTCGTGGACGGACGTGGCCTCCCGCTGAGCGGCGAGGTAGCGCTTCTCCAGGGTGGTGATCCTCTCCTCCATGTCCTCCTTCTGAGCCATGGACTAGCAGACAGACATCTGATCAGAGCTCTGAGCGCCACCAGCCGGTTCTGCTGGGCTCTGGCGGCTCCGCTCACCTCTCTGAGGTCCCGCTGCAGCCTGGTGTTCATGTCTTCAGACTTTATGACGTCCTTCCTCGCCGTGTCCAGGTCCTCCTCCAGCTCATTGATGCGTGATGCCATGGCGACCATGCGCTCCTTCATCTGGCCCAGATCAGCCGTCTGACGGTCCACCACCTCCTGCAGCTCACCGACCTTCTCGAACCCGGACTCTTCTTCCTGACTCAACGAGCCGTCCGAGGACCGCTGTGAGGTCACCAATCAGGAAAAACATTTATCAAACATGCAGTGTGATAAATCTTAATACGACCAAAACAAACATGCTAGCCTAGCGCTAACAGGAGAAATGGCTAAATGGTCTTTAGTTAAAAACAAAAGAGAAATCCTCCATTTTGTTTCCATTTGGTGAAGAAGGAAGTTGCTCTCAGTGTCTTCAGAGGTTTTTGTGTCGTTTCCTTCAGTGGTTCTTGGAGCAGCGCCCCCACAGGCCAGGAGGGGAAGAACCACAGCAGCTGGAAACAGTTTTTGTCCCCCATCAAACCAAGTTAATCGAACTATAAGTGGGGAAAACATCCTAAATCATCCATCACAGAAGCTCTCGCTACCATCCTCCATCTACTCCACCTCTTTCTGCACCACCCGTTTCAACGACTCTCTCCAATGTTAATTTTCCACATATGCTAATTTTAATCATTTTTGAGGTTGACCAAACCCTCTACAGTCACCATGTTATAATGAGAAGCACAAAGTCTCCAAGTGTGGGATGTGCAGCCACATTCAAGCAGCACAAGCCGTCAGCATGATTCACTGCGTTTCTGTTTGATGTGCTCGGATCATTGTTCGCTGGCAGACGGCTTTAAACTCCCTCATGATTTATTCTTCCTCTTCCTGGTCGCTGCTGTTAAACTGCATAATTGAACTTGTAGAGTTGGTTGAGCATTTAGTTGAGTAACCAAGTCGACCCCATGTGTCTCTGATGAATCCCAGCCACATTGAAGTCTGGATACTTTAATGTTTAAGTGGTGGAACTTGGTAGAAACTTTTAACCAAGTTAATCGAAACTACATGTTGACAAATTCAGCAACATTTCCAAATCAAAAACCTTTTTTACTGCTAAATGATTGAATTAATGGACATCTGAGCTCAACAACAAAGATGTTTATAGTTTTAACTTGTTCTTCAGCATCTGAAGAAGCTGAGCGCTGATTGTGTAAAGCAACCAAAGCCCGGTGGGTTTCCTCACCTTGCCGTTGGTGCTGGGCGTGTTTTCAGACGTGTGGTTGACTTCGCTTGTTCCGTCTGCCAGGCCTCGTTTCTGGCCGCTCTGTTCCCTGAGGTAAGCAAGCTGCACAACCACAACATGCAGTCAGGTGATCAACACATGCAGATTTGCATTTAACAATTCTGATTTATTTATTTAAGGATTAGGCATCTCCTAATTTTTCAAATTAAGAGAGGAAAACAAAGCAGAGATGTGCTAAAAGTGTGAACAGATAAATGAAAGGGCAGCACAGCAGGTTAAAACAGGATTAACTGTTTAAAGAAACTGTGATGTTACTACTTTGAATAGTCAGGAATGGTTGTCCAGGTTTCCTGAAAGACTTTAAAAAAGCTCCTTTTTGACGACTCAAAGGAAAGAAGTGATGTTATTAGCAGTTTTACTGATGGATCAGATTCATGTCTGCTTCCTGCTTAACACCCCAAATTCAAAAAGAGACAAACTTCAGGTTATATCCCAGATCTGAACAGAACTTCACTGCACACTTTTCTATGGCTAAACTCACAGCAGGCAGGCAGATGTGACCCAAAGCCACTTTCCGGAACTCATATCTGACTTTTTCACAACAATTACAGTATTTTCATCCAAAAAACATGATCTGAGCCACTTCCATGTGGAACCGATTGTATCAGATAGTTTTCAACTGGAGAGGCATCAGCTCCTCCTGACCCACTGAGGGACAAGGGTGTAAAATGGACGGATATTTCATTAACACCGCTGGTAGTTTGTTTATGTAAATCCTGTATTCTTCTGTACATCTCATGTGTTTGTTGGTTGCATATTTGCCATTTGCTCAAAGTTTTTAGAAAAAAAATGAAAAGTGAGACGAGGAAATGGAACTGCTGAGTAAGCAGTCTTCACCCACTTCAAAATAAGAGCATGAACATCGAATTACTTGAAAAATTCTTAACAGTTGAAAACCAAAACTTCAACATAGATGTCAAACTTTATTCAGCTAAAAGTTTACAAAACAGCGTAAAAAATGATCATTTAGAAATTATTTCCCTAAAATGAATTTAGTGGAAGCTAAATGTGCTAAACCTTCAAAATGATGACGTGTGTCCACAGCTGTTGATCTGGAATGAGTCACAGCTGGTTTTAATGTTTCAGCAGCAGGCAAGAAAGGATTTCTGATGTGAACACTGACCAGCAACAATTAGTTTTCACTCTGCATTAAGCAGCAAAGTTTCACCTGAACAGATTTACAGAAGCTGAATCAGTTTTAAACCAGGTTCTAGTGCCATGTAAATAATTACACAGCATGTTCAACACTGTAGGCCAGCATGTCACATAAAGAGAGTATTATTTTCTGCTTTTCTGCTTTGATAAAGGTTACAGATTCCTGTCCTCTGAGGTTCCAGGCTGGGAGCAGCAGAGCTTCTCCAAGACAAAGAGTCCAACTATAAATGGATAAAAACAGGAGCAGGTTTCTAAAAATAGATCTCTGGATGTTTGGATCTTCCTCAGCAGGGAGGCCATGGATGTCATCCTGATGGGAAACTATAATAATCCTGGTCAGATTATGAATTATGAACTCACTCAGCATCCTGGCTGAAGCCTGAGCTGATTCCTGTCTCCTACAGCTCCAATAGAAGAGCACTGCAGGTAGCGTCATCCAGGTGAAGTGAGTCACAGACGAGTCCAGATGTCTGGACCATAAATGTGCATTTACCAATGATAGACGCTACATTAGCAGCTAGTTAGCGGTAGCCTCAACTACCTCAAGTAACACATTAAAACGTCTTTGTGCGACTCAAACTTTTGACAGAAAAAAATAAACTACATAGACTAAACGATATGAAATAATCCTGCCATGACAAAATGTAAGACTTGTGATTAACATATTTAAGGCCAACTCGCGTTTTGTTTTATGAATTTCAGTCATTTCAAGGCCTTAATTTTGGATACGTGGATTTAATGCTTTCTAAGGCTTTCTAAGGCCGTGCCGACACCCTGATCCACACCACGAAGCCCGGGGCGTTGGCAGGTTTTCGTACCTTGGTGAGGGCAGCGACCCTCTGGGCCAACTCAGCCTCCACCTCAGGCAGAGTCTCCGCCTTGCGGATGGTCTGCTGCAGCTTCTGCTCGGCCAGCTCCAGCTTCTCCTGCAGCTGACGGTTTCTTTCCTCGGACTGAAAGAGGAAAGAAGTCATTAGCAAAATAATGGCGACTCGTCTGCGTTACGCTGCGGCCTCGGCGGTCGGCTCCACGACGTGAAAAGAATGAGAAGAGAAAGAGTGACTGGCATGAGGAGACAAAGGAGACAGGATGAAGAGATGGGAGAAGGAGGGGAGAGCAGGAAGGGAAAACAGAGCATTCAAAGTGGCACAAAAACAGACAAAAAGCAGAAGAAAAGAGGAGGAAGACGTCTCTGTCTCCAGTGACTGCATGTAAAGAAGCCACCCAGTGTTTCAGGGTCTTCCATTCAGCAGGAACACAGCGAGGATTCACTGGTAGCAGCGGCCGTGTGCAGCCATGCAGGCCCTACCTGTCTGTACAGGGAGTCCTTGTTGGCCACTTTCATTCTCCAGCTTGTCGTTCAGTCGTGGACGGACGTGGCCTCCCGCTGAGCGGCGAGGTAGCGCTTCTCCAGGGTGGTGATCCTCTCCTCCATGTCCTCTTCTGAGCCATGGACTAGCAGACAGACATCTGATCAGAGCTCTGAGCGCCACCAGCCGGTTCTGCTGGGCTCTGGCGGCTCCGCTCACCTCTCTGAGGTCCCGCTGCAGCCTGGTGTTCATGTCTTCAGACTTTATGACGTCCTCCTCGCCGTGTCCAGGTCCTCCTCCAGTCATTGATGCGTGATGCCATGGCGACCATGCGCTCCTTCATCTGGCCCAGATCAGCCGTCTGACGGTCCACCACCTCCTGCAGCTCACCGACCTTCTCGAACCCGGACTCTTCTTCCTGACTCAACGAGCCGTCCGAGGACCGCTGTGAGTCACCAATCAGGAAAAACATTTATCAAACATGCAGTGTGATAAATCTTATACGACCAAAACAAACATGCTAGCCTAGCGCTAACAGGAGAAATGGCTAAATGGTCTTAGTTAAAAACAAAAGAGAAATCCTCCATTTTGTTTCCATTTGGTGAAGGAGGAAGTCTCGCTCAGTGTCTTCAGAGGTTTTCATGTCGTTTCCTTCAGTGGTTCTTGGAGCAGCGCCCCCACAGGCCAGGAGGGGAAGAACCACAGCAGCTGGAAACAGTTTTTGTCCCCATCAAACCAAGTTAATCGAACTATAAGTGGGGAAAACATCCTAAATCATCCATCACAGAAAGCTCTCGCTACCATCCTCCATCTACTCCACCTCTTCTGCACCACCCGTTTCAACGACTCTCTCCAATGTTAATTTTCCACATATGCTAATTTTAATCATTTTTGAGGTTGACCAAACCCTCTACAGTCACCATGTTATAATGAGAAGCACAAAGTCTCCAAGTGTGGGATGTGCAGCCACATTCAAGCAGCACAAGCCGTCAGCATGATTCACTGCGTTTCTGTTTGATGTGCTCGGATCATTGTTCGCTGGCAGACGGCTTTAAACTCCCTCATGATTTATTCTTCCTCTTCCTGGTCGCTGCTGTTAAACTGCATAATTGAACTTGTAGAGTTGGTTGAGCATTTAGTTGAGTAACCAAGTCGACCCCATGTGTCTCTGATGAATCCCAGCCACATTGAAGTCTGGATACTTTAATGTTTAAGTGGTGAACTTGGTAGAAACTTTTAACCAAGTTAATCGAAACTACATGTTGACAAATTCAGCAACATTTCCAAATCAAAAACCTTTTTTACTGCTAAATGATTGAATTAATGGACATCTGAGCTCAACAACAAAGATGTTTATAGTTTTAACTTGTTCTTCAGCATCTGAAGAAGCTGAGCGCTGATTGTGTAAAGCAACCAAAGCCCGGTGGGTTTCCTCACCTTGCCGTTGGTGCTGGGCGTGTTTTCAGACGTGTGGTTGACTTCGCTTGTTCCGTCTGCCAGGCCTCGTTTCTGGCCGCTCTGTTCCCTGAGGTAAGCAAGCTGCACAACCACAACATGCAGTCAGGTGATCAACACATGCAGATTTGCATTTAACAATTCTGATTTATTTATTTAAGGATTAGGCATCTCCTAATTTTTCAAATTAAGAGAGGAAAACAAAGCAGAGATGTGCTAAAAGTGTGAACAGATAAATGAAAGGGCAGCACAGCAGGTTAAAACAGGATTAACTGTTTAAAGAAACTGTGATGTTACTACTTTGAATAGTCAGGAATGGTTGTCCAGGTTTCCTGAAAGACTTTAAAAAAGCTCCTTTTTGACGACTCAAAGGAAAGAAGTGATGTTATTAGCAGTTTTACTGATGGATCAGATTCATGTCTGCTTCCTGCTTAACACCCCAAATTCAAAAAGAGACAAACTTCAGGTTATATCCCAGATCTGAACAGAACTTCACTGCACACTTTTCTATGGCTAAACTCACAGCAGGCAGGCAGATGTGACCCAAAGCCACTTTCCGGAACTCATATCTGACTTTTTCACAACAATTACAGTATTTTCATCCAAAAAACATGATCTGAGCCACTTCCATGTGGAACCGATTGTATCAGATAGTTTTCAAACAAACAGAGCATCGCAGCGGCCATCTTTACTACTACAAACAGAGCATCGCGGCGGCCATCGTTACTACTACAAACAGAGCGCCATGGCGGCCATCTTTACTACTACAAACAGAGCGCCATGGCGGCCATCTTTACTACTACAAACAGAGCGCCATGGCGGCCATCTTTACTACTACAAACAGAGCATCGCGGCGGCCATCGTTACTACTACAAACAGAGCGCCATGGCGGCCATCTTTACTACTACAAACAGAGCGCCATGGCGGCCATCTTTACTACTACAAACAGAGCGCCATGGCGGCCATCTTTACTACTACAAACAGAGCGCCATGGCGGCCATCTTTACTACTACAAACAGAGCGCCATGGCGGCCATCTTTACTACTATAAACAGAGCGCCATGGCGGCCATCTTTACTACTACAAACAGAGCGCCATGGCGGCCATCTTTACTACTACAAACAGAGCGCCATGGCGGCCATCTTTACTACTATAAACAGAGCGCCATGGCGGCCATCTTTACTACTACAAACAGAGCGCCATGGCGGCCATCTTTACCATTATAAACAGAGCGCCATGGCGGCCATCTTTACTACTACAAACAGAGCGCCATGGCGGCCATCTTTACTACTACAAACAGAGCGCCATGGCGGCCATCTTTACTACTACAAACAGAGCGCCATGGCGGCCATCTTTACTACTATAAACAGAGCGCCATGGCGGCCATCTTTACTACTACAAACAGAGCGCCATGGCGGCCATCTTTACTACTATAAACAGAGCGCCATGGCGGCCATCTTTACTACTACAAACAGAGCGCCATGGCGGCCATCTTTACTACTATAAACAGAGCGCCATGGCGGCCATCTTTACTACTACAAACAGAGCGCCATGGCGGCCATCTTTACCATTATAAACAGAGCGCCATGGCGGCCATCTTTACTACTACAAACAGAGCGCCATGGCGGCCATCTTTACTACTACAAACAGAGCGCCATGGCGGCCATCTTTACTACTACAAACAGAGCGCCATGGCGGCCATCTTTACTACTATAAATGATGTCTGATTGTGGCTGCATTTCATTAGCAGCCTAACTGGATCCGTTTTGACACCATGTCACCGTCAAGCTGGACGGGGATTTAAAATCCAAATGGACTCACAGTTATAATTTGCTAAATTTTAAAAATATCTGACAACTGACGACCCAAACCATTATAAACCTAACAAAAGCAATTCTGGATCACTGGAATGAATATCTAGAAAGAGCGTGTGCTTGTGTGTGTGCTTGTGTGTGTGTCTCCAGCTTGAAGTGCACACAGGAAATCTAGGACAAATATCTGACATCCTCTGGGCGTTTGGTCAACAATCATCCAGCTGAACCTTCCTGCTCTTCCAAACGCTGCTCTGCTTCGGCCAACACTGAAACTCAACTCTGAGACGATCAAAGCTCAAAGGAGAACTAAGTAATAGTTACCATTTATATCATTTAGTGAAACATTTCCACGAAACATTGCAGGAATGCATTTCTCTAATCCAAAAACAAAACAGCTTGTTTCTAGCATTTTTGTCACTAAATGCCGAAGCGGGATGTCCGCTGCCATCCTGGGTTTGTGACCTGCACTGAGCCTAAGTCAGCTGATAAAACGACGCTGCTGTTTGGTTGTTTATTAGTGGAAATGGAAGAAACACCAAAAGACTTTATGTTAGTAACTGATATCCACCCAGTGTGAACCTGAACCGACGGCTGGATGCTCAGAATCGAGTGAAAACTCTTCCGATTTGGATTCTGATGGTCGGGACCGTCATGGCCGACAAAGAGATGAGTTTACAGCAGAGTTAGGAATATTGAGAAGCAGTATCCATTTGTAATAAGCAATTTGAGTATTTAGTGCATTAATATGATTTCTGTTCTGATAATTATGTGCAGCATATATCCGAGTCTGTGCTCACTTCAGATCCTCACCGTTTCATTTTCTCATCTCTGGCGTCTGTCTTTCCCCTGAAGTTGGCTTAAAGTTACTTTTCAGTTCTCCTTTAATCTCTCCAGAAGCATTTTACATTTTATTTCTTCTACCTCAAAGTCACAATAACACTTTATACCTGAACACAATCATAAATGAAGGACACGTCTCCAAACCCGTTAAAGGTTTTCATGTTTGCTTACTTCTTTGTGTGAGATGGCGAGTTGCTCCTCCAATGCACTGCATCGCTCTAAAGCAACACGAAGTCTCTCTCTCACCTTAAAACACAACAACAGTTCATGTCTAACTGGTCAGCAGGAACTCCTGCTGAAGTTTCACTCTGCAGGACGTTCATTGTACCTTCTCATCAAGGGCTTTGTGGTGTTCAAAAAGTGACTTTAGAGCTTTGAGGACCTCCACCTCGCTGGAGACGCCAGCTGGAGACTGAGCCTGCCTCTTCACCACAGTCATCCTCAGACTGCGCTCGTGACGCGACACCAGGCACTCCAGGTGCTCCAGCAGCAGCTGCAGAGAGAGAACACGCTAATGTTAGCATCCGCTATGCAGGAACCACGTGTGCATCAGCAGAACCGCTGCATGTTGTGAGATTTGTTGTCTGTAGTGGGAAATCTGTGATGATTAAGCAGCTTTCCACATGGGTGGGTTTGGACAATGCTTTGGATTATAAGACAGAAGCTGATTGGTGCAGCGCTGTTATGACAACCATCTCCAGTCCAAACAGAAACAGACAGGAATTTGCCAGGTATGTTCACTCACCCGGGTGTTGTTTCTCTCTGCCTTCAGCTCTGCGATCTCCTCCTCCTTCTCCAGGAGCTGCTCCCGGTAGATGTTCACCTCCTTCGTCAGAGCAGCAAACTCCTGCAACGTGAACACAGTCATGACAAGAAACACAACTATTCACTTTAAAAACATAAAGTCTAAATCAGATGTGTTCTGGCCTGCATGGAGATGTTTACACACAACCAGTTTCTATTCAGATGTTCTCCTCTCATCAGCTTATTAGTTCCTAATTAGTGTGTTTTTTCCAGCTGTGTGGTGTGCAGCCATCCCACAGTAAGCCGCAGTAGATAATAGCACATTCCTGTGTCTTCATAAAGTGGCTGACAGTCATGCTTACATGATGAGCAATGGAGCTTCACACAACAATCTGAGTAAAAACCAGAAGTTATCTGATGGAGGCCTGATTCTCTACGTCCAATTCTGCAGCTCAAGCTTACATTACTCACATATTTCTCAACATAAACGCATCTGGACACACATGCAGTGATCTTGGTGGTGGTGCTTTTAGAGATTACGTGCATGGCTGGGCGACTAAAGGATGAGCCGTGCTGATTTTCTTTGCCCTGCGGCGAAGGAACGGTGAATGGCGAGGCGTTCTTGTTCCGATACCGACAGTAGCAGGAGGGGGGCTGATCTTTTCTTTCACTGCTACAGAGATTCTCCCTCTCCTCCTGTCCAGCCTCTGAGCTCTTCCAGCAAACTGTCTGCAGCACTGAAGGACTGAGAGGAGCGATGCTATTGGTCAGAAGGAGAGACATGGTCTCTCTGCTGGCCAGTGGGAGGCTGTGAGTTGAAGGCCCAGGGGTAATTACAGAGCTGCTCACTTCCTACATTCCTGCAGAGTGGAAGTGAAGTTCGGTAGAAGAGCATCTGTTCTTAGGATAAAGTCACAAAGTGGGGCTGAAACATCTGAGAACAACTGAAGTGACTCACGTTGATTTGAGGAACAAAAACAGCTCAAATTTCAGCCGAGAACAGAAACTCAGCCCAGACAAAGAGTAGGATCCACATGAACAGAGTCAGAGACAAGCTGGTTGTTGGTCCTTCCGGAATATTTAACAGTTTGTTTAATGACCATCGATGCTGCAGATTTAAACAGCTGGGACTAGATCGCTGCTCAAGCCGGTGCTGCTTGGCAGAGGCTCACGTTTCGGGTCCAAACTAATATTTTCTCATCCTGTGAAATGGATCAGCCGCCTTGTTCTCACACCATCATCAACACAAGCTTTCTTTGTGTCTCTAATGTTGGAGTTAATGATTGTTCTGTTCACACATTAAAGAGAAACAAAACTAAATCCCATATTTCCTCTACTTAAGACTTTATCCGAGTCCAGAATCTGATCCCGTTGGGAGGATAAACACTGTGAGCCATTTCTCTCGCTGGTGCTAGCCTAGCACGTTTGTTTTGGTTGCGTTTACCCAGAATGCCGTGCGTCCACTTCCTGCTTTTGTTTCCAGTCCACTTGGCGTTCACATATGCATTCAAATCGAGCCAGAGTTCACTTAAACCGAACCCAGACTGAGGTGTGGAGGACCAGAGTTTGCCGTTTTGTTCACATCAGTTTGATCTCGTGTTCACACCAAACAAACCAGACGAAACCAACTGGAGTCGGATTAAAGCGGCTAAACATCGCTGCTGAGTGAAGTTGAATTTCGTCACTATGGGGAAATAAAGGTTATTTCTGTTTTCATTTCTGTTCACAGCAGTCGTCATGATTACAACATTCCAAGAAATTAATTTAGTTTCTCCTTCGTAAGCTTTGTCTGAACATGAAAAATCAGAACAGCAGAGAAAACAAGTTACAAACGAAATTATCAACACAGAATGAAAATACACTAAAATAATCCTTTAATCCTGTTGTATTTTGCAGACATGTTGCCTTATTATAACAGGTACATTTTCCTTTAACTGCAAGTCCTCAGTGGTGACTGAGTGACGGCGACTCGGTACATTCTGAGCAGGTTTCAGGGGAACCTCCAGAACCAGAACCTGGTCTCAGCCTGATAACAGCAGCCAGGGACTGTAGATCAGTAACAGTCTGGTTAGAAGGAGCGAGCTGCTCTATAAGCTGCAAGACCGAGGAATGGATTAAAGGGAGGGGAGCTACCGGGATATGTGTGCCAACCTGTTAAAGGAACAGTACAACACGGCAGAGGAACAATCCTTTCCAGGGAAAACCCAACTCTGACCTGCAGCACCACACTTTCAGACTTCACCCGACACGATTCCTGCAGGCGGGGGTCTAAACAAGCCGAGCATGATGCATAATGCAAATGACTGCATGCATGATGAAACAAAGGCCTTCTGGCATCAATCATTAATGACGAGTGATATCTGCCATCGGTCCAACTTCTACAGACACCAGCTGATCTGCAAGCATTCGTCCGTCTGAGTGTTGGGTCTGTGGAGAACTAGAGGAGCCGTCAGCTGACTGTTCAGAGGTGAGATCAGAAGCAACAGGCTTCCTGCCTCCTGCATCGTGACTTTAGCCGTTCTTAAAAGCTTAAAGCGTGCGCTGAAACGTGACACGGTGCAGACAGCATCTGTCCCCCTGTCAGGGCGAAGACCCACCTCCAGAAACCGGTCAGCAACAAAAACCTGGTTAACCAACCGAACAATTAAAACCACTGATGCTCAGTAAAATCCAACATTTAATTAGCTCTTTTTATGAGGTAAAATCAATAAATTAGAAGTGAATTTAGAAAAATCATTTTGATAGTTCTTTGGATGTTGTGTTAGTTTATTGTGAAACATCTTTTTGTCTCTAAACGACAGATGAAGTTATTATTCCTTAAATCCTGGGTCTCTGTTTGAAGATCTGCTCAAAAATGCCAAAATTAACTTAATGCATCTAAGAAACAACAAGGTTTGTTGGAAAGTTCTGGTATGAAAATAAAAGTAAGACTCCAGAGGTCTAAAAATCATCAATCATGTTTCCAAGTGACAGTAAATTAAGATGGAAAAAGTGTTCAAACTGTTTTTAATAATCATTTCAGCCTGTCTGTGATGTGAACATCTCTTTGTAATATTCAGCTGTAATCCAGAACCTGGAGCAAACCACAGAATCACATCTGACCGTTTCTGGACCAACATTTATGCACAAAAGAGGAAGAATAGAAGTTTTAAGAGCCATTAGTTGAAACTTATGAGTTTGTTATTTCTGAAGAGTTTGTATTTCACCACGTTTTCATTCATTTTAGTTCATATTGGGTCAGTTCAGATGATTCCTCTGAAATATGACAGATTATAAATCCGGATCAGAACAAAATGACCAAAAATTAAGAGACATGCTGGGAAAAAACTGCAATGAATAGAAACCAACGTTGACCTCAAATGATGGTTTGTTTCAATTCAAGTAGAATTTTAGCCTTCAGTTCCCTGCAGCTGATTTAGCTTAAATAGAAACAGACAGATTTGGTTTCTCACATTCTATTCTGGTTTATCAGATTTGCATAAACTGAAGTGGTTCTGAAAAGGTCACCAACCAAAACGCATCTGGCTGGAGCAGAAATAAAAACACAACTAGAATAATTAAAGTTAGTGTTTGCTATAGTTTAACTCTATTTTTAACCAACAACATTATTGGTAGAAAAAAGGCTGTGGTGCACAAAGGTTATACGCTCTGTAGTACGTGTCATTACATCACTGTGCGTCTGTCTGTTTACACAGCAGCTGAGTCACACAAGCAGAAAAAAGGCCTTTGTGAAGCTGCAACTGGTCCCAAACAGAGACGGTTCAGAGATCAATGCTTGTCCTGATAAATAGCAAGATGGCTGCTCAAACAACAAAAACCCAACACTGTCTGACCAGAGGGCTCGACTTTCACTCAACCGTTTAGAGGCTCTCATGTATCTGAAAAAGAAGAACGGGACCAAAGAGTTCGGTTCAAATCTGACAGGAAGCATCGTCTTTTCGGATCCAGCAGAGATCAGCGTTTTTCTCCCAGGTGTTGGCATTGAGCTTCTTTTGAAGCTTCTAACATTTGGTTAAAGGACAACACACTGTGACTTTCATGTTCCAGTGGAACAAGCCGGCCTTTGTCTCCATATCACCACTGGGCTACTCTCCATTCATGCCTTTGTGTCACAGCAGACATCTCAAGTCAGAGAGGGGAGAAAATGGCAAAAAACAAATAGCCAAGCATCGGTTTTATTTAAATTATGTAACAACTCCAATGACTTTTCACCAGTTACAAGAAGTCTCTTTCACTTCCTGTTCTGACTGGGAGTAAAAGCTTCTCACCCTGGAAAACAAGTTTTAAATGTGCGGAAAACAGAAACTAATCAGGCTTTTCTGATTTCAGTTCGTCTTCGAGGTCCGACCTGCAGATTCTGAATCTGGTGGTTCTGGTTTTCTTTCTAGGGGCTGAAACAGATTTTTTTTTTTTTTAACTCCTGTGGTTCTTAGCCAAGAAAATGCAAATCGGGCATTTTTCCATTGGCTGGTTTGGAGTGAATCAACCAAAGTGTAATTTTATCACACATCGTCATGTGGCTGTAATAAACAAGGAGGAGAGGTTGCAAACTAGTAAAGATCACCAATCTCAGACAGACTGAGGGAAACTTTTCAGGGTTTCATGCCTCTGGTAAGGCACAGATGTGTCTCCATCTCCTCTTTAACGCATTAAATCTTTTTAAGAAAAGCCAGAAACCACTCAAGTGCAAATTGAGGACATTTTCTACTTTTTCTGATTAAACACATCAAAACGTGCATAAATAAAACATTAATGGAAAAACGGTTAGTGAATCTCTGGTGTCTGTCGCCTCTTTGAAGCTCTTTCTGCTCCACTCGACAGCATGAGAAGTGCTTTATAACGACTGGCTGATTGAAGACAATAGAAGCTGGAACCAGCAGTGTGGCATTAGTGTAAATACATGTAAAAACGTAACAACCTGCAATAAACAAACACTAGAAATCATCCGTTTCTGAGACCCTGCAGGAGCTGCTGACGTGTGAGCGAGTCAGGCTGGAATGTCTCTGCATTCCAGTCCCAGGGTACGGACCAAGAGGGAGGGAACCGGAGAGAAACCTGGACCTCCCTCCACCTCCACCCTGCATGGCACCGAATGCATCAACATGTCAGAGTCTTTACATCAGCTCCAACCTGCCCTCCTCCATAACAAACCCTTAAACTTTACATCCAACATGTAGTATTTAAGTTATGAGTTAAAAGTTTGGATGCCATAAAGTCTATTTTGGATGAACTGAATCGAAGGAGAAAAGCTCCTGGATTATCAGAAACCCACAGGGAGATTATCAGGACGAACATTTGAAACGTAGGAAGAAATCAAGGTTTCATCAGACATGTTGAACACAACTCTAATTTGTTCTAAACTGAGCGTTTGTTCTGCTATTTGAAGCATGTGGATGTTCTGAGGCGTGGGCAGCATGAGGAGGGGATTAAGGAACCTGAACTTGGCCTGTAAAGCAGATATAAAGACTGTTTTCTGTCAAGTTTTATTAGTTTCTCTCCAGTAACAGAGTTTCAGATTTAACATGAAAGACAAAGAAAGCTCTGCAAGCTGAGAAAAACAGGAAAAACTGTTTTAATAAAGTTTTATAAGACATCAAAGTGCAATAGAAACTGAATTGTAGTAGCATAAATGAATTATAATATTATTACTACTGTTTTGATAAGGGTAATAGTTTGAGTATTCTCATTCCACCTGCCACATCAGCCTTGAACTCAATCTTTAGAAGCAGCTCAATAAAATCTTAACATGCAAATGAAAGTGTCTCCAATAACTTTAATCAGCTTTTCACTTTAAATAAATTCATCATCAGTGGTTGTAAAAATCTGTCCACAGTTCAGCAGATTTAAAATGTATTTCTGTTTCCACCCAGTTCCTGACAGCTTGTTGAGCCATTAGCATGACGAGTTCATCTCCATTAAGCTTTAGGATGTTTCCCTCCCGATAGTCCAGTGGACTCGGTTCTATCTGCATCATCTGCTCCATCTCCAGCTGCTGTCGTTTTCTTTCTCTCTGCTCTGAGTCAAACTAACCAATCCTCTGACCAGCCTGTTCCCCTCCCGGCCTGCGGGGGCGCTGCAGCAAGAACCACTGAAGGAAACAAGAAAACCTCAGAAGACAACTGACAAACTTCCTTCTTCACCAAATGGAAACTAAAATGGAGGCGTCAGATTTTAGTGTTTGGAGGATTTCTCTTTAGTCTTTGGCCCATTTCTCTAGGCTAGCGCATTAGCTTTGGTTGCATTTACCCAGAATGCTTTGCGCTGCAATCCACTTCCTTCTCTTGGCTAATGTCCTGTCGCTTGGTGTTCACATATGCATTCAAACTGAACCAGAGTTCACTTCAACTGAACCCAGACCGAAGTTTTGAGGACCAGACTTCGATTAGCTTTCACACCTCCCCAAACGGACCGGACTTTCAAGACAAACGGATTGGAGTTGGATTAAAGTGGACTAAACAGGGATGGTGGGACTGCACCCTTAATTTTCCATCCTTTCCTACAGATCCACTGAGGTCCCTCCTGTCTGCAGAGGAATACTTTCTATTCACAGCTGGGACAGCTACCTGGTGCGTCACTTCCACGTCTTGTTTAGTCAAACATGAACCAAGAAAAGCCTCACCTGGATGGTAACTCTGCTCTACTGGAGAAACGCTCAGCCAGAAGTGCAACAGTAACGGATGAACAGACTTTCTGCTGTGTTCTCCTCTGCATAATTTAGAGGAGGAAACCTGAACCCTTCGTTATGAATATAAAACCCTGCATGAGAAAAACATGAGTGTAAACATGTAACGAAGACCACAGAACAGACGGACGAAGGCCGGGTCACAAGTTCTGCAGCACTTTATGCAAACAGAAGAAACAGAAGCAACGACATCACTAATTTACAACAAGAGGGTCATTAATTTAAATTAACTTTCATTTCATGCAAAATGCTGCTAAAAAGCTCCAACAGTTTCCTTTGATTTTTACATTTTAGGACCAGATTTGAGCTTTAATTCAGTCGATCTTCTCCATGAGGCGTCAGGGACAAACTTTTCATCCACTTTGACGTCCTGATGATTTTTTTGGTTTAAATTAAGTCCAGTGCTGGGTTGCACGATAAATCGCAAAGTTATCATTGGAGGATTAATGTATTCATTAACAATTTCACAGAATGGAGTTAATGAATCCAGACTGCGTTTGATAGAAAAGCATCCAGTGAAGTTCTGGGACTTTAAGTCTGATTACATCATTTTAACTTGTTAAAAACTTTAATGCAATTGATTGCATTTCCTTTTTACATATAAAGGTCCCAATGAAACATTTATATTTGTGAGTTTCTAGTACAGAAATATTCCCTCAATGTCAAAAAATCCCTTTCACAACTCTGGTGTTTCCCTTAAATAAAAATGTAACTAAAATCACAACTGAATATGTTTATTCATGCGATAAGTCGTCACAAAACACGCTGCACCATCATCCTGCTGCTACTACTTCCTGTTGTCATCTTCTTCGTGGTTTCTGCCAGTGGCAGCATCTGTTTATCGCCTGAAGTGACTGATTCGTTAAACCAATTTAAAAAAAGAAAACACCTCATCCACAATCAGAAAAATAAGTTTTTTCAAAATTACTGTTTCCATCAAGCAAATTAACTTTCAAAATGTTACAATGCCCAGGTATATGGTCAATGGAAACGCAGGTGGAGGCTAAAGAAAACCTGCAGACGTTGCACCTAATGTCAAGCAGCTTTAAACATTATAAATCTATCAGGATCAAACTAACCCCCTGCTGTGGCGTCCAGATATTAATGTCGGATCAACATTTGTGCTGCTGTAGCGTCTCCACCCACCTGTGGTAAAGCGGTGTTGAGCTGCCTCTGCAGGGAGTCCCGCTCATGGCTGACTTCATGCAGCTTGCTCTGCGTCAGGCCCAGATTCTCCTGAGTCTCTCTCAGCGTGTCCAGGAGCCGGTCCCGCTCCTCCAGCATGGACACCATCAACGACTCAAAGTGACCCTCGGAGTCGGACTGCAGCGGCGACCCGGAGCCTCTGCGGCCGCCGCCGTTCCCGCCGCCCGGCCCTTCGGTCTCGCTGATGGTGGGCATCACCTCACACATCATCTGCACAGCAGCAGGGAAAGAATGAGGTGGGAAGCAGCAGACAGCAAAATGAGCGGCTTTCTCATATTTAAATAAACCGTATGAAATATGTACGTTTTTCAGTAGTAAGAACATACATTCACACCCACTGAAACATAAAGAACCAGCCTTTTTCCCGTTTGTTATAGAAAACCCAGCTTTCACATCTTCTCCGGTTTTATTTTATTATGTTCTAAATATGGGCCTTTCTGTACAATCTGAAGTTTTAATCTTTGAGCTTCAATCCTTTAACTTCCTGCTTCAACACCTGAATTTCCCACCTGGGTACATTAAAGGATTTTTCTATTCTGATATCCTTTTTGCACAAAGGATAGTACTTTCAGTATTGAGTGAAATACTCAAAGTACTTTGAGTATTGAGTGAAATACTGAAAGTACTTTGAGTATAATCATTGCCCTCAAAGCTGTGGAATAATTTTAGCCTATTAACTCCTCATGTTTACCGTTTGCTCCATTTCTCTGTCAATTTATTTTTGACACAAATAAAAATACCTCCTAAGGGACAAACAAAGGATCATTCCACACAAAAACAAATTATGTTTTAAGACTTGGATCTGATGCATTGAAAACCTAATTTTTAAAGTCTAAACGAGGATCTGGGCTTTCAGGATACTGTTCAGCAGTCTCCTGAACAGCTTCTGTCATTCTGGATCATTTTTTCTGCACTGGTTTGTTTTGTTGCTTCACTATTAAGTAACAGACTGAGCCGTCGACTGATTAACATCTTCCTGTGTTGACTCGGACCGTGGCAGACTGGAGCGGGATCCGCTGATCCGAAATCATCCGAAAGGCTTCTGGACATGAGAACTCAGACAAGCAGCTTAAATCATCTCTGACACAAAGACATTCAGAGGATTATCATCGCCTCAAACATCAGAATCAGGGAACGACTTTTCATATTTACCACCAACATTCAGCAAACTGAAAACAAGATTTCCTGCCAAACTGCTTGGTCTCTGGATGCCATCAGCTGGGCCTTCAGCAATAATGCAGAGTCATCTGAAAACCAACAGGTTACTAGGACTTCCTCCTCTCACATCCGACACACAAAACTAAAAATATCCTATCCTAGGGAAGCAGAAAAACTAGTTCACTGTCACTTTAAGGCAGGACTATCCGTGTTCTTTACCGTCAGAAAGTCCAGAAAAATGTTCTCCAGTTGACCCAGCTCCCAGTTTACTGGACCTAGCTCCCAGTTTACTGGACCTAGCTCCCAGTTTACTGGACCTAGCTCCCAGTTTACTGGACCCAGCTCCCAGTTTAGCCAGTCTGCTTTTAGAGCAGAATTAAAACGTTCCTGGTTGATGAAGCTGAGACAGACTTGGATTATGCTGATCTCTGCAGCTACAAACTGACCGCTTCTCCTCATGCTGCTTCTTTCCATTACCTGCTGTGTTTGCTACCGTTTACTTCCTGGTTTTTCTCAGTTTTTTCACCTTGTATTAGTTATTTGGCAACCAGTTTCAGTTTAGCGTTGGTATTGTCCTGGAGGGATTCTAGACAAATATCTATTGCTATCATTAACCATGTACTGCTGCCAGTTTACTTCTTTTTCTTGCTTCTGTATTTTGTCTGCTGTCTTCTCAACCTCCCAGTCAGTTGCAGTTTACCGATTACATTCTCAGATCCAAGAAACGACCTCTGACACAAACAGAATTTGTCTGATTGGTAGGTTGATTGATTTAATCACCTGATGCAGATAATTCAATCAACACATTCAAGGTGAGGGTTTAGAGACTAAAGGCACATTTTCCTGAACATCAACACATTATCAAAGTTGATGTTTTCCTAAAAGAAGTGAGGTTAAAATAATTACAGAAAGGATTAACCATAAAGATCAAACTAAGTGTCACAAATGTAGCAAAGTTTTTCAGGGTTTACCTGCAGAAAATTTACTCCGCCTGGTGGCTTACCATGTTTCTGAATTAAAAATGTTTAAAGTTGACAGGAAATTTGAAAATATCAAAAGCCTAAAATAAACAAAAACAATGCTCAGCCTGGTGGGAGCACAAGTAAAGCCTGGTGGCCCGCCAGGCTTATAGAAGCCAGAGCTCAAATTTCTAATAATTCATTACACAGATTTCCCGACGTTAATGTCGGCATCAACATTTCTAAAGACGCTCCATGAATGATCAGGGATTCCTGGAACTCTGGAAAGCTGAATGGCTAAAACGGTTCAATAACCTGAAGAACAGATTAAAAACAATAAATATCTGTTCTTGTTGAGCTAATGCGCCAATTTATTCAATAATTCAGCAGTAAAAAATGTTTTTTAAATTGAAAATGTTGCTTATTTTGTTGATATTTCAATTGTGATTAATTAATTACAGATCCTGCAATTAACTCGATTAAACATTTTAATTAAGCCCCACCAGCACTATTTACTTATTTATAACCAAAGAGTAGAGAAGGCCGAGTTCACCCTGGTTTTGAAGCTTTGTTTATGTTCTAGTTCAAGTCCCGTTTCTGCAGATTTCAGATAAGATAGTGACTAAGTTCAAAAGCACAGCAGAGATGATTTGATCACCAAACTTTAGACACAATCCGTCATTTCAACAACGCATCGACTAAAAAGAGGAAAGAGAAAGTCAGATCATCTAGATCTTCAAACAAACTGTACCAAAGCAAAATATTTTATCTATATTCAAGCCGACGTTGAGCAAAGAACTGAGATCAAGCCTGGAGTTCATTTAAAAGATGCTGCCAGCGGGTTTACACACCGAGCCGCACAAACCGGAGAATCATGTGAGCTGGATTTGACAAACCTACACAAGCAGCAAACCCACAGCGGGCTGAGGGAATTTAAAACAACCCTGATCGGTCAACCAAAAACTCCCTCCTGGAAGCGTTTGTCTTTGACACACACTAATTAACCAGACAAAACTGACCGTGTCAGCACTAATTAATTGAAATCAGGAATTGCATGCTTCCAATAATAAATGCTGTTTGTGGTGGACTGAGCCAAACTTAACCTAATTTACTGGAAGCAAAAACCCTGAACCAACGCTTCATATTGAGGTCAAGCCACTCAGGATCAGCAGCGGGGGGGGGAGGGTCGCTAAGCATCAACGGGAGGTAGCGACAGATGGTGAGCAACTCTGTAAAGACACGCTGTACGTCAAAAACTAAAGGTAACAAATCAAGATTTGGATAAAAGGCCACACAACATTTATAAAACTTTTTACCAATTACTTTGTAGAGAATCATTTTGAGGCTCAGAGCATAAAGGACTCGGTGTAAAGTAAGAAAGGTGGAGCTGACATTCTGCCTTTTGTAAGCGTTCAGCTTTTTCCTGGATGATTTTTTTTGCTGAAAATCCTCTGATCGGTGGAGGTAACCGTTTTGAACATGAAGGAATCATAAAATGATCCTCATTTGCTCATCAAAACACATTTACTGCTTCTACCAACAACTACAGCTCAATGCTGCAGATTTTCTAATGACATTCTTGACATTTTAGTCCCAAACATTCACATAATTGGGTTTCCTCTGTATTACGAAACATAATCAACACAGAACAGAAGCTGTCCTCTGGTTCAGCAGCTGCTTTATGGATGACTTTATTTATTACCGTGGTTCACACTGAAAAATAGGAGTTTATAATCAATACATTGCAAAGAGTTTTTATGACTAGAATAATCCTGTCTTTAGTGATTCCTGCACCTGTAGTTGAGGCAACAACAGTAACTCTGCAGTAAGCTGCCATCTTTCCTACGTACAGGGTTTCCTCACAGTTTTACTTTTATCAGACATCGTTTAACATCTGGACAAAGTTGGTGTATAATCTAGATCAGATTATTCTAGAATAAATACAGACTTTACCACTTCCAAAAGAAAAGGGAATTTAAATGTTTGGTTCTGAGCCAAACAAGCTTCAAGAACCTCGAGTCCAGCTTGAAACCCAAAAGTAAAAAGATCTAGAGACCAAAATAAAAACAAAATCTTTAATAACTTAAAAATCCACATGTTGGACAAATGGTCAAAATGTGATTTGATAATCTACATTTAAGTGCATCATTTCTAAAATGCAGACTTTTATCAAAGTTATGTCTTCAAATACACATTAAAATGAATCAAATTGATAAAATGAGGCATAAACTAAATATTGCAGTCAAAAATGCAAAAAACATTTTCAAAATAATACTTTATATGTTTTAAATAATCTGCGTATTAACTGTATTGAAAGCTCAGTAATAAAGCATGTTTTATATAAAGCCTAGTTTATTCTGAAACACTATAATTTTTTTTACTATTAGTTGAATGTCCTCTCCACCAGTCTGGGAGGCCCAGGATAAAAAACGTTAATGAAATAAGGCCTGCATTTAATCTTCATTCTTCTTTACTCTAGAGTAGAAAACTGATGAAAAGCCCATTGTTTTTTAAAACACTTGTTAGTTTTGACAAAAGTATTAAACAGTTAAGAAAATGTCGATTTTTTTCAATCTGAAAATCACTGATCAGACCCAATCAAGGAAAAATCGGCCGATAATCTAGAGGAACCGACTGGTTTCTACTTCTGTTCATTTTTTCTGACAGCTGAAATCTGCATCCTTGGCAGTAAAACATGAGGCGGCAGCTGCATCATTTTTGTTGAAACCTTTGGAGAAAAAGGGAGCATCCAAAGCCCAGTTCAGCACCATCCAACTAGTGACACATAGCTCACCTTTGCAGTTTGACGTTAATCCGAACTCCTTTGTAATCCACGTTTTGGAGATAAACTAAATCCAACTCTACGGAACAGTCTTCAACAATATCCAGAGATATTCGGGAATTCTTAACTCCGTCCAGGGGTTGGGATTAAGGCTGTGGAAGAGTCCTTTAGAAGGGGGAAAAATTAAAATTTCCTTAAGGCCTCAGACCCACACAGAGTGAGAGGGGGGCAGTATTCCAACTTTGGCCGGCTAACTCCGTGTTAGCACGCTAGCTTCCCGAGTGAGCTGGTGATTCGATGATTGCATTCCTGGATCTGGAAGTAAAGTGTCTATCTTTGCACATCAAAAACACGCAAGCACCCTAAAATATGAAGTTATTCTAATCGAAAATAGCATTTCATAACTGACAGATACACCGTGATCCAGTCAGGTGACGTGGAAACTGTTGCTGAGCGGCTAGCTAATTTGAAACAGAAATCTTTGGCTTGGAGTCGGTATAAATCCACAGCTACTAGCCCGCTAGGTAGCTAAGGCTCACTACTTTTAATTTATGAACAAACACGTAAAACTCGGTTTCGTATAAAAGTACGCAACATTGCAAAACATATACTATAAAATCTATTTCAAAGCGTTTAAATGATAAAATCCTGAAACGGGTCTCCAAAGCTGCCGAAATGAGGAAAGTATCCAGCAGCGTTAGCACCTCGGCTAACGTTAGCTTCCCGTCGATGCGGCTGCGGAGCGGCGTCACCACATCACGGCGCAGCTCCGCTTCTTCCACTCGGAAACTTCCAGCCAACACCGGCCCGTTAGCGACGGTTTTCCCCGCTCCGACAAAAACCCGAACTTTAATCCACTCCCTTCACGGGGGGGGGGGGGTTTCGCTTAGCGTTTCCGACCGAAATAAATAAAAAAAAGCTCCGTTGGTCCGGTCGTGTGTTTTAGCCGTCGCCACTGCCTGGCAGCTTCGGCGGTCCGTGAGAGGTAAGGAGCCTGGCAGTCTGCGGGAGGAGAGCGCTTCTTCCCCCGCGGTGGGCTGCCTGGAAACTGGAGGAAAGGGAAGAGCAGCAGCACTTTCAGTTCCTGCGAGCGCTCAGGTGACGACCACACACGAGGTTCAGCCTGAGATTTTCCCTGGAAATGTTATTTATTGTGTTAATATGCTGGTGCTTCTCAGGAATTTTATCACCCAAAAGTTATTTACCTTTTCAGTTTTTCAAAATAACTACAACGCAGAAGTGGGAACTAAAAATATATACTCATGTAAGAATACTTCAATATATTTTTAAGCAAGTGAAAGTAAAAAAAAAAAAAAACATCGAAGGAATTATTCAAGTAATAGGAGAAAAAAGTTATTGGTAAAAAAAAAAAAGGTATGTGACTCAAATCTGGAACAAACTTCCAGAAAACTGCAAAACAGCTGAAACACTGAGTTCCTTTAAATTTAGAGTAAAAACCCACCTGTCTATAATAAATAAATGTTATTATTATTATTGTTATCATTACCTGTTTGCAGCTGCTCTGAATCATAATGAATAAAATGTTTTCCAACATATTTGATGTGTGTTGATGATTTTGACGACATCAAAATGTAATGTTTGTTTCTGGTTTCTCAAATGTTGACTCTGTGGTGTCTTTTATTAATGTATTTTTAGTTGTAAAGCATAAAAACGTCACATCATAAACTGCCTTGTTGCTGAAATGTGATATAGATTTAAACTTGATTGACTGAAGTACGTCTATCATTTAATGTTTAAAAATTACCTCATCTAATGGACCAAAATGTAAAATATTGTGGACATTTTGGCATTTTAAAGGCCAAAATGAAAGTAATTCATATAAATACCTATTTAAAAAAAGCAAAAGAAACATTTTTCCAATTTCTTTTTTCAATACATATGAAACATTATTAAAAACCATTTAAATAAAATTAAAGAGGTGAATTTTTGGTTAAAACAAAATTGTTCTTCATTCAGTGAAGTTTCTCAGAGGAGTCTGAAATTTTACTAAAGTTAGAGTAACGATACTTCAAAAAAAGATTAGTCATGTAAAAGTAACAAATAGTGAAAAAGGTTATTTCAAGTAAATGCATCTGAGTAAATGTTTAGCAAATGGATGTTATGCATTGTAGACACAGAATGTTAAAAATGATTTTGGGTCACTTTCTTTTAAAATGCTTTCTTATTTAATCAGTTTAATTAAATAAAAGCAGATTGATGAATAAAAGCAGCAAAGTCAGCTTGTTATAAAAAGACAAATACTTTGTGTTTCACTTCAAATGTACCATTTTAACATAATTATGTCAGCAATAATTTTTATTTGATTACAATTATACATTTTTAAATCTCCATCTGCAGCAACAACTTTTACTGGATGGGTCAAATTTCTGTCATTTTTGAAGTGGGGGCCGTGTTTCACAGGAGCAACAAATCACTCAGTTTGCTTTTTGTTTCTTCATTTGTAAAATAGGAAGAAAAAACATATAACAATAAAAAACTCCAACACTTCTAGGTTTTGTCTTGGTTTTTGAAATCTTTGTTTAAAACGAACAAAATTGCTAAATCCAGGACAAGCATGGAAGAAAACCTGCTAGAGAAAACAACTCTACTCATAGAGAACGGCCTAGTCAAAGTCCAGACCTAAAGAAGATTTTTTTTCCTTATTTGAGCCTGATGAGACTCTGAACTTTGAGAATGTGCATCATTTTGTCCCCTGTTTACAGGAAGAATGAAACTGAATTGAAAATAAATGGAAAACCTTAAATAAAAATTGGATCTGTCAACTTTTTCTGGACCTAAAAACACTTTTATGTCATGTGATTAAAACCAATTTAACTTCTTCAAATTGAACTGCATCCACCTTTGTCTCGTTAATTAACTTAAAAAATAACTTGGGCGATGAGCTTGCATCTTAATCAGGTCTAAGTGGGTGAGTTCAGTAAAACTGGTGTTAAACATTCATTTATAAAATATAATTCAAAGCAGTTTTATGCATAATTGTTTGTGAGAAACATTCAGAAATCATAAAACACAAATGAAGCCGTTCTGAAAATCTTAAACAGAGGTTTGGCTCCATCTAGTGGTCATATTGGCCCATTCATGTAAAACTTGTCTGAAATTAACCCGAAATGAAATATGCATAATTATATACAAATACTCAAGTTCCATGTTGAATTATTACTATTTTGCTTAAGTGATATTAATGCATGAATACATTATTTTATTTTAAAGTTTTTGAAAATATAATTATTGTGGGAACCTGGACAACAATGAGATGAAGAAGATATCTATCTATCTATCTATCTATCTATCTATCTATCTATCTATCTATCTATCTATACAAAATTTACCTTTAAACTCACTGATATAAATGTGGTAAATGAGGAAAATATAGAAATAAAAACAATCACATTTGTTTGCTGTAAGTTTCAAAGCTGGAGGTGATTAAATGTGAAACATTTCATTCATATTTTCCCTGTGTGACCAGAATGTGACAAAAATATTTATGAATATAAACCTATGAATAAATGGCCAACAGAACTTGAGATGGACTTTCCCTCTGTCTCCTCTCTCTTATTTTTTAAAATCCATCCATCCATCCATTTTCTTCACACCCTGTCCCTTAGTGGGTCAGGAGGTGCTGGTGCCTCTCCAGCTAGCGTACCGGGCGAGAGGCGGGGTCACCTGGACAGGTCGCCAGTCTGTCGCAGGGCAACACAGAGACACACAGGACACACAACCAATGTCACATTAATAAAGACTGAAAAGACAAAATGCTGTCACTGATTTTCCAAATCATGAAGCTGCTAAAACATGAAAGAGGCTGGATGCATGATGCTCATTGGTCTGTGTTGTTGCTGGGGGTTTATGTGTAAATTGCCTAATTTATGTGGTGGTGATGCAGAAACTCTCATAATTACAGTAACATCCTTGGTCAGGATTTCCTCAGAATCAATAATGTTGTGGCTTTTTTAACTCTAGCTTCTTTGCTTCTTCCCAACATTAATGGCCGAGTGGTGCTACAAAGTCTGGCTGTAACACTAGATTCTGTATTTCACACACCAAAAACAATGAAATCAGTATTTTATTGAGATTGTGAGAAAAAAAGAAGATAAAATCAAAAGCCTTTCCAAAAAGGACCTTTTTATAGAATAAAAGCTTAAGTCACATTTTTTTTATTTCAGTTTTACAGAAGCGACATTTTATTCAGGACAGAAGAAAAAAAAATCAAAGGTTTTAGTCCGAATCATAATTAGTCATTTAAAAGATTGAATTAATATTTCAGAAACATCAGAATCCCACGTTCAGGTTATCCCAGCAGCGGCTGATGCTGCAGTTCTAGCTCTCATGTGCAGGCAGAGGTTGGTATTTGACCCTGGAGGTTTTGGTTTTGTAGATGATCACGCCGCAGACCATCCCAACAGCAGCCAGGAGGCATCCAGCCACAAACACCAGGTTCAGGTTGGCAGCTGCAGACGAGAGGAACACGGTGCTGATGGAGTCCTGTCCACATTTTACCTGCTGCTCATAAACCTCATCATACCATCTCCTCACCTGAGCCTCCTCTGGGGTCTGCCTCACGCTTCAGACGCAAAGGACCCTGGGAAACGAAGTGCATCCCGCTCTCGATCACAGCCTCTCTCCTTCTGCGGCTGAAGCTGCTGGACCTTGTGGAGTTGCTGCATCCCCGTGAGCACCTGGTGTTGGGGTTTCCTGCTTCACACATCATGACGGTGCAGCTGATGTACACCTGAACTCAACAACACACAGCCATGAACAGAAACACTCCCTCTGGTGGACAAAAAGCAGAGCTGCACTCCAGCTACTTCAGAACTCTGCTGCACTTTGCATCAAAGAGCCAATAGACCTAACATTTGTGATTTTTATATTTATGCTGAAGCAAGTAATCCAACAAATGTTCAATTTCTCTTTGACCTTTTTTGTTCACAATTAGAAACAGCTGTACCATCATCAACACCAACTGGTCAACATCATATTTAACACCAGCTCCTTGTATCTAAACAGATCAACAGATTTTACAGAAGACCTGACTTGAAACTCTGTGTTTGGCTTTGACAATGACATGTGAAGTGATGCATATGGAGAAGCAGCTGCACTTCCTCACCTGATCATGCAGGCCAATAAATCTGAAGGCCTCCATGCTGAACTGGAACTGTCTATCGTTGGAAGGTGTGTATGTCTGCACAGTCGGGTCAACCCCACACCTGCACAGAGAACAACAAACCAGTCACAGCGCTACTGAATCAAAGACATACAGAAAACTCTTTGTTGTGTTGGATATTTGGCACTTTTGGACCTTGGTCAAATATGGTTGTGGAAATGAATCGTTTTGACTAAAATTTGTCTTCGCCATCCAAGCATTAATGATGGAGAAGCATTAACATCATGCATGTTTTAACCGGATGGAAAGCCACGCCTCACCCGTTGTCAATGATGGAGTAGGTTGGATGGTAGTTGGGGTTGTCATACGGTGCAGCTCTGCAGGACTCCACAAACATCTGGGTGTTGTTGACAGAGGAGCTGGCGTCCAGCTGCATGTAGATCCTGTTTCCGATGTCAAACTCCAGCGGGTATGAGTTTGGGTCATACTTGGCTTCAAACTGGTCATTCTGGTAGAACTCAAACTGGTATGTGAAGGTGCCGAAGCCTTTCTCCCACACTGTGACGTTCTTTCTGTGTGCTGAGAAGCTCAGGGTCACATTCCCCCGTTTGGGGTACTGGCAGTAGAACCGGGCCTCCACCAGGTTCTTCCTGGTGATCAGCCCGTTCGGGTCGTCTTCCTTAGTGGTGATCTCATTCTTGAAAATGAGGTAGTCGTCGTCTTCCTGCAGAGGGAGTGGTCTGTGTTCAAACAGGTAACTGCCTGGAGGTAATGAGTGCGATGCATCAAACCGCTCTCACCTCGATCTGAGTCCCACATTCGTTGAGGGGAACGACGGCGACGATGTGAGAGCTGTTGGAGTGCCTCCGCAGGCTGCAGATGGTGTTGCTGGGGTCGCTGAGGCGAAGATGATCCTCGGTGAGTCCGAAGAAGGAAGCTTTGTCAACCTCAACCTTCATTGTGGATTCGGTGCAGGTCACTGTGGCTTTAACTGGATCAAACATAGATGTCAAATAATTAGTTAGGTTTAAACCCAATGACAATTAAAGAACAAAAACTAAACATCTAAACAGACGACTGTTCTTCAGAAATAGTATCATCAACTGTAGCAATATTTATATGGAGACCTTTAAATCTGGACTCACTTTGCTCCTTCCTGATTTCCACCAGAACACACCTCATCTGAGACTGATAGACGGAGGACCTGGACAGCCATCAGGAAACAAGGCTTTAGGAAACACTGATTCTATACAACTTCATGAAAACCTATTTTCTCATTTCATATAAAGAGTGAAGAACAGTAGGTATATTTCTATCCACGGTAATTCAACGTGCTTTACGGGAAAACGAAGCAACAGAAAACATCGGAAGACTAAATAAAAACTCTTGTTGGGAGATTCTTAGAAAAAATATCAACTTTAATGTTTTTTGCAACATATTTTTTTCATAAAGATGAGAGTAGGATGGTGTTTGTTTGAGCTCATCATGCTTTCATATTCCCTGCATAAAATAAGTCCTGGTCTCACCCGCTCACCGACTCCACAGCAAAGCATATTGGGTAATGCTCCCCCAGGTCGTCCAGGACTGGTGTCCACCTCAAAACAAACTCGTTATTCGTGTCTTTGTGTTTGGTGATGTTTGCTGGTCCACTAATGACAAGACTTTGGATGCTGGATGAAAAACAAAGCAGAGGTCCTTGTATAATGTTTGTTTCCTTGTTGACTTCAGTAAACTCTGCTAACTCACGCTGAGTGTGTGGCCTGAGCTCTGACTCTGACCTCCACCTCTTTGTTGACCTCTGCCATGATGCGTTCTCCCTCTGCAGGTGTTGGAGCCACAAGCTGAGGCAGGTAGATTCCCTCCTGGCATGATGGAACAGCAGGGTCCACTGGAAGACAAAATCAGGATTAAACTGTAAGGATCCAAACAGGCATGTGTAAGATGTTGGTGTATCCTCGGTTAAATGTTAAGGTGATTAAATCAAAGGTACCCTGGAGACATGAGTCAAGACTACACTGTAGGTGTTAGAAAGGTCAAACATGAGGCCACGTCCTCTGTTTATTTTGGTTTTTAATGATTGACTGCCTTCAGTCCTGTCCTACTGGTCTAACAAACCAAACTGAACAAAGACTGGGCAGCAATGGACAGAGCAGAGGCTCAAACTGGCAACCCTCAGGTTACAGGATGCAGTCTGACCACCAAACGTTTCATCAACTCTACTGGGACTGTCCTTGGTGGGATGAGACTAAAACAATGATAAGTCAATGGGAGGCTACCTTTTGTTCACTGTTGAATGAGAGCTTTGATGCCTAAAGTCTCCAAAGGGAACCTTGTTAGGATGCAAGGAATCAAAACGTCTCTGAAATACCAGCACAGAATTTAACAGAAACTTTACATGGAATTACAAATGTTGAGGTCAAATTACAGACTTTTGATAGTGGACTTTGAAATGATTAGATATTTCATAAAACCATGAAAACATTACGACTTACCAAGAAACGCAAACTGCAGTGGTAATTTGCTGAGGGGAGAGCCGGAGGTCAGGTATCCAGGAGGCGTTGGGGTCATCCACCACCAAGGGCTGGTTGGTGGGGCTGCGGTTGTGGTAGTCGGCCACCACCCCCACCAGGGTGTGGTTGTGGGTGGACTTGTTGGATTTGCAGACAGAGGATACTTGCGAGTCCTCGAGCCATCAGAGTAGAACAGATCAATGGTGTTTCGGGGGTGGTCTTCTATGTCGAGGAATCTGGTATGGGTGTGAGATCTGTCCAGGTATACGCAGAAAAATGGAATAAAGGCCTGGGAAATAACAGTATAACCCTGATTAATGATTAAAAGATGATTATAAATGTTAAGTGATTATAAGATGATGATACTCATGCCAATGAAGCAATGTGTAATAATATACAGGCCAGTGAAGAAATGTTTGTAATGAATGATCAAAACATGTATTCTGTACCTTTAATCAAGTGAATATTATAATGATGTATGCTCTGTATTCTTAAATCCATTGATTCTACTACATTATGAAAGGCTAAAGGTTGTACTTTTGAGTTAACCAACAAATAACATGTATTATTAAAGATCATAAGAGTACTTTTCACTAAGCAGAAGGCTAGGGACAGAAGGGTGAGTCATCTAAATGGGGAAGGAAAACAAGGGTGCGGCAGAATTGGAAACAGATGGTCAACGGAAAAAACGGGAACTGCCCCGATGAAGCGAGAGGCAGGGATGAGTCATTGGAAAACTTGAGAAAGAGCCCGGTACTTTCCACAGGCAGCCCTGCCCTTCATGACATCAGGTAATGACATAATGCGATGGGCAGGTTCCATGGAAACACAAGTGCATAAATACCGATGCACGAGTCAGAACGAGCGTTCTTCGTTCGCAGCGCAGAAAGGGAGTCAGCAGAGGAAGCTGCCTAAAGATCTGCGGAGGATCACACCGAGGGACCGAGGGTAACTACTCCATGATTTCACGCTGCCTAAAAGGGACGAGTTCCACACGCCAACACCCCTGGTTCCAGATCCGACCGAATCCTCCGCCTCTACTCAACGCTCTCAACTCCGGTGCAGCTGACTTGGAAAAGAGACGGAGGTCTTTCAAAGACAAAGTCTGCACGTTCAATGGAAAGCGTGAGCCTTCTCTCCGCTTCTCTTCAGTAAAGAGGATTTTGCTCCGGCTGGACAAAGACTCTGACCAAGGACCGCAAAAGATTACAGCTGCCGAGATCAAAGACCATCGGGTATGAGGTGATCAGCTTCTCCCAAAGCCTCGCTCAGTGAATTTAGTGAAACAGGTTAGGAATGAGAATAAGGAAAGGAGGTGATTAATCCTAGTTGATTTCATTATATTTTTGCTTCTTTTATAACTCTTGGAAATTAATTTGTTGTTATATGCCCCTGCTAAAGCTTGCTTAATAAAATTATAATTCTAAAGATTCTAATGAGAATTGTGAACAGTGAGTTTAATTGTGTCAGTCTCGATTATTGTTGGTTCTCCTAAATATAGTAAAACAATATACATGATGCTAGAGACAGGGTGGCTTTGTGTTTTCCTCTGGTGAGTGTTAAAATAATGACCTTGGGACTTAACTCTAAGTCACTAAATTTAATCTAGCCGTTAACAAGTGCCGTTATTTTAGGAAAGGAGCTACCGTTAACAGGAGTGGTTGTAGGGGTTATGTCGTTGTGAGGGCTACTCAGCGGATTGCCCCTCAACTGTAAAAGGTCATAACTTCTGGATTGAAGGTAGTCAGAGCTAGACGAGTCCTTTCCGACCCCAGTTTAAACAGATAATTCTCCACAAACTATCGCTAAGGTAAGACCCGAGTTTCTGGGGGTTTTCCGGACCTGTTAGACAGAGAACTGGGCAGTAGTGAGTCCTAAGAGTTGTGAGGAGTGGGCGGGACTTACTATTGGTAGTAACAGACATCTATCACCAACTCAAGCCCAAATATGTAGGTGTTGGCGGTGGTGTACTGGTAGCGCAACGTGCAAGAATCCTGACAAAGACAATCCCATTTATGGAATGCAGTCGATCACCAGTATCTTTATGTTTATGAATCAGTAATAGAAAATCAATCAACCAACCGGATCCAGGTGGAAGCCTGAGGGGAGGAAGCATCTGTCACACTCTATTCCAGGGAGATTCCCGTATCGGCACGCGACTCTGTCACCATCAGCATCGGAGGCAGCCAGCTTGTACGTTCTTGGGCAGTTCTGAGGAATTCTTCACGGGATACAAGCACAGGTTTTTGGAATATTCTACAAAGCAGTCCCGTATACCAACTTGGACAGATGTAAACAACCAGACGATTACCTGACGAAGGGGAGAACAGCAACATCTGGAGATCTGTTTGGTTCTCCTGTGTCTGATCTTGTTCCCAAATCCACAAGGGACTCCAGCCTCCAGTTACTGACTGAGTTACGAGTCGTGATCCAGCAGCAGCTGGACGCCCTGATGTTCATGGAAGAGAGGAAAACAGACAAAGTCACTTAAACTCAGCCAGTAAGGAATTTTGTAGCTTTTTTAATGTCTCCATTCTAAAACAACTCAGTCAGTCAGTATGGTGGCTCTGGTTGCTCTACTGTGTCAAGGCAAATGTGTGCTCTACAACAGGGAAACAATGGATATACCTCACGGCTTAAATCTAACAGTACGACAGATTCACCTGATTCAGGCAGTAAAACGGACTGAAGCTGGGAAAATAATTAACAGAAATAAATGCTGCTCACCTGAGGAGAAACGGTTTGTCACTGGGGACTCTCCACGTTTCAACGGTTTCTGTTTGACACCACTGGGATTCGTAGGATGGTGTGTTGGTGCTGGAGTCGATGTTAATGAGCTTTCTGTCGGTTGCAGACCCACAGTTGCCAGTATAACAGCTCCAGTAGTGGTAGTTTGCACAGGTTTCATAAGTATCTTTGCCTCGGAGAGAAATCTGGGGAAGAAATGAATTATTTAACCGTTTTAGGTGCCTGGGAGAGAAAAAAGATGAATTTTATGTAAAACTGAGCTCTGACTATGAACCAGGAATCATACCCCAAATTATATTCAATAATTATATCAGATAAAGCTCATTTAACTGCAAATTATTGCTGCTTGGATGCTGATCCTGAGACCTGATAATGGATGGATGGAGAGATGATGAAGGATGAAGAGCCAAGTTAGAAAGTAGAAATATTTTGTTTTAAATGTTTTTCAAATTTCCTTCGCTTGTTAAATCATCTGAAGAGCTAATTTAAAGATAAATGCATCATTGTCCAAAGACCAGATCATAAAACAAATTATGCCAAGTAACTGTGGTGCAGTAATCTATGGAGAACATGATAATAGTTGTCATCACCTTGAAGGACCCGTCAGGGTTTCGTCCTTTGTAGGCGTAGTTCATGGTTCCTCCCCAGTGATGAGACGCCGACACCAGGGAGGGGAGCAGCAGCTGAAGAAGGAGCAGCACTGCAGAGGCCATGATGACGTTCTCCAGCGACGGAGCTCACCTCCACCTGCAGGATCTTATATAGACCTGTCCCACCTGGGAGGAGACGCCCAGACGGATGGGAGCGACGAGGGCCGCTCCAGATCCGTTCAACAAGACGGAAATGAAGACAGATTTTCATAAATGATGCTTAAACTTCAGCAAGTTATGTTATTTCCAAAGTGTCACAAATCCTGAGAAAACACTAACTTTAGAGCTATTGTTTTGTAAATACATAAATATATAATTATTATCTAAAGTTTTACATTTCTTCTGAAGTAGCTTTTAGTGCTATTAAAGCTATATTTTGATTCTCTGACATGAAAATGTCTTAAATTACTTTTATTCTTTCACTTATGGATTTATTGATATAAACTGAGGTAAAGTGCATAGAGTTTGTTTCACTGTTAATCTTTGATTTACTTTTATGAAACAGTGTCAGTTTACGAGTATTCAGAAACAATACGCTTTTGTTTCTTCAAAGACCTCGAGTTCCTCGTGTCTCTTATCATAAAACATGACCTTGTTTAAAGAGGTGGGGGTACTTTTCTCTTTTTATCACCAGCATCAAACACATCCATTGCCTACACCGGTGGTCAAAGTCTGATATCAGCTGAATTAAGCGGCAGAATTTATAATTCTGCATTCATTTTGAACAAATATGTCTTTTCAGCAGCAACACAATCAGCAACACAAAACTGCAGCCAAAGCATAAAATCCGAACTTGCAAATAATCTACTGTAAATAAAAAAAACCTAGATAAACAGAACCCATTTATTACATTTGATGTTCTTTAGACACGAAAGAGAAACTTCTGAGAGATGCTTTTGTCCAGAAACTCTGCAGTTCAAGAACACAGCAGATCCAACAATCTTACTGCTTAAACACCTGCAGACACTGAGGATATGCAGAGGTTTGCACATGACCAATATGTGAACATTTGCTTTAAGAAATGTCTCCCATCAGCCAAAACAACGAGAAACAGATGGATGGTGGTGTTTAGGGATTTATGAAAGACTCAGATTATGGATTATTTAGTGTCACCAGTAGCAGAAAGACTGAAACCATCAGTGGCTGAGAATGTATCCCTTTACAGTTCAAAGAGTCATTTTACTGTCAATCTGGCCAATAAAACTCGTTTAGAGCCCTGAATGTTTCCTGACCTTTAGAAAGTTTTTTTTTTTTTTTAGCTATATCTACTGTAGGAAATATTTTTGCCATTTTTGAGGAACCACAATGTTTTGTTTTTCTATTTCTGGTTATAAAATAAAATAATAAAAACTTTCCCCAAATACAAAATGGATACATTTTCTTCTAAGGGATATTAATACTTGAGAAAAAATTATATGAAAGCTGATCAGAAGGAAAGCAGAGAAAAATATCAGAAATATTACTGGTACTCTTATTGTCACATGTTGTGAAAATGTAATTCAATTATTCTACAAATTGTTGAAGCATCATTTTTTTAGACTTTTCACAGGTTCAGTCACTTTCACTACTTGGAGAGAGTAAATGATTCTCACATTAACCAAGAATATTGACCTGAAAAGGTTTCATCTTTCTGCAAACCGTCCCTTTAAAAACTCTTAGCTTCCCTGACGGATCGTCATTCAGAACTAGAATCGTCTCTTTATGTCCTGAACAGTCCAGAGATTATGGCTGTTTAGCACTTTTATTGTGTCTCAGCCCAAGCAAGTTTTATATGGCATAGTTAATATTTTATTGATGTTGTTCATTTCATTGTAATGTTTTCCAAATCTTGAGTCTGAACTGGTTTTCTGAGTCAAATGGATTTGGTTTGGTGCACTAATTCTAACCTAAATGATTCCTTAACGCTCTAATTTACAGCCTCTGGTCCATTTTTATGTTGGGATGTTGCATAGAAATCTTCACCTGTTGCAGACACAGATTTAAAGTATGCAGGTAAACTTGGCCTGTCTGGCTAAAATAGGCAAAGTAGGACTAAAAACAACCAAACATCCTACAGTTGATCCGGTAAAAAAAATTCTGAAATATTATTTTGAATATTATCTAAATTTCTATTTAAAAAAAACAACAGAATTAAAAAATTATTCTCTTTTTCCGTAAAATGAGTGAGAAGTTTATCCTTTGGTTGAAGACAAAACGAGTCTTCAGTTTCCACGGTGACGCTAATGGACCAGCACAACGTTCTGCAAGAATCTGTAACAGAAAATCAGTTTCCCTTCCCGAGTGCAGGTTAATGCATCATCTAATGAGGAAGTTCAAGGGTCAGAGTTTAAATAATGATTTTTGGAAAAATAAAACTTGCTCCTTCCTGATGAAACGCATCCAGAGGGTTTCCATCCCATTCACAACAAAACTCCATGATAATGTTTTACCTGAGATATTTCCTGCTTTCTGGTCATAGATGACATGTTGAATTTTAGAGGATAATTTCTATTAAACCCATACATACAACAATAAGCAACCCTGCCACTTTATTAGGTACGCCTTGGTAGTGGTTGGTCAGTGTTCCCGGTGAATTTGCCAGTGTTGGGTTGAGGGTGGACAGGCCAACAAGGCCCCCACTGTCCTCCACACAATACGCAAAACCCCAACAGAAACAGTGAATCAGCCAATCACACGGCAGCCCTTGATCCACTCTTCATCTTTCAGAAAGATAAAACCTGCTAGATCAGCTGCTTTGAGCTGATCTGATCCTTAATGGCATGATAGCAGCACAGCTGCTGCAGATGTTCAGGTCTCTTATTCCACCACAGCCCAAAGATGCTCTAATGGTTGACGGCTGGGTGACTGGAGGCACTGAGTACCTCCAGTCACATTGGCAACCTCAATGAGGTTGGCAAGGAAATATCATAACAGCTGTAGGTTTGATTCCAGCTTCCTCCTATCACATGTCAATGTGCCCCTGGGCAAGGCACTTATCCCCAAGTTGCCTACAGATCTACAATGCGACTGGGTGAATGTGACTCTAGTGTAAAGCGTTTTGGTCAAAATGGCTGGAAAAGTGCTACATAAGTCCAGTTCATCTCCCACTCCAAACAGCTACCTCATCATGCTCCCAGCAGGAAAACTGGTCATACTTCACATTGTATTTTCCCTGAATCATGGGCGATCATAGCCGGAGCACCGAGGGGCACCAGGTGGATGGAAGGCCACAGGGTGGCGGCTGACCCCAGCTCTCACCTCGTGTCCCTCCTTGCGCCTTCTGGTGGATGATGGCGGTACTGCATCAACTTTGATACATGATACATCTCTGCCTCCAGAGGTTCGACAGATCCGGGACCAGAACCAAAAACTAGCCAGAGATGCACAGGCTGGTACCACCCAAGTCCCCCTGCTGATGTAACCAGCGTGGCTATGGTATGGTGGGGTGGAACTTTCATTGGCTGTGTCCCATCAGTCTCTGTGTGTTTGTTCACTGAAATAACAGGTAAGATGGGTTGAGAGAAATTCAAGTTTCTGGTGATTCCTGGAAGCCCAACAGGAGATAATACACATGATGGTCCTGTTGTCTGTCTTATCTAAATGAACAAACTATGTTAAATATTACACAGCAAAAAGCCCAGTGTTAATTTAACTCTGAAGAGTGTGGGCTATATAAACACTGAAAAAGTGTTAATATCAACTCTGTGGGAGTTAAATCAACACTGGGCTTTTTGCTGTGTACTGTGAATTATGTTGTTAACTCTGACAGAGTTGATATTAACACTTTTTCAGTGCTTATATAGTCCACACTCTTCAGAGTTAAATCAACACTGGGCTTTTTGCTGTGTACTGTGAATTATGTTGTTAACTCTGACAGAGTTGATATTAACACTTTTTCAGTGTTTATATAGCCCACACTCTTCAGAGTTAAATCAACACTGGGATTTTTGCTGTGTACACTTTTACAAGAGTGAAAAACTTAAACAGCTCTTTGCTTGTATATAAGGATAGCTATTTATATATAGCTATAAATATAGTGACTGTAGTTAATGTATGTGCCTAAACTAACATCTGTATCCCTGAAACAGCAACTCTTACTTCTGCAGGGATCGTTTAAACTAGTTAAACTTGATAAGTTTCTATTTCTTACTTGTTAAGTAATATTTCTGAAACCCAGTCTCTCTTTACTCTCTCATTCAAGAAATGTCGTCCACCCATCCATCCGTTATCTTACACGCTTGCCCCTGGTGGGGTCACCTGGGGCACGGGTACCTATCTCCAGGTGGTCAACAGGTGAGAAGTGGGGTCACCCTGGACAGGTGGCCAGTCCACCGCAGGGCATTTAGGAAATGAAACTTCAGAGAAGACAGAGTGAAAGTCACTGACTGTAAATTATTCATTTAGAACAGAGATTCTGTTTCACAACATGCACTGAGAAACGTGAGCAGCAGTAATAACCAACCAACTAGAACCACATTCACCTTTACACTCTCAAAAAAACTAAAAACACATTTTCATATCATTATGTAATATAGAAAAGGGCATAAAAGGTGCATCTTCATAAGATGAGAGCAGTAAATCAGTAGCAACCCAGAAGAGATTTTTTATTTCATAGGAAATTCATGTTTCTGCAGTTTGCATTTTTATTAGATTGTAAAAGGCTTCATTAAAACAGAAATCTGATAAACTGCATTTTACAGTTTATCAGATTCTAAAGCAAAAATCGCACAGCAAAAATAATGAAGTAAGTATTTTTATTGACACATTTGTTAATACCAAATCCACTTATATATACTTTGAGATTGACAGAAAGAAAATTAAAAGGATAAAATTGTAATTGTATTGTAAGATAAGAGTTAACATTTTCTTAAACAGAAGCAACATTTTATTCAGGACAAAAGAGAAAAAAATCAAAGGTTTTAGTCTGAATCATAATTAGACATTTAAAAGATTGAATTAATATTTCAGAAACATCAGAATCCCACGTTCAGGTTATCCCAGCAGCGGCTGATGCTGCAGTTCTAGCTCTCATGTGCAGGCAGAGGTTGGTATTTGACCCTGGAGGTTTTGGTTTTGTAGATGATCACGCCGCAGACCATCCCAACAGCAGCCAGGAGGCATCCAGCCACAAACACCAGGTTCAGGTTCAGGTTGGCAGCTGCAGACGAGAGGAACACGGTGCTGATGGAGTCCTGTCCACATTTTACCTGCTGCTCATAAACCTCATCATACCATCTCCTCACCTGAGCCTCCTCTGGGGTCCGCCTCACGCTTCAGACGCAAAGGACCCTGGGAAACGAAGTGCATCCCGCTCTCGACCACAGCCTCTCTCCTTCTGCGGCTGAAGCTGCTGGACCTTGTGGAGTTGCTGCATCCCCGTGAGCACCTGGTGTTGGGGTTTCCTGCTTCACACATCATGACGGTGCAGCTGATGTACACCTGAACTCAACAACACACAGCCATGAACAGAAACCACTCCCTCTGCTGGACAAAAAGCAGAGCTGCACTCAAAAACCTCAAACCTGCTGCATTTTATTTTAGGTTGAATTTTTTTTTTTAAATAGATGCACATTTGGAAATACAAAGTTTATCAAATTTGTGGAGAAAACACCACTTCAGTTAATAATATTTGCCAGGACAGTTTATTGCTCACCTGATCATGCAGTCCGATGAACTTGAAGGCCTCCATGCTGAACCTGAACTCCCCGTCGTTGGAGGTGGAGTGGATCTGCAGAGTCGGGTCAACGTTGCACCTGATGGAAACCAAAGGCTCACATCAGTTGCATTAGATTGAGATCATCGGCCATCAAACACCTTCTGACGTTGATCAAAGAAGCTAGTTCTTTATTTGTCTTTTGATGGGAAAACTAATTTGGCTTTAGTGCATCAGCCCTCTGCTAAAAACCTGACCCTGCCTCCTGTAACTCAGAGAATAGACTTCTGTTAGTTTATAAATCACTGAAGGCTTCGCACCACAACACATTGAAGATCTGCTGCTGCTGTATCAACCTTACTGACCTCTCAGTCTTTTGGTTCTGGTTCTGCTCTGGAATAACATTTTGCTGATAAAATGTTATGTTTGCTCTCAAATTTATGTTTATATATGATGTTTTTATGATATTTTAATTGTGCTATACAAAAAACTTGATTGATTTAACCATTTTTTTTTTGCATTGCCTGCTTGTTTAGTCAGATATCAGTTTTAGGAATGCACCTTTACCACTGTGTTCCCTGTTAACATGATGCTGGAAAGCCACGCCTCACCCGTTCTCAATGATGGAGTAGGTCGGATGGTAGTTGGGGTTGTCATACGGTGCAGCTCTGCAGGACTCCACAAACATCTGGGTGTTGTTGACAGAGGAGCTGGCGTCCAGCTGCATGTAGATCCTGTCTCCAGCGTTGTACTCCAGTGGGTAGGAGTTTGGACTGAACATGGCCCGGAACTGATTGCTTTGGTAGAACTCAAACTGGTATGTGAAGGTGCCGAAGCCTTTCTCCCACACCGTGACGTTCTTTCTGTGCACTTTGAAGTTCAGGGTCACATTCCCCCGTTTGGGGTACTGGCAGTAGAACCGGGCCTCCACCAGGTGCTTCCTGGTGATCAGAGCATTTGGGTCATCGCTGCCCGTGGTGATCTCATTCTTGAAAATGAGGTAGTCGTCGTCTTCCTGCAGAGGGAGTGGTCTGTGTTCAAACAGGTAACTGCCTGGAGGTAATGAGTGCGATGCATCAAACCGCTCTCACCTCGATCTGAGTCCCACATTCGTTGAGGGGAACGATGGCGACGATGTGAGAGCTGTTGGAGTGCCTCCGCAGGCTGCAGAGGGTGTTGCTGGGGTCGCTGAGGCGAAGATGATCCTCGGTGAGTCCGAAGAAGGAAGCTTTGTCAACCTCAACCTTCATTGTGGATTCGGTGCAGGTCACTGTGGCTTTAACTGGATCAAACATAAACGTACTAATCAGAAACAGAAGATGATTAGAATAATGAGAAAACAAGGACAACAATGAAAAGCTCTGAAGGGATTTCTAATGGTCCAGTGATCAACATCATATCTCTAATCCGGACAGAGAAACTTTAGCAATCTGTTTCCATGTTCTCTCCTCCAAACTCACATCTCAAACTTACTTTGTCGCTTCCTGATTTCCACCTGAACACACCTCATCTCAGACTGGTAGACAGAACGCCTGAAACACGATGGGAGGAAACAAACCAAAACATTTCAGCTGAGCTGAACATTATTTTAAAAACCATCACAATTTACCTTTTGCAGCATAATGTTTTGTAATTCTTGAGGGCAAGACTATGAAGCTGTTTATAAGCTAAAGAATAAACATCCGTTATGGTTTCAATTACCTATAATAGAAATAAATCCTGGACTCACCCATTCACTGACTCCACAGCGAAGCAGATTGGGTAAAAATCTCCCAGGTCGTCTTCAGTCGGTGTCCATCGGATGATGAATTCGGTTTTTGTGTCCCTGTGTTTGGTGACGTTCGTTGGCCCACTTAAAATCACATTAGATATCCTGAATAGAAAAGTAATGCAGAGGTTATTGTGTTATTCCCAGTAACTGGAGCGTAAAATAAACAGAACTGGATTACATTCATCATTAACAGGTAATCTAACTAAATACTTTATCATTACGTCGTTTGCGTTACTGATTATAAAATGCGAGTGCGTCGCTATAATTCAGCGCCCTGAAGGGTTTTCATCTGACACTAGAGGGGAAACAATCTCATCCCTTAAAGCTCATCCAGTTGGGCTTTAGCCACAGTAAATACATTAATCACAGGCAGGACTGTTGAGTTTTCTTTCTGTGACTCATGGAGGTTCATTCTATCGGTAGCTAGTTGCTAACATACCCTTACTAGCTTCATCTCCCTCCATCATGGGCACAAAGTCAAGTTTACCGTTTTTCCTGTCCTTGATTGCTAAACAGCCAGTTTCCCCAAGTTTTCTCTGCTTTACAAAGGTCTTTAAACATCCTAAACTTGACTTGCTGAAACCTGCAGATACCCTGTCAGAAACCAATCAGACAAATCTTTCATTATGTGTCTGTGCAGAGACGAGTTAGTTAAAAAACAGAACGATTTAGCTTCCATACGTTGGTTTACTGAATTCTGAATGGCCTCTGATTCTGTGAAGAGTTGCTGACCGCATGATGCAGGCTTGTTATTCTCTTTGTCATTAATGTAGCCAGGTGTTAAAATGATTGTTTCTTGTTGGTAGTATGGGAATGGAGTTTACTGACTGAATAATTTCACTGTAAAGTTGATCTTTTTGCTAATAAATTTTCATTCTGTATTAGATACGTTGTTGATGTTTATGTGTTTGCTGTCCAGTTGGGTTGAATTCAGTCCTTCTGGAGAGACTGGCGAGTTTGGCTAATAGTCCCTGGTAATCTGGTGTTACTCAGCCACTTAGTTACTTCTTTGAAATAACTTTTTAAAATCAACTTGTCCAACATTGGTTACTACGGAGCAGCCGTCAGTGAACTGGTTCTAACTTACGCTGAATGTGTGGCCTGTGCCATGACTCTGACCTCCAGCTCCTTTTCGACCTCTCCTACGATTCGTTCTCCATCTGAAGGTGTTGGAGCCACAAACCGAGGCAGGTAGAGTCCGTCCTGGCATGAAGGGACAGGAGGATCCACTGAAGAATGGAAGAAGACAGGAGCTGAACTTCAACGTGAAAAACACAGGAGAAACTAAACGTTGTCCTGTGATGATCAGGCAGAAAGAACACTGTTCATTTTATAAATTACTGTTGCTAAGTTTAAATAAGGTCAACATTGGAAAACAAACTTCTGCTTTGGGTTTCATATATCTGTACATCTGACTCCAGAGACGTCCTCACCACACATCACTGATGCAGAGTTTCTACAACTTTATTTTCCAACAGAGTGACGTCCATGTTTTGGGTCAGAAGGTGGAGACAATGTCAACTTTAACATCCTACTCTGTCAAAAGGTCCCACAGTGGTGGAGCTTACATACTTTACCTCCACCATACCAATTTTAAATGTATTTATTTGTATCTAATTTGAGTGACCAACGAGACGTTCATCCAGTTTGGATTGTGGGAGGAAGCTGGAGTATTTACTGTGCCACGTCTGCATGGAGAAAAGAAGGACGTCTACGCAGACTGTACTGTATACAGGATTATTGAAGATATCCTTAAAATATGGTGCACAACAAATATTTACATTGATGCACGACAATCACATTATGGAGACTCTTTACATAGAATACTTTAAAATCTCACTTTTATCTTCCAAATTTGCTCACTTACATTTCTGCAAAATCTTGATCATTCATTGTTGGTTTAGAACAATGGTGCAGAATACATCTTCAATGTATTTATATTATTAATTACCTGTAAAATCAGAAATAATGTCAGAACCTCGTTAGAAACAATTAAACCGTTCTTACCAAGAAAAGCAAACTGAAGTGGTAATTCACTGATGGGGGAAATATTTGCCTTTTGTTGGGTTGTACTTTGCAATCCAGATGACATAGTTGTCGTCCACCAGGGGGCAGTGGTCGCAGCCGGAGTTGTTGTTGAAGTTGTTGAACTTTTAGTCGTTGGTGTTGGTGACGATGTTTTTGTAATTGCTGGATGTGAAGTTCTAACTGTTGGTGCAGCTGAAGGTGTTTTTGAAATTGTTGGTGCAGATGAAGTGGTTGTCCACCACGACCAGAAGGGGTCAGAAGTTCCCAGTGTGACTGAGCTTTCGGTTGTTGCAGGAGTTGACCGCTGCTTCCAGGAGGTGGAGCGTTCTGGGTCAGCAGTACCCTGTTTGGTTTCTGGTGCACCTGTTAATGCAAGCACCAGAGAGTCCACTTTCCTCTTCATCCTTGTAATCAGTGGGAACTTGCAAGCTTTCGACCCATCTGAGTAGAACAGATCGATGGAGCGTCGTGGGAAGTCTTCTACCACCATCTCAAACCCAAAAACTCTGTGATCAGCGCTGGTGGACTGGTAGCTCAACCTACACGAATCCTGACAAGTTAACAGACAGATTACCAAAACGCAGTCCCCTGTAATTTGAATTACTACAAGTGTGAATAAACCTCCCAGCTCACCTGATCAAGTTGAAAACCTGAGATTGAATTGCAGTTGTCACATTCGATGTTTGGGACGTTCCCGTACCGACACCGGACGTGGTCACCATCCGCATCAAACGAGGGCAGGTTGTATGTTCTGGGGCAGTTCTGAGGAACTCTTCATTTCATACAAAAAAGACTGTAAATAATGTTCTGCAAACAGTCTCTTCATTAAGGTTAAAGAATGAGAAGTATGAGGAACATTAGTGGTTTAGGCAAACAGAAAACAAACGTCTGTGAATAAACTAAACTACCCATGTAAAAGGAGAACAACTAAAACTAAAAGACTTTCACCACTTTCTGTGCTTCTTTCATGTTTCTCTGCTCTGAATCTATTTTCATGCAATATTTTGATTCAATGTTGATTCAGGCACCTCTTCAAAGTGCTTGCTTAGGAATTATTTACTTTTTGGAGTATTTAGCCTAAATGTACTTTCTCTCTGTCTTTCTGGTCCAACTTAGATCACACAGTGATTTATTCAAGAGTAAAGATTTGGAAAATTAAATTAAACAGTGGAATAGCAGGATAACTACCTGATGAGGGGGAGGACGGCAATGTTTGGGGATGCATTTGGTTTTCTAGTGTCCGACCTCGTTCCCAAATCCACAAGCGTGTTAAACCTCCAGTTGCTGACAGAGTTACGCGTTGAGGTCCAGCAGCAGCTAGCGGCCCTGGTTTTCAGGAAAGAGAGGACAGATGCATTCATTCACAGCTTGGCACCAAACACTGATACATTATATTAACTGGTCTTTGTTTTGACAAGAAGACAACATTCACCTGAACTTCACCGGTTTGTCAGAAGGGAAACTCCAGCTCTCAATGTTTTCTGCTTCACACCACTGGTTTTCATAGGATGGTCCATCTGTGCTGCTGTCGATTTGAGATAATTGTCTGCTGGTGGGGGAGGAACAGTTTCCGCTGTAACAGTGCCAGTCGTGGGGGTAATCACAGGTATCATGAGTAGCTCTGGTCCGGACTGACAGCTGGTGAGAAAAAACATAAAAAGCAAAAGATAAATCAACATTTTTATGCAAAGAATCTGTTTTTTGTTCTCCTTAAACCAAACAAAAATGAAGCTAGAAATGTAGCATAACTTATGAAACCAACTGATCCATTTCTAAACATGCACATCAGCTGATATGTGCATGTTTAGATGAAAAAAGGATAGAAAATGTTGAGCATTAAATCAGAAGCAAAATGTACAAGGGTCATAATTCCTGCACTTTGTATTCAGTAGATTGTATGGACGCCATTTATGCTTAAATTCTTATAACAAGTGGTTTGACTGTTCTTACTTGTTCACTTATCAATCAATCATACAAAGAATTAAATACTTAATGGATAAATATTTTAGCAAGTGAATTAAAAATGTTAATGTTTTGTCATTAAGTAAACATTTCTGAGATTCTGAATCTACTAGCGTATAAAATATAAGGCAAAAAAATCCAAAAATGTTCTTAAAACATCTTTAATTTTTTAAAAATAAAAAACCCAGAGTTGTCTTAGACAAGGTTCACAAAGTAAACCAGGATTCACTTTATATGATATCTTGAACTTTTACCTTCTGTTATACAATTTACATATAAAGTGTCTTTGCAAGAAGCTCAAGGTAAAAAAAATTAAATGTACAATTTTCTTATGGTAATTTGGAGAAAAAACACAAGATCTGTGTGAGAAGAATGTGTTTATAATTTCTCCTACTTATGTCATAACAGACAAAAAGATAAATAGTCTTAGATAAATAGATTTAAAATGATTGTTCTCAACCTTAAACGATCCGTCGGGGTTTCTTCCTCTGTAGGCGACGCTCATGGTTCCTCCCCAGTGCTGCAACGCTGAGATGACGGAGGTCAGCAGGAGCAGCTGAAGGAGGAGCAGCTCCATCATCACGCCCCCAGCACAGCTTTGATGGTGCTCACATTTACCTGCAGCATCTTAAATACACCTGTCCGAGCAGGGAGGTGCTCCAGGTGAAGGATTGTGTGCTTCAGTTTGGGGCAACAAGGCAATTGCAGAACTGGTTTTATGGAACAATTGGGATTATAAAACTTTGTACTGTAATTACATGCAACAGTGAGTTGGGCCTCCCATCCACCTCCACACACAATGAAGCTTAACGTTTCCCACTTTGAGAGCATTCAGATTAGTTATCGAAATCTGAATGAATCAATCCTGTTTTGCGGTCCAGCAGCTTTGCCAGTAACAGAAGAGGAAACGCCTGTATGATTACACAGCAGACAAAGAAGACACATGTTTGTAGTTGTTTTATGTGCTTGAATTATCAGCATTAAACACAACACCAAGGCTTTAATGTAATATATTGCCAAAAATATTGGGTGAACCTTCCAGGTCCTTGAATCCAGGTGTTCCACTTACCTTCGTGCCAACAGGTGTAATACACCCAGTGATAGGTATTTTCCTAGAACCTACATAAAAGAACCACAGACAACGTATATGAATTTCATGACAAACTTTGCAAAGGAGAAGACTCTATCAATTGCTCCTCCGAGCCGTTCATAGAGCGTTCTGAAAATCTTTGGGTAGAGCTTGTCTTTTATTTTCAAACTTCAAAGAGGGAGGATAGGCAAGATAAGACAACAGGGAAACAGCTGAGGTCGTAAAACATTTTACCTAAACACAGCAAAGGTCGTAAAACAATTTAACATCTGTCCCATGATCTGAGCCCGGTTCAAATCTCGGTCAAACTGTTTCACATGAAGATAACAGGCAGCTGTGACTTCTAGGTCAGTTCACACATACAGTTTAAAGGAGAGAACACTTTAACCTGACTAACATTAGAAACAAAATGATAATACCAAAAAATCTCTAACACCCAGCAGCTAGGAATGCAGCTGTTTCTATAGATATTTGTTAAAAAACAAAATATGTAATCAGGAGCCCAGCAAACTCCAGACTGGTGGCTTTATGGAGTGACACCAGTTAGACAGATAAGTTTGGAAGAAAATAACTCCAGTCTCAGCAGGTAATGCAAAAGCCATTTTAGAAACCTTCAAACCACCATCATGTTTGGACTAGACCGCAACTGATCCATGAACTGGAAGGTTGAGTAAAATCCTATCACCAGTTTTCTCAAAAGCCAAGGAAAGCTTGGGCACTGCGCTGTGAGCAGATTGAGATTGTAGCTCTAGGGGAATTCAAGAAATTTCTCGATCAAATTGCTTGTTCTCAAGTGTTAACCCAACAAACAGTGTCGTGTAATAAGCTGCAGGTGCCTCTGTGCCACCTCAGTTGGTTAACTTTTTATAAGGACCATATTATACTGTGGCCTGAAGAAAATTTGTAAAGACCTCCATAAAGACTGGAAAACCATTGACCTGAACTCTGAAAATCAGAAAGAGTCCTGACTGCACATTGCAGAATATTATATAGACTATATCGTAAAAGCTGTTTCTATGGTAAAATGTTAAACCACAGTGATAAGATAGTGGCAAATAATAGTCTCTCTTTTTACAGATTTTATGTGAACTTATTATTCGTATATGATCAAAAGAAAGGAACAGGATTTTTCAAAGGCTCTGCTTCACCCTTTGTCTTTTATTCTTGGAAACAGAAGAAGAGTGCATTTTTTCTCACTGTACACATAAGGTAACAAAAGCCCCGGGTACTTAGACCGGTACTGCACAGTGAAAAACAAAGAACAGCTGAGTCTGAACTGAAGCAGTTCTTGTAACTGAAAAGAAACAAAAGCTAGCAAAGTAATGCAACCCAGTTCAAATAAAGGCATTTAGTATTGAGTTAAGTTCATGTGTTAAACATGTTTGTTCAAAAATGTTAAAATTGCTATAAATAAGTGTTACCAAAAAGCTGAACTTTCAGGTACTTGAAGTAATATGATATATGAGTTAAAATAATTTGGAAAAATGTACTGAAAACCATTTTACAGAAAGTAATCAACATATTTTATTTTGAAGGGCTCATGGTTGTAAGAGGAAGTTGTGTAGAGCAAAGCAATTTTACTGGTCCGTGGTTGGCTGAGGATCAGGAAGGGATAGGAGAGAAGACGTTACTTCCCGTTACTTCCACGGGAAGTAACGTCTGTCCACGTTACTTCCCGTGGACAGACGGGAAGTAACGTGCAGAGTATAGAAAATGGGAAGTAACGAGATGAACCGCGCTGAAAAACGTGGCGGAGTTGTTAAGAAACGAGTGTTTTGTTAAGAAACGAGTGTTTTTGAAGATATTTAGGCTTTCAACTCCACAGTCTGTTTATAGATATCGACTTTACACTCGTTTGCAGCTACTGTGATAATTTCAGACCTGAATTCACTCTACAGAAGGTGGAAAGTCATGTAATGCTCGCTAACGCATTAGCATTTATTAGCACAGTGAATGCACATTCTGTGAGCTAACTCGGCTAACAGAAGACTTAACTAATGTTTCCGTCGTGGGAGCGTTCCAGAGTCAAGCCTAGTGCACAGAGATGAGCTTACACTGAGAGTTTCTGTGACTGGGTCTGCGTTAAACTTTCCTGCCGTTTCCTGAATCCTGTGGACCGAGGGACAGGTAAAGGAGCTGAAGACATCTTGGCAACTGGGACGATTGACAGGTGAAATTTCAAGAAGGTTCAAGATTTTCCTTGGAGTAAGGTATCGTAATTCCACGCTTCATCATCACATCAGGCCTGCAACGGGTTTTCTTTTTGAGACTATATCTTAGTTAATTATTGCCGGCTTAGTGACATTGAAGTGTGGGCCCACATTAACCAACAGCGGCGCAAAAAAGTGGGTATGCAGTAGTGATGGGCCATCTGGAAAAAGGGGGCGTGTCCGATGATCCCTGCTTCGAGGCTTGTGTCATCTTGCTGAAAACCACGTGACTGGCAACAAACGAGGCCTCGCGTTGCATGGGTCACGTGACTGCTTCATTTTGCGTGTCGGTTTTCAAAATAAAAGCGCTATGAGCCGCGCTGCATCATGGGTTGTTGTCCTTTTGGTCTCGCATCAGAGGAGAATATTTGTCTTCAGTGGCCAAAATAAAATGAACAATGACCAACATATTTGATGTGTATTGGTGATGATCATCAAAATGTAAAGTCTGTTACTGGTTTTCTCAATTGTAGATTATGTTGTTTTTTTATAATTATATATTTGTGATTTTATGATGTAAATCTCTTTGAACTGCTTTGTTGCTGACATGCACTACACAAGTAAACTTGATTAATTGTCTGAAATGGAGCCAGTAAGAGGAAAATCTCTGACATCTGGGAATATTTTGATATTATGCTCACAATAAAATTCTTAGATAACGATAATTAACCCTCCACCTCCCAATTTCTCACCTTCTGCAAAGTTCCACTTTATTTATATATTATATATATTTATTTATATATTATAGCTTGATTGGCAAAGATATATCAGTCTTTCACAGCAGAAACAGATTTAATCCTGTTGCAGAACTAAAATTCAACATGTAGCCAAATATAAGGGATCAGAGCCAATTAGAAATCCAAGAAAAAGCGAATGTCCCAACAGGCACTGCACTCCCAAGACACTAAAACATCAAATGTCTTTATTGTCAAATCAGTCTGACATAAAATAAAACCCAACACATCCACTGACATTCAACACAAACCAGGATTAGATTGGCTACAAATCATTTTAATAGTTAAAACATGACAATTAAATATGGTTTCATTGATTCTCCTGTTACTAAACATGAGTTTGATAAAAACTTTGTAACAATTTTGTGTTTAGTAATTTTTGGAAGTATGATCCAACTGAGTGACAAGGCAGTTAGTTTCACCAGCAGGTGTCACTAGTGAGTCATGAATGAAGCATCAAGTAATGAACCTTTTTGCAAAGCAAAGGGCTGGAAAGGTTCATGAGGCTTCATTTGCCCATCACTAGTATGCAGTGCATGCAACGCATAGGGGCGCAGCACCAGAGGGACGTCAAAACCCCGTCTGGAGGGGGCGGTGCGCCGATTATGTAGCCCATTTCCTGCACACGCCTGAGCACGGTGGCTCTGGATGTTTCTACTCCAGACTCGGTCCACTGCTTCCCCCCAGGTCTGGAATCGGTCCTTCTCCACCATCTTCCTCAGGGTCCGGTCACCTCGTCTCATTGTGCAGCTTTTTCCTTCCCACTGAGGAGCCTTGATACTCTGGGAACAGCCTGTTGGTTCAGAAATGTATTTCTGTGTCTCACCCTCTTGCTTGAGGGCATCAGTGATGGCCTTCTGGACAGCAGTCAGGTCAGCAGTCTGACCCATGGTTGCGGTTTTCAGTAATGAACCAGGCTGGGAGTTTTTAAAAGCCTCAGGAATCTTTTGCAGGTGTTTAGAGTTACTTCATTGATTGAGATGATCAACTGATTAATCATCTGAATCATTGATTAATGATTAACGGCTCATTCAGAGAACCTTTTCATGAAATGCTAATATTTTGAGACAGGGATTTTGGGTTTTCATGAGCTGTTTGCCAAAATCATCAGTATTAAAACAATAAAAGACCTGAAATGTTTCAGTTGGTGAGCAATGAATCTAAAATATATGACAGTTTCATTTTTATCATTACATTATGGAAAATAATGAACTTTATTACAATATGCTTTTTTGAGAAGGACCTGTGTACACACACACACATGCAAACAGAAATATATATATATATATATATATATATATATATATATATATATATATATATATATATATATATATATATATATATATACATATATATGTATACGTATATAAATACACACATATATATGTATATATCGATAGATGAATAGAGGGAAAAAAGGTATTGACATTGATATATAGATATACATAGATATATATATATATATATATATATATATATATATAGATTTATATGTATATTGAGAGGCACACATATATACATACACATATTTATATATACACATATATATGTATATGTGTATAAATACACACATGTATATATATATATATATATAAGGAGAGAGGGACTAAGAGAGAGAGACTAAGGAAATGAAGAAGGGAGGGTCAGTGGAGAGCTTTTTCAAGCCTTTTTTTATTCAGAGTCATCAGTAGAAAGAAAAATGGCAGGAAGAGACGATAAAGCCGATAATTAAAATGAGGTGATAGGTTTAATTTATCGTGCGATTAATTGATTTATCGTTTATCAGGACAGGCCTAATATCACGTTTTCTATCCAGTGCTAAAAATGGCTTATCAGAGATCATTGCTTCAAAAGTTTTCAGTCTCAATTTTAAATAGATTTTTGGAGCTTTGCACAGAAGAGCAAACGTAGGAAGCTATGATCCTGAAGCTGCAGGCGCAAGAAAGGAAAAAAGCAACTAGTGTCTGAGAAAAAGCCCATCCATTGGAGAGAACTCAGAACTCGTATGCATGCTGCAATTCATGTGCTCCATGTTAATTATTGTCTCATTCAACATTTTCTCAGTCACTTGAGTCAAGTTATTTAATACTTGTCACCATAACTTTGGCGTTGTTGGCAGGATCCCATGTGTGGCTCATGGGATGAAATGACCAGAAGAACTGATCACAAAATTCACATTTTTCACCATTAGAAAATGTGAATCCACCAACCTCAAATTTCAACAGTGACCTGGTGAGGATTCCTTATAATTATTGAATGAGCCCAAATCTTCATTTATGAAATGAACCTGCGGGATGTGATGCCAAAACTGGTAGAGCTAAAGTCACAGGCAGTGTTATTTATATCAGACAAATGATTGTTTCACAACTTTCACTGGAAAAACATTTGCATCTTTTAAGAGTCTTTTTATTGAGCCATTTAGAAATACCAGAGCCACCCGTAAACAAAGGAAATAACATAAAAAGATAGAAATATTTTTTTAAAAAGTAGCATATAACTGAGGCAACTTAGTTCAAAACTTACTAATTGAAACAGACATTTAATCTGTGCCACCTTCATCATATAGTGCATTACAGAGCAGGAGGAAACATATTTTTATGACAGAACAGTAACTCAGCAACTGCAGTACCAAGTGAAGAACTTTCTTCCAGTTTTGCTTAATAGGAACTTCATATGTCCGGTTGGATCTTTCTCTTCAGCATAAAACAACAGAACTGGTCATTTATTCAGCTGTTTGCATCTACATTAGTTTATAAAATTACATTACTTCAAAAACACCCAAGATCTCACAGTACGGCAACAATGCTGCAGTTCTAGTTCTCATATGCAGGCAGAGGTTGGTATTTGACCCTGGAGGTTTTGGTTTTGTAGATGATCACGCCGCAGACCATCCCAACAGCAGCCAGGAGGCATCCAGCCACAAACACCAGGTTCAGGTTCAGGTTGGCAGCTGCAGACGAGAGGAACACGGTGCTGATGGAGTCCTGTCCACATTTTACCTGCTGCTCATAAACCTCATCATACCATCTCCTCACCTGAGCCTCCTCTGGGGTCCGCCTCACGCTTCAGACGCAAAGGACCCTGGGAAACGAAGTGCATCCCGCTCTCGACCACAGCCTCTCTCTTGTTGCGGAAGTTGTGCATCGTGGAGTTGCTGCATCCCCGTGAGCACCTGGTGTTGGGGTTTCCTGCTTCACACATCATGACGGTGCAGCTGATGTACACCTGAACTCAACAACACACAGCCATGAACAGAAACCACTCCCTCTGGTGTTTGTTTTCATATAGAATATGCTAATAATTTGTTACTTTATATAAGAACTTCTACTTTTGTTCAAAAATTTATACACAAACAGATGCAAACTATATTCAGTTGGTGGAAAAACTCCAATTCAATTAAAACCTTTTCCAGTGAGGTTCATTGCTCACCTGATCATGCAGTCCGATGAACTTGAAGGCCTCCATGCTGAACCTGAACTGCCCGTCGTTGGAGGTGGAGTGGATCTGCAGAGTCGGGTCAACATTGCACCTGATGGAAACCAAAGGCTCATGTTAACTGGATTAGATTTAAAGCATGTAGATGGAAACACCAACCTCATCATTGTCAAACATCTTCAGAAGTTGATCAAATAAACTGGTTCTTTTATAGAAAGTTTAGCTTTAAATAAAATTCTCTTAACTAACCTGCTTGTTTTGGCAGTTTTAAATATGAATATTTTTACATTTGAATTCGATTTTTGTCATTTTATCTGCATGTTTTAGCCAAAATCAGTTAATGTTAATGATGGAGAAGCATTAACATGCATGTTTTAACCAGATGGAAAGCCAAGCCTCACCCGTTCTCAATGATGGAGTAGGTTGGATGGTAGTTGGGGTTGTCATACGGTGAAGCTCTGCAGGACTCCACAAACATCTGGGTGTTGTTGACAGAGGAGCTGGCGTCCAGCTGCATGTAGATCCTGTCTCCAGCGTTGTACTCCAGTGGGTAGGAGTTTGGACTGAACATGGCCCGGAACTGATTGCTTTGGTAGAACTCAAACTGGTATGTGAAGGTGCCGAAGCCTTTCTCCCACACCGTGACGTTCTTTCTGTGCACTTTGAAGTTCAGGGTCACATTCCCCCGTTTGGGGTACTGGCAGTAGAACCGGGCCTCCACCAGGTGCTTCCTGGTGATCAGAGCATTTGGGTCATCGCTGCCCGTGGTGATCTCATTCTTGAAAATGAGGTAGTCGTCGTCTTCCTGCAGAGGGAGTGGTCTGTGTTCAAACAGGTAACTGCCTGGAGGTAATGAGTGCGATGCATCAAACCGCTCTCACCTCGATCTGAGTCCCACATTCGTTGAGGGGAACGATGGCGACGATGTGAGAGCTGTTGGAGTGCCTCCGCAGGCTGCAGATGGTGTTGCTGGGGTCGCTGAGGCGAAGATGATCCTCGGTGAGTCCGAAGAAGGAAGCTTTGTCAACCTCAACCTTCATTGTGGATTCGGTGCAGGTCACTGTGGCTTTAACTGGATCAAACAGATTTTTTAAATGATTAGTTATCAACAAAAAATGGCCTGAAATTTAAACTAACATGAATAATTTCTGCAACATTGTCTCCACTGATCGATGGAACTGTGTTATCCGTCATACTGAAGGTATTTCCATGAGCTCAGACTTACTTTGATGCTTTTGGATTTCCACCAGAACACACCTCATCTCAGACTGATAGGCAGAAGACCTGAAAATGTATCACAAGAAACTGTTTCATTTTCCTTTTGACTAAAAGCACTTCTGTCGTATATGAAATAACTACTGTGTTCAACTACTGTGCTACTACTATTCTCATCAACTTAACAATGGGAAACACACCCTTACATCCCTGAAATGGACATTAAATGAGGAAAAAGATTGTTTGGCACCCTTGTGTCTGTTATGAAGCAATTGCCTCGTGGATAGGTGCAAAATAAAAGAGACAAAAGATGAACTAAGTCCTGGTCTCACCCGCTCACTGATTCCACCACAAAGCAGATTGGGTATTGTTCTTCCAGGTCGTCTTCTACTGGTGTCCACCTGATGACAAAGTCGTTATTCGTGTCCCTGTGCTTGGTGACGTTTGTTGGCCCACTGAAGATGATGTTTTGGATTCTGGGTGATAAACAAAGCAGAGGTTATCATGTCATCGGTGTTGATTTCTCATTGGCATCAGCCTTAAGTAAACTCTGGTAACTCACGATGAATATGCTGCAGTTGCCTTGACTCTGATCTCCACCTCTTTGTTGACCTCAGCCGTGATCCGTGCTCCATGTGAAGGTGTCGGAGCCACAAATTGAGGCAGGTAGAGACCCTCCTGACATGAGGGAACGGGAGGGTCCACTGGGGAATAAAAAGAAAGAAACTTTAAATAGCCATAAATATAATCTTGTTTTCCTCACTTACCTTGATACTTAAGCATTTTGCTTTATAATTTACTTCTGAATGAAAGATTTTCGTATATATCAGTCAAAGGGTCTGGTAATCTGGCTACATTCACACTTCCAGGCACACATTGAGAAGAAGGGGAACCAACCTCTACTTTGGGTTCATTTATTAAGGAAAAAATACAACATTGGGAAATGATAAGTCACCACATTCCACAATCTATGACTTTCTGTTCCCTGAAGAATACTGAGTCTCACTGAGGCCTATTTGTCTTAACCACTTTTGAGCAGTAAATCTGACGATTTACTGTTGGTGATGAGCTCACAGTCTTTGAGATCAAAAAGTCTCTAAAGCGGTTCCCTACCACCAGGTCCCACACCTGGACCGGGCAGTTGGGTCGTTGGCAGTACTGGTCTAAAAGTTTACTAATATTTCCACTCTGAAGAAACAAGCAAAAAAATTAATTGATCCAGTTATTTGCCAGAGGTAGGAAAATTTGAGTCTCAACTGTTTCTGCCTAGATCCTAATTTTCTTCCTACCATGACTTAAGTAAACTATTGTGGGACTTTAACTGGAACGATGTGCTTTGAGGCTGGGGTTGAATCCCATTTCTCAGCACCAGGCCTGCAAAGAAATCTGTTTCCTTAAGTTTATCCCTTAGAAATAAGAGTTAAGGGTTATGGTATGAAATGGTATTCAGCTTACGACACTATCAGTGGGTCTGGTTTGACAAAAAGACAGACTTTATGGCACTTTATGACCAGTTATTTATTGAAACCAGTAAATGTGTTCTTACCTAGAAAAGAGAACTGCAGAGGTTGCTTACTGAGGGGAGTACTGCTCACACTTTGTCTAGTTGTTGTGGGAACAGTGGTGGTCTGCCACCACCACGGGCTGTTTGTTGTAGTTGGTGCTACAGTTGTAGTTGGTGCTACAGTTGTAGTTGGTGCTACAGTTGTAGTTGGTGCTACAGTTGTAGTTGGTGCTGCAGTTGTAGTTGCTGCTGCAGTTGTAGTTGGTGCTACAGTTGTAGTTGCTGCTGCAGTTGTAGTTGGTGCTACAGTTGTAGTTGCTGCTGCAGTTGTAGTTGGTGATGCAGTTGTAGTTGGTGCTATTGTTGTGGTGGTCTGCCACCACCACCACGGGCTGTTTGTGGTAGTTGGTGCAGTGGTGGTCTGCCACCACCACCATGGGTTGTTTGTTGTAGTTGGTGATGCAGTTGTAGTTGGTGCTGCAATTGTAGTTGTTGTAGTTGGTGCAGTGGTGGTCTGCCACCACCACCATGGGTTGTTTGTTGTAGTTGGTGATGCAGTTGTAGTTGGTGCTGCAATTGTAGTTGTTGTAGTTGGTGCAGTGGTGGTCTGCCACCACCACCATGGGTTGTTTGCTGTAGTTGGAGCTATTGTTGTGGTGGTCTGCCCCCACCACCACCATGGGCTGTTTGTTGTAGTTGGTGCAGTGGTGGTCTGCCACCACCACCACGGGCTGTTTGTTGTAGTTGGTGCAGTGGTGGTTTGCCACCACCACCACGGGCTGTTTGTTGTAGTTGGTGCAGTGGTGGTTTGCCACCACCACCACGGGCTGTTTGTTGTAGTTGGAGCTATTGTTGTGGTGGTCTGCCCCCACCACCACCACGGGGTGTTTGTGGTAGCTGGTGGTGTCGTGGTGTAGGCTTGTCTCTTCATCCTTGAAGGCAGTGGATTCTTGCGAACACTTGATCCATCAGAGTAGAACAAGTCAATAGTGCCGCGTGCGTAGTCTTCTACCACCATCTCAAAACCAAAGATATAGGGGTGGGAATAGGTGGACTGGTAGTGCAAAGTGCAAGAATCCTGGAAAAATAAACACATACTAATTAAGTAGTTAGTCATCACAGTTTTGTATGAGCTAATAATCTAATTTGAAATATGTGACTGACCTGGTCAAGCTGGAAGCCTGAAGGGAGATTGCAGTTGTCACACTCGTATCCTTGGTTACTCCCATACCTGCAGCGGACTCGGTCACCATCAGGGTCAAAGGCAGCCAGCCGGTACGTTCTGGGGCAGTTCTGAGGAACTCTTCATTAGGTGCAAACACACACGTTGTAAAATCAGCAAACCAAGAAAAGAAAGTATTTTCAAAGTATCTGGCATTGACTTGATGGACATCAGATTGAAAACAATGAAAATATTTTGGTTCATCCTTTACATTTGATTGTGTTAAATGTAGATTGGTTATAGAAACCAAAGGATGGTTACCTTAAGAAGGGGACAATGGCAATGCCAGGTGATTTATTTGGTTTTCTTGTGTCCGACCTCGTTCCGAAATCCATGTGGGAATCGAAGTTCCAGTTATTAACCGAGTTACGCGTTGAGATCCAGCAGCAGCTAGCTGCCCTGATATTTTAAAAGACAGGACAAGATAAAGCTTCATGTAAAACACAACAGCTTTTCATAACATGAACAACGATATTCAAAGTGAGTCCATTCTTTCAAATATGAATATATTTTTACATTTGTAAAAATGCTCACCTGAGATCGATAGGTTTGTCACTGGGGAGGGTCCATGTCTCAACAGTTTCTGATTCGCACCAACTGGTTTCGTAGGAAGGCGTGTTGGTGCTCGTGTCAATTTGACTTGTGACTCGACTGTTTGCAGAGCCGCAGTTGCCACCGTAACAATACCAGTAGTGGTAATAATAACAGGCATCATAAGTACTTCTGGCTCGGAGGGACATCTGTGGGTGAAAATATTAAACTTTTACAGCACAAGATGGTTCAGTCCTTCATGCAAATGATTGATTTATAATTTTTAATACTAAAACATTTAAGAGTTTTTGTTTTTTTCATTTGAAATTGAAGTAGCTGTAAAGCAAGAAAATGGTTTTAAAATGTTTTCATCAGTTACATTTTTATATTAGGGTTAGGGTTCACAAAAGTCCTCAAGAAAAGAAAGAAGATGTAGTAATGCAATAAAGAATAAGAATGTAATAAAGAAGATTCAATAATTCATGAAATTATTAACATTTTTGGTAACACTTTATTTGAAGGGGGTGAATAAGATTGTCATGAACATCAATAAGTCTTCATGAATATTTATGACTACTGTCATAAAGCGTCATCTGGTAAATTATGACACTTTTAATACGTTGACATTATTCGAAATGTTTTCGTTATGACAGCTTGACATTAACCAAGAAATCATCACTGATATAAATTTGTTCTAAAAGTATTACTGATTGCACTTTAACAATTAGGTAACTTTATGTTATTAAAGGTAAAGTTTAAACAGTAATGTCATGTTTATGACAGTGTCATGACAGACTTATTCACCCCCCTTCAAATAAAGTGTTACCAAATATGATTATTTCAGTAAATCCATCCCTGTGAACCACAGATTAATTCCACACATACTAATGATTTAAAGTTTTTATTTCTGTTAACTGAAAAAAACGTACAGAAATGTGGGTTTTATGTAAAGTATGTTTGATATGTGCTTAAAGGATGTAATTTTAAAGATGATTAATCCAACAAACAGGCCACATTGTTACAATCTTCCTCACAGTTTTGTTTGATAATTGTTTATTTTTTGCCATTTTATTGGAAAGTTTAACATCATCTTTCTACAGACATGAAGCAGGTTTGAATCATATTAATAAGGTTCAAGAGTCAAAACATTTTATGATAAATCTTCTCCTGTTAAATCTAAATCTAAAATGTTAATCAGTGTTTTTACCTTCACTGTCCCATCAGGGTTTCTTCCCTTGTAGGTGAAGCTGGTGGTTCCTCCCCAGTGATGAGACGCCGACACCAGGCAGGTGAGCAGCAGCAGCTGCAGCAGCTGCAGCACCACGGAGGCCATCTTGATGCTCTGAGCTCAACTCTGTCTCCAGCGATGATGCTCCCGTCTACCTGCAGCATCTTAAATACACCTGCCAGGCAAAGGGGTGTTGCAGGATGAATGAATGAACAGAGAGCTGGAGAACAATGAGGCGGCTGCAGAACTGGTTCAAGAAAACAAACGAACAGAAACTGGAGCATATTTCACTGTAAATGATGAATATGAAGAGCAGGACGGGAACATTTTTCCAATTTTCTGTTTTGAATGGATAACTAAACTTTATTAAACAGCATTTTCTTGAACAAATGAGTGAAAGAAAACATGAAGGGTTCAATAAATAAACGGATTAAGGACTTAATTCTGATAAAAACAGTTTTAATTAATTTTTTTCAATAAAAATTTCACTTTCCTTTCATATTTCTGGAGTGTTTGTTAAAATAAAATGATGCAAAATGCAAAGAATTTGATTTTAAACAGTAACTTTTCGCATGACCACATCTGAAGGTATTTAGTTAAGCAATAAGCCGTTATTGTTCTGTGTCACTCCACACAACACTGTCGTTGTTCACAGAAGAAGTAGAAACTCTGTTGTTTCTATTTGATCACCAAAATCAAAGTTGATCTCAGTGATGCAAAGACATTTGATCCCAGTCTGATTCTGGGATCAGCCTGGGATCCCAGAATCGTGTTGCATCGCTGTGATTCAGCCCTGCGACATGCTGAATCACAGCGATGCCAAAGCTGCTGCTGGCTCCACATAAGTAGCTTCCTGTCAGTCAGCAAGGCTGCCAAACACCACAGATCTCAGTTTCTTTTTACTTTTCTCCACCTGTTTAAAATGACAAAGAAATAAAATAGACAATATAATAAAACACACAACTTCAGCTTTGTAATTCTTTGTTTCCTTTTAATATTCTTGGAAACTTGATTTCCAAGTTACAAGAAAAGTGATAAAGTTTAAGCTTAATGAAATCTCAACAATGATCACCTAAAGTTAAGATGGCAGAGTTCATTTCAGTGATTTTATTTCAATAGGAGAGGGGAAATAAATTATGAGAACTTTCCTCTTGTCTGTGTCAAATTGCACTTCTCACATAAATGACGGCATGTAAATATGCAGAGCTTCTGTATCGTTTACCCAGAATGCTTGGCGCTGTAGCCCATTTCTTGCTTTTCAAACGGACTCAGGAGGTTCACATTCAAACCGCAGCAGGTTGGTTTCAGATGAATCCAGACCGAGGAGGTTTGTAGGCGGACCAGAGTTCACACATTCACACCTTCCCAAACGAACCAGACTTTACCGGCAGATGGACTGGAGTTCGATTACAGCGACTGAAAGATCTAATGGATTAAATATCATTATAAAACAACTAATTGTGTGTTTTGATTGTTAAATTTTCTGCATTAACAAACAACATAAACGAAAAGTGAAACATCTCACCTCTATTTGCACATTGTCATTGTTCTGCAGTGAGACATTACTTTGTTAGGCAGCAATGTTCTGAATGCCATTCATATAGTTTCACTTTGTTTTTCCAACCGTGAGAAATAAAGAAACAATCACACCCTGTTCTTTCTCCACTAGTCCTGTGATGGCAGTTCAGGCGTAACATTTACAGAAGCCTGCTGCCGACATGCACAACGGCAGGTTCACTGTAGAAACATGCTGTCCTAATTCAGAGCTGGCCCTAGCAGGAATAAATAAAAACTACAATCTATAGATATAACTCACTTTGTTTTACATTAAAGCCGTTTTGTACAGTGAAAAGACGCCTTCAGAATTTGGACAAATGCAGATTAGATTTACCTTTTGCTGAACGATGCAAGCAGATTGTGCAGCTGCAATGTTCAAGGTTGGGGTGCAGATTATTGGGAAATCGGTGATTGGCCGATTTTTACATGTGAAGCTGATCTTATCCACTGATGCTATCAACCTCAGCAAAGGTCCAGAAATCAACCATTTCGCTTTTCCTTTGTCCTGTCAGAGGTTTGACTGACAGACCAGCCGACCAAGTCATGTCTGCACATTTACAGTTAACAACTGTCACCCCATTGGTGCCAATTCAGCAACTTTCTTGATATATTGAGCAACATTTCAGACAAAAAAAACTATCGGCCAAAATCGGAATCAGCAAGTTGGGCTTTTTAAAAGATCGGCCAGAAAACTGCAGTCGGAGCAGATCTGGTTCAAGATAAATGATTCAGTTGAGATTTTAGATTTGTAAAATAATCTAAAATAATGTAAATAATGCTGACATAGTTACAAAACAATTACAATATCATTTTCTGGGTCAAGAGGATGCAGAATATACATAATTGATCTGATCTGTGTAAAAAAAAAAAAACTAAATGAGCTAAAAACAATTATTTTCTTTTAGAAACGTTAAACTATCATCTGGTTTTTGTTTATCAGCTGTTTCGCAAGCATCAAAGTAAAAATTAGGTCTGGTTTAAAATGACAACTAACTATTGCTGGCAATATTTAGCTAGAATTTCAGTTACAGAAAATGGGAGTCAGTTACTCCTCGGACTTGAAGTGATCCAGTGGAAACATCTCTGTCGCCTTCGGCCCGTTCAGAGGATGACTGCTGAAAACAGAAAAACTAAAAGATCCACTGCGTGACTGGAGGACGTCCAGGTCACTGCAGAAAACATCTGGATCATTTCATGTCTGATTTACAGAAAACATTTTTCAACATTATTAGAATATAGACTGATGATAGAAACAGCTAACTTGATGCTTGTCATACAGTAATTGCAGGTTTACATTAATGTTGAGTGTTGACTAATTTAAAAGCTGGCATGGAAACTTTTTCTTCTCAAACTGATAACAGATCTGAAAGTCAGGAGTGACGGTGCAACACCTGATGGTGTGACTGGTTTTTCTGCTCTGACATACATTTCATTTCTGTTTGTGTTTTCTGCCATCACCATAGCAACCTTGTCTTTCACATGAAGCTCATAATCTTTATGTTTTCTCTGTAATCAGTCGTCTCTGCTCCTTTCGGTTTTGGTTCAGTGACATTTTGAGATTTCATCTAAACAATCCGGTGAACTATGAGGCCATTAAAGCAAATAAATATATTCAAATGTTCATGTTTCCTTTAGAAATAACAATTTCATGTCTTTTGCTGTTGAAATAGTGAAAATGTGTCCTAAACGTTATGACATCTCATTATGTTTGTGTCAAATAAATGTATTCACAGCAACTTCTGCAGCCATTTTCTAACACCCTTGTCCCTCAGTGGGGTCAGGAGGAGCTGCTGGTGGTGCCTCTGGCTAACGTTCTGGGTGAGAGGCAGGGTCACCTGGACAGGTCACCTGGACAGGTCACCTGGACAGGTCGCCAGTCTGTTGCAGGGCAACACAGAAACACACAACTATGCACACACACACTCACACCTAGGGACAATTTAGACAGACCAATTAACCTGACAGTCATGTTTTTGGACTGTGAGAGGAAACCGGAGTACCTGGAGAAAACCCACCATGCACAGGGAGAACATGGAGACTCCATGCAGAAAGACCGGGAATCGAACCCAGAACCTTCTTGCTGCAAGGCAACAGCTCTACCAACTGCGCCACTGTGCAGCCCTGTGGATGGACGGCTGTCTGAATGTGTCGGCCCTTTAAGGAAGGCCTGTCCTGTCCCGGGTGTCTCACCTGAGACCAAAGCCTGCATCAGCTCAGAATGTGGCTCCACCTCCCTGTTGTCCATCTTTGCAGCCATCTGTCATCTCTTTGTTTGATTTGCGCGGCTTCAGGTCGAGCAGACTGGAACTGCTAGCATTCCTTTTCAGCTTGTAATTGTTGCTTCAGGATCTAAATATAACTTTTGGCTTCAAACACAACAGACTGAAGTGACGGAAACAAGCTGACGAAGACGTGTTTACAGGAAACTTCAGGTGCTAATAAAATTATAAATATTCTATAAAATTCAAACAGATCATATTGTTGTCCTGTCATTGTGATTTTGACATTTCTGAACTTCCTAATCTCATTATAAGTAGTAAAAAATGGTTTTGCCTTTTGATAATTATCACAATTAAAACTGTTTTTAATTACTGACCTAAAAAAATTTAGGTCAGTAATTATTTTTAATTGCACTGAATTCATGCATTATTCACATTTGTGTAGAATTTTGAGGGAAGATCATATATGTAACAGAAAATGTGGAAAAAGTGAAGCGCTGTAAATGTAGAGCTTCACATTTATCTCCTCCATTCAGAAACTGTAAATATTTCCTTCAAGCTGCAGATCATCAACTGTGCAAGAAGCAAAAAAAGTAAAGAAATATGAGCAGATTTGACCCTAAATCAATGCATAGCACGTAATTTACATAATAAACTTCTTGCTTAGTTTTTAAATTTGAAAGCTTTGATCTCTTCAGGCTTTTAATTAAAACAACTGAAGGCTCAGTTATGCAACATGTTGGGACATTAATTATGATCCAGGTGATGACAGCAGTCAGTCATCTGCTTCTGCAGCTTCATGCAGTTGAGCTAATTTAAAAACAGAAGCTAAATTGGTTGCATATGAACCAAAACTGTATTTAAAATCAGTTTTTCTTCTGGTTTTTATTTGAACCAGTGTTCTTGATGTAAAGTTAATTGAAACAAAATTGCAACAATCTGTGTGTCTCGTGATCGATTAATTGTGAAACTGCAGCGTCCCGTTTAGAGACACGGGTTTGGCATGCAGAAAACTCATGAGCTGCTCAGATGTCAACACTTCTGTTGACGAAGCCAGAAGGAAACTAAATGTTAGATGTTATCAAAGCAAATTTACCGCAACTACAGATAAAACAACGGAGATGAATCTGCAGCCAGCAGCAGGCCGTCTGGGCCTCAGATCTGAGATTCTTTATCCATTCACTCACATTTACACAAACACACATCAGCAGGCAGCCGGGGGTTAAATGCCTGAGGTGCATCAAACCTTCACACAACAACTCAACTTGCTGAGTCACCCACAATCAGTCGGCCATTTTGGTTTTCTTGGATTTTTGTTTATGAGTTTTAAATTGTTTACAACGTTTCTATGGTTTCTCAGCTGCTCCAATCTGATGGCTGGAGAACCTGAAGAATTAAATATTGTTCAGCTCATATGTGTCTTTATTCAGCTGCTAGCACGTCATGGTGGTCATGAGACAGGCTTCAGTCAGAGGCCTTTTCAAACCACTGCAACGCTGACTGCTGCAGGAGATCCTTCCTGCTCATCAACTTTCACTCAGACTCAGAAACTTTCACCTTGTTGTCCTTCAGCTTCTCATCTGTTGGTTTTCAGAGGGTTTTTGTCCGTTTGGAAGTCAAATCCAAGCTTTTAGTCCCCGGCTGACGTCTTTAGATGTCGGATTCAAGCTGGAGAAACTCCGACCGTTCAAAAACTTCATTCCTGCCTTTCTGGGGGGAAAAGGCTTTTTTTGGACAATCGTTCCTTCTTGTTTTGGATCCTGTGAAGTTGAACTGATTTTGGCAATACTTTCCATACTTATTTTGCTATGATGTGTAACCATAGCAACAGGGTGGTTTACAACAGGCAGCAGCTGAAGTCAGAAATCAGAGAGTTCATTTCATTTCCCTTTGGGATCAATAAAATATTTCTGAATTTGAATATTTATACATAAGGTTCTTCACTCAAGTTCCTCCTGGAGCAAACCTTTCCCACAACATGATGCTGCCACCACCGTGTTTCAATGTCACTGAGTTTTTGTCTAACTTCCTGTTTCCCAAGTATCCAAACATTTTAGTTTTTTATTGATCAGACGACATGACAGGATATTTAGGTCTGAGTTTCTGAGTCAGGAGGCAAACTGTGATGTCATGGCTTCTTCCTGTGTGAGCGGCCTTTCAGTCCATGTTGGCTCAGGACTCGTTTGGCTGTTTCTCTCTTTTTCCAGGAGTTTCTTTACTGGATCTTTAGCTTTCATTTGGGACACAGAACCCAGTGAGGGCTGGACCTTCCCATGATGTTCATGTGTGATTATTTCAGCACGGTTACGATCAGAGCTGGTAGCTCTGATCGTTTTCTTAACATTTGCTTTCTTTTCTTATCCTTAAGGACTGAGGTTAGTGAAACTGCCCAGAGAACATTTTTGCTCTAATCTGTGTCTTTGTGTTGATTTTGACTTTGTAAAGCCAGTTTTCCAGGGCTGGTTCTCATTACTGACCCATTTTCTGCCCGTCACATTAAGTCCACTCCTTCTTGGTTTCTTTGTTTTGTCTCAGCAGCACTTCAGCCTCACCTTCCTTGAACAATGTTTTTCATTTTGTTCATTCAAAACCTGTCCTTTTATAACCTGAGCTGCACAGGAATCTGCTGTGTGTTTAATTCATCTGTTTCTGGCTGCATCCACCCCCCTGCTGCTCGTCTCTCCGGTAAACCTGAACATTTCCGCCTTGCAGTGAGGAGAAAACTGAGAGCTGAAAAAGCCTCAATAATCCTTTAATCTGAGCAAACAGTCAAACAATAAATATGCACTTTTATTAAACACAGCAACTCAATATTTTATTCTTAAAGATTTTGCTAATTTTCATTCTGTTTAATTGCTTTTTAAAGTCAGTATTGCTTTTTTTAAAATGATTTTTACCTTTTTCCCCTCTTTTCTATCCCACACACCTGTTGCATTCAGAGATTTAAAATCTAATACCTTCTAAAAAAGGTAATGAATACTGTAAGGTGACATAATTGGACTTGATAAGATTCTATTTCTTTCCTAAAAGCTTATCAGTGAGTATCTACAAGGAAGTACATGGACTCAGCAGAGATTAGAGGCCCGACGATGATCTGCATGACAGAAGAGAGAAACCTGAACTTTGTGATTACCTGGTTACAGACGAGTGAACCGCTGATTGTCTGCTTCACCTGAATATGTGCAGAAAAACCCAGGTCAGCAGTTTGAAGTTTTGATTGTGTCTAGAATGTTCTAGTTAGGCAACAACACAGGGAGGCATTTTAGAAATATATTTCTGAACGAATGAGATAAGAAAATGTCTGCATGTCCTGATAAAGATCCTGGTCAGATTATCTAATCTGGTGAGAGGAATTTACTGACCAGGAGGTCAGATTATCTTAAAAATATAAATTCTGTGTCGAAATGAGAAATTTTGCTCGAATCAGATTAAACCAAAAGTTTTAAGAAAATATTTCCACTAAATCCAAAACAGTTATAAAGTGTAAAACTTACTTGATGTTTGATTGATAAATATTCAGTTGAGTTCAGAATATTGTATTTATCGTAAAGGGAAATTAGATGTTTATCTTCAGAGTCATTGTGGATGGTGAGGTGGTGAGATCCTCCTGTAGCAGTCAGCGCTCCAGTGGTTTGAAGAGGCCTCTGACTGAAGCCTGTCTCATGACCACCATGACGTGCTAGCAGCTGAACAAAGACACATATGAGCTGAACAATATTTAATTCTTCAGGTTCTCCAGCTATCAGATTGCAGCAGCTGAGAAACTATAGAAACGTTGTAAACAATTTAAAACTCATAAACAAAAATCCAAGAAAACCAAAATGGCCGACTGATTGTGGGTGACTCAGCAAGTTGAGTTGTGTGTGAAGGTTTGATGCACCTCAGGCATTTAACCCCCGGCTGCCTGCTGATGTGTGTTTGTGTAAATGTGAGTGTGAATGGATAAAGAATGGGACCAGAGAAATGCTGCATGAGTTCAGTCCATTCATCATGACAGCGTCACCCTTGGCAACATACACATTGTTCATGACGCTGATAAATCTGTTCCCAGCCACATAACTCCATACAGCTTTGTTGAAAGGTTTATTAAAACATCTTTTAGTGAAGTGCAGCTCTGAACTTCAGCCAGCCGAGTCCTTTTGTTCTCAAACTAATCCTCTGGGTTCAGGTTGAATGTCGGACTTTAAGCTCCGACATTCAACAGATGATTCATTTTCTCTTGTTTCTGTCGCCACTTTGGCCCAAAGCCAGATGAACATTTTCTGTTGTTTATTTGATGAGCCGATACTTAATGACCTTCTTTAGTTAAAGGTGTTTCATTAATTCACCTGTGAGGCCTGCATGGTGAGTCACAGCCGTCTCAGGTCGGATCCAAGCCAAACATGAGGAGCTGAAACAACAGAGCAACATTCTGGCTTCTCATCTTTCAGGTCCAACAACCGATTCCAGTAAACCAAAACTTAAACGTGCATTTCTGTCTCACTTTGCTGCTGAAATGAAACAAAACAAGAACAAAAATAAACCTGACAGGAAAAAAGTTCAGAATACAGTCATGGTGCATTTCATCAGTTCTGTTTATATAAATTATTCATTTTGGGCTGAGATTAACAGCTAAGTACGGTTTAAAGCAGAACTTTGTTACTCCAACCTTTTGATTCATCCCAGCTCCAACACGCCTGAATCAGATGAATGCTTAATGACCAGGAGGTAAATCAGCCTGTTCAGGCTGCAGACTCAGGCAGATTCAGTGAAATCAGCTTCAGGCGACTCTGAACTGGAGAAGAAGCAAAACTGTTCATGTCTGTGGTGGTTAGGGTTAGGGGTTAGGATTACCCTAACCCCTAACCCTAACCCAGGAAAGTCCGGAAGAGTTTTAAACTAACTTCTGTTCTTTTCGTCTCCACAGAAAAACCTCATTTTAGTCACGTTCCACAGGTCTGACTGAGGAAGAGGAGGGTGAGGAAGAGGAGGGTGCAGCTGCTGGCCGGCCTGCAGTTCTGGCCTCAGCAACTGGTGGAAAAGTAAGGAATAAGGTTTTGATAGATGGATTATCTTAGGAAATGAAGGCAAGACATTCATAACCTGAGTTTCTTTTCATCCTTAACACTTAAATTCATGCATCTAAAATCGGGGCCTCAAAATGTCTTAAAGTTATTTTAAAATATGTAAATTGGCTTTAAATACGTCAGTCACAGGTCTTACATTTTGTTGTGGCGGGAGGATTTAGTCTTGTATTTTTTATGTAGGTTTTTAAATAAATGTAACTAGAAACAGGAAGAGGAACTGAACTAAAGTAAAACAGAAACAAGAGAGTTAAGATTACAGAATAATTAAACCTCAAAAAAGCTCAAAACAACATAACAGATGAAGACTAACGGAAAAAATTAAACAAACTGTAAATGATGTCTTCAGATAAACGAAGAATGTGATTAAATCTATTGTCAGAATAAAAGTACAATTTCCTCCAGTAGTTCTCCATTCTTACAAATACATTCATATAATAAAAATATGTGATTTTCTTTGTACAGTTCTGTCATGGTTCATGTCGTAAATTTCATTTATTTTAGTCTTTAGTTTTAGATTTGAGTGCAGAAACCTTAATAAAAGCCTCATGAAAATCATGAATCTGCTCATTTCTGAAGCCCCGAAGCTTCAGAAATGAGCTTAATAATAATTAATAAGCATAATAATGCACAACGGATGGAAAACGTGATTCATTTTACGCTTTTTTTCTATTCTTTTTACTGTATCACTTCCTGTAACTCCTCCCTCACCGTTTACTGTAACTGTCAGCGATCAATCACTGCAGAGTAAAAACAAACGAGGTGCGGCTTCCAGCACGTTGTGTCTGCATGGATCAGAGCTCAAACCTCACTGCTGCTGCCAAAATCAACTCTGGAAAGAATCTGACCCGTCTGGCTGCTTCTGACCCTACCCAGCTGAAGGGTGCAGCTCCTCGGGGCAGTTAAACTCTGGACTGAAGCTGATTCATCCACTGCATGCAGATGTGAGACGTGAGCTGAACAGCCCCAGGTGAAGATCTGCCTCCTTTAATGTTCCTGCAGGATGAAAACACAGATTTTCATTTTCAAATGGACACGATTGCTGCCAGAGTTACTACATTTAAAGGATTATTTTAAATCAAATTAACTTTTACCAGCTGCTGGTAGCATGAACATAATGATTCCTGTAATTATAAGGAATGAATGTGATCACTTCCGCTTCTGATGATGAAACCTAAGAATGATTTATTACATAAACGTTCAGAGACGCCTTTACAGGCGTAAACAATGAGCTGAATGAGGAAACATCAGATATCTGCAGAAATAATAAATAAATGTTCCACACTGCTGACTCAGCATCTGCAAAAAACAAGTTTATTGTTTGTACTTGAAGTAAATGTACTTAGTAAAAGAGACAGAAATGAGTTATAAGAGCTCTTTTTTTGTTTGATTCATTTGCGATGCTGCAGTTTGCTGCATTGTGAAGGTATTTCTTTCAGTTGATGAAGAAAGAAGAAAAACCTTTTCGACTCTTGTTTTCATAGTTCCTTCCTCCCTCAGTAGTTTTGTAATAGTTTGTGTCAAGAACTGTGGAGCAGACATGAAGAGGCTGAACATCCTGCGCATCTAAAACCCCATGTGTTTCCCTGCCTGCCCTCTGGGCGGCGCTACGAGTCAAAGTGAGGTTTAACAACCGCTTCATTCCTAGAGCAGCAGATTAAACCGCAAATCGCAGCTTTTATTGCTGATAAGCATGTGATACTTTAAAGAAATAGTTTAAATGAGCGAAATAGTTTTTTTTTTTTGTATATTTCATGTTCTGTGTGTCCAGTTAGTACAGAACTGCCATATATGTGACAAGCAGACAATGCGCTGTAACCAGCAGGGGGCGTCATTCCTTTGTGGACACGACAAGCTGCAAGACCCAAAAGATCAAAGCTGTGACGTATTACTGATGGAAATCCATGAGCAGTCAAATGAACACGTGATCAAATTAATTAACATAACAGGAAGTCCTGTTTATTAAACTGATTTATTGATGGGTAGCATTGTTACAACAAAGACGTTTTGTTAGTTTCAACAGATTTTCTGAAACATTTAGGAATTTGTACCATAAATCTGAAGTCCTAAAATTATTAACAGTAGCTTATTGTGCTTATCCAAAGATTTTTTTATTGCAGGCATTCAAAAAAACATTCAGTTTGTCACACAATTTGTCAAATCAAAGCTTATAAATCATTAAAATCATATAATTCCCTTTTGCCATGCAACTCAAACCAAACCAAGAAAACCTCAAGAAAGAACCTAAACCCTCAAACCAGAATTTAAAACTTTTTAACTAAAAAGAAAATATAGAAGATCCATCTTCTTAATCTACTGGGTGATCAGAGTCGACTGGAGAGTCAGCAGCTGGTAGGCGTTGATATTTAGCTCTGGTTCTTCTTGATCGGTAGACGACCAGACCGCAAACCACCAGGCAGCAGGCGGCAAAGACCAGGTTCAGGCCCAGATACAGGCCTGGGCCTGAACCTGGATCTGAAACTGAGAAAAAAGAAAAATATCCATTAAAATAGAAGATTTTATATTCTAACATATCGAGAGAGAGGAATAAAAGCTCAAGGCTTTTTATCAAAGTTGGCAAAAACTCCCAGATTCAGCACAATGACAGTAACTGGCAGGTTGTTGGTGTGAAAACAGCTAAATAAAAATCTGAGAAAACTTCAGTGGAGTAAGATAATATTTATAACCATGAAATACGCTACAAAAAAGTATTTCTAAATGATACAAGCACAAACTTAAAGAGTAAAGTGTAAACGAAAGCTCACCTTTGGTGTCGGAATGCCTAAGGAGGCGCAAAGGACCCTGGGAAATGGAGTGCCTGCTTGTCTGGGCCGGAGCGTCTCTCCTCCTGCGATGGTTCAGTGAGTCGGATCTGATGCATCCCTGAGAGCATCGAGTTTCAGGATTGCTGCTCTCGCACAGGAGGACCGAGCAGGTGATGTAGACCTGCAGACACACGCAGGAGAGGTCAGACAGATTTACAAGTTTTGACTGACTATGGGAAAAAGTGCATTCAATCAAAGTGTTCGCAGACTATTTTTGTTAATAAAACCCAAACTTAATCATTTTAAATAGTAACTTTACCTCCTCATGAGCTCCAATAAACTCAAAAGCCTCCATACCAAATCTGAAATTAGACTTGGAGCTTGGGAAGATTTGCACAGTTTCGTCCTTCACACATCTGCAACACACCAGTAAAAATACATGACACAAAGAAAAGGGTTCATCAGCCAGTAAGAACCAGGTCTGGTATCTCGGTACCCGTTTTCGATGATGGTGTAGCTGGTGCGGGAGTTGGGGTTGTCGTAGGGAGTCGCCCTGCAGGACTCCACAAACAGCTCAGTGTTTGGGATGGACGAGGTGGCCTCGATCTGCATGAAGATCATCTGCTTCAGGTAAACCTCCACCGGGTAGCTGCTGGCGTTTACCTGCTTCCTGAAACGCTGACTCTCAAAGAACTCAAACTGGAAGGTGAAGGAGCTGAATCCTCTCTCGTTAAAGAAGTACGGGTTTTTGTGTGTGAATCCCAGAGTCAGGTTGGCTCGCTTTGGATAGGCGCAGGAAAAATTGATCTCAATGTCTTGGTGCCTGGAAATGATTTTATTGGGATCAGCTGATGTGATCATGTTCTCAAAGATGATGTTGTCGTCGTCCTCCTGATAACGATATAAAAAAGAAAAACCTAAAACACGCAGTTTCCTCCCAGCTCTGTATGGAAGTAGATGAAGACTCGGTCTGGTGCACCGTGTCTCATATTTATGTGGATTATACCTCAACCCGAGTCCCACAGCCGTTCAGGGGGATGACCGCCACCAGGTGGGTCGCGTTCGAATGACGTCTCAGGCTGCAGGAAGAATCCAACCAGTCAATTAGATGCAAATGGTTTTCCTTGCTTTTGATGAAGGAAGACTTTGCCAACTCCACGGTTATTGTCGTTTCATTGCAGGTGACAGTGGCGTCTGCATAGTGTAAGATGTGACAGACATTTCTAATTATGTTAACATTAATATGAATAACTTCAATTCTTGCTTCGGCTTACCGTGACGTTCAACAGAAACAGTCACACAACGCAGCTCTGAGTGGAACACTCTTTGTTGTCTGAAAGGAAAGAAATGATTGTTTCATCCGTGGAAGTAAACGGCATATAAAACCTTTTCCTGTCCTGCTTTCACACTAAAGCACAAACTGCTCTACAAACAGAGGTCTCCAGGATGCTGTTGTCAGAGCTTTAAAATAAATTAGACTCCTTAAATTACTTGGTGTCTTTTTTAATTATATTCTGCATTTAAAGGTTAATATAAGACAGTAATGGAAAATGACACTAGAAAGACTTACAATCTCCCATGGAGATTAAATATTTACGCTGGTAAGCTGGAAGGCAGTAACAGCTCATCCACTATGTCATTTTCCTACTTGATAAAACTGCCGAACTTCTTAAGCAGACGTTTAACATCGACGTTTAACACTGTGCACTGAAAGATTTTGTTTTTGTGCTTCATCCAGTCTGACATCAAAGGAATGGAAAAGACTCAAACAAACTCTGGTGTATCTAAGGAAGCACCTGCATGGACATTGGCATTGAGATGAAGGTTCACACTGTTAAGAAAATAAATTTAAAATATGCTAGTTTGAAAACTTAATATGTCTTGATTAAAATAGCCTAATTATAGTTTTCAGATTAATAACTTATTCTGCCCTATTGACCTTTATGTTACCTGTAGTTACAGCAGATTGTTTGCTAAGATCTTTTTGATCTGCTCTTTGTCTGAGTGGGAAACAATCAGGAGCTCCAGCTTCACACTGATCTGTGAAAAGCCATAAAACATCCTGAGTTCAGGCCAGTGGAGGAGAAACTCTCCTTCCACTTTGTTTAGATAAAAGTGACAACTGATGTTTGATCTTGAAAACAAATTGCAGAGAGTTTCTAACTTTAAAGAGGGTCAGAGACAGCTGCTGGTTGGATGAGCAAAGATACGCCTTATCTGAATAAATTAAAGACAAGAATATGCCTTTACTATAAAAGTTTGTGCACAGGAGGAACAAATCAGATTTTGCTCTTTGCAATTCTCCAAAGACATCTTTGCTTTTAGTTTGTCGTTTTCATCTTTTGTCTTTTTCTCTCTCATGTAAATTCATGTGCTGTTTGTGCTCTGAGTTTTCTGATGTGCTTTTCTGGGGATAGTATGCATCTGTCTTGGATAAATGCTGATTATTGTGACGCTGTTATCTCTGCATGATCTCAGTCTTTGTGCACAACATTTTCTGAATTCGGGCATAGAGAGGATATAACGAGTCAAAAGGTTTTAATAAGTTTTAGAATTTTTCCTCTCTTAGTAACACTAACTGGGGAGAAACTTGAAAACAATATATTTTTAACTGTAGCATAAACTGACAGATGATTAAATTTAGCTGTTTGGAAAGTTTCCCTCCAAGTCATTTACCTCTGGAGGTGTGTTGCATGTGCTCTGCTCTGGGTTTTGATTAGGCCTCTCTTGGCTACTGTGTGCATGTGTTGGTGTTTCAGGTAAACTGCAGTTGACTTGAACTGGAGGCAGCTGTTCAGCGTCTCCACAAAACATAAGAGCCACAACTTCCTAGGAGGCTCGCTCTCTTCCGACAATCTGATTAATAATCGTGATGGTTCTAAAGATAGTATTGTGCAATATTCCTGCTGGGTGTGGTGTGTTAAGAGTGATCTAGTCCAGGGTTCCTCAAATCCCTGCCTTGAAGATCCTGCAACCTTTGAATGTGGTCCTGCTTCAACGTACCTCAATCTCCTTACTGTGCATCAGGTTCTCCAGAGCCTTGCTAATGACCTGATTATGGAACTCAAATGTGTTGAAACACAGAAAACCTGCAGCACACCAGCTCTCGAGGACTGGATTTGAGGATCGCTTATATGCTGGGAAGGATGTCAGGACTGCTCTGGCCTCAAATCACAGATTTTTATTTTTTAAGATTTCTTGGCACTTCATTCAATAGCAAATTGACATGAAATAGGGTTGAGACTGAGAGACAGAAGACAAGCAGTAAATGGCCCAAGACTGGGAATTGAACCCAAGACGGACGGCGGAGTCCAGCGACGACAGGCAATTAAATTCTGTAACAAAAGTATGTTTTTATCTTTTTTAATCTTTTTTTTTCAAAATCTCTTTCTCTGTTTATTCAATGTCAAATGCTGTTTTTATTTTTTCTTTAATTATGTAAAGCACCTTGAAATGCCTTGCTGCTGAAATGTGCTATACAAATAAAATTTGATGATGATGATGAAGAAGACAATAGCTTCTGCACTTGGTGCACATGTGCAACCAATAGAGCCAAGTGTCCAAATCAGAGACATTCAACGTGTTTGATTGTGTTACATTTGTATTTGGGTGTTCCAGGGACAAACGAGCCCACAGCCTGTTGAATGTGTCATCACCTCACTTTCTGTGAGGTGATGACAACCCTTACTTTTCAATGAAGAATGCAAGTGTATTTAAAAAAAATAAATGAATTAGCATTAAATAAAATGCATTAATTGATATAGCTCATGAGAAAGTTTATAATAATGAAAACATAAAACGAATGGGTCCTTAGGGGGAATTATCAAATAAGCCATGGATTGAGTAACATGATTAAAAATTATGACACTGATAAAAGGTTTGTTTGTGGGAAAATAAGTTAAACTATGAGTATGGAGAAATTTAGCCATGCAGAAGAGCCAAACCTTTAGTTTTGCTGCTGGAGGACCAACTCTCGACTCTGAGGGTGCGTTTGCATTCATATTGTTGTCAGAACCTTGATATTTTTCTTACTTAAGGGGACATGAATGCAAATGGGGACACTTTATTGGCACATTCTTTTGCTAAAGATTTTTGTTTGATTTAATTTTATTTGCTTTTAAGAGACAATTTTCCTCCCGACCACACTAAGCGGCAGGGGAGTACAGAAAATGGAAGGATGGCTGGATGGAAAAGAGGCAGTTTTAGCTTTTTGATTTTGATGCGCATAACAGTGATTTTTTTTTACTTCTCATCTACACCGCCTAGTGGTTGGTGCATAAACTGCAGAGGCAACTTTCTGCGCGAATTGATTTATTTAAATGATGAAACCATTGGTTTTGAAAAATTAGGGGAAATGTTGTATTTCAGTGGTGCTTTCTTAGAACTAGGTAACATTTTTATACTTTGTAAAGAATAAAGAAAAAGTTTTCCTCTTAATAAGATTGTATTGAAGGGTCTACACCCATGCAGCCTGTTTTCTTTTTTATCTTTTTGATTGTAAATTGTTAAAGATTTACCTTTACCCTTTCTGGGCTCTTTGGTTTCTCCTATCAGTCTGTAGTTTCTCATATTGAGGTCATCAAACCAAATTTCAGTGGTGGGAAGTAACAAAGTACAAGTACTTAGTACAAGTACTTTGTTACACGGAAATTGTACTTAAGTACAGTATCTGTACTTTACTTAAGTAGATTTAATAATGGATACTTTCTACTTTTACTCCACTACATTTTACAGTAAGTATCTGTACTTTCTACTTCACCACATTTCTACAAACTGCCGCGTTACTCGTTACATCCAAGTCGCTTTGCTCTTTTTTTCCGTTAAAATGTGACGTTCATGGATTTAAGGTGGCGCCATAAAATCCAAGCAATAACGTGACTTAGTGTCTGTTGTCACCCATCGCCTCCACCTTTACTCGCACGCGGAGCTCCAGACATGTGCAGTGGTTTCCTCTGAGCGGGAGAAGATGTCTCTCTAATGTCAGTAATATAATAGCGCTGCATAAATCATAAGATATGGCTACATGTAAAATCAGCAGCGCTTCGCTTTCACAGACGGTGGGACTTCGTCCAACTTTTAGCGTCACTTTAAAAGGAAAGCTTGAAGAAAGGTAAGATCTGTGGATGTGATGCTAGCAGTACAGAGACACATGTTGCATCTGCGATGAAAAAAAGTTGTCACTCATGCGCTGAATTATTGTGTGGAGGTGTTGACTGAGGTGTCGCATATATGGGACAACGCCGGTACCAAAGTGCAATAAAGTGGTATGATATTCAGGAATGATCCAATTTTTCTGGACGGATCTTTACTGATTAAATTTAATATCTAGTTTTTTTTAATGGGAATGTGGATCTTTCAGATCAATTTGAGAAGCAATTTTGATAGGTAAAAGTACATTTTTTTGTGTCACATAGCGTGGGGTGCTGGTCTTGACTTAGTCTTGGGTAGGTGGTCTTGACTACAACACTGCTACTGGCTCCTTGGTTGTCCTCTCCCACCCACCTTCTTACTATACCCTTTCTGTTGGATTTCTTTATAAATAAATGCTACTAGTAGCAAAAAAAGTTAAGTTCATGTTATGTTTGGACAGGAGACCAGATGTTTCCATCCCTGAAATTATGATGCATAGAATCATGTGTCTAAGTCTAAACTATGTTACTGAGTAAACACAATAAAAACATGCTTTATCTGTGGCATTGTTGATTAAAATGGCACATTACTGATGTATTAAAATTAAATACCGTCGGTTCACTGAATGATATTAGCGATTAGGTAATCCATTCAGCAAGTACTTTTACTTTTAATACTTAAGTATTTTTAAAAGTCAGTACTTTTTTACTTTTACTTAAGTACAAATGTTAATGTGGTAGTTTTACTTGAGTACATTTTTGTCTGTGTATTTGTACTTCTACTTAAGTAAATTTTTTGAGTACTTTCTCCACCACTGCCAAATTTCAAATCGACCATGACTGACTGACACCTGCTCGCATCAGGTTTGCAACCAGCTGCAGACCAGTAACCTCCTCCCAGTGTCAGAATCTCACTGAGGAAGAAACTGCATTAGGTTTTCTGTCACTTTATTATTTCTGCTATAACTGATGCATATTCGCATATAAAATACGTCAAAAGAGTTTAATTTGCAATTTTTATGTCTTTGTGTCATGAGGTAGATCTCAGGCGACTGGTGAGAGAAAAAGTAGATCTTGCTCTTAAAAAGTTTGGACAACCCTGACCTAGAAGATGGTGCGAACGCAGGATTAAATAAAAGGGCCTCTTTCACCGCCGAATCCAGAGAATTTACCCTGTTAAGGGCGCTTCATGCTGATTTATTTTTCTGTGAGAGGGCGCTGCTTAATTCAGTGGATTTGAGAATTAAATTAACACGAGCCAGCGATGCATTTTGCCTGATGGGAGCCTGTGACTCAACCTTTCAACTGAGAATTTTAGGCGCTTCTTTTTTATTAAAAAAGTCTCAGTTTCTCCCGCAGTCCGTTTAGGTCATGCTTCTGCTTTAATGCGAGGAAATGCCTTGTACCCCCTTTCCAGAGTTAACATTATAACATATTCTATGCCAGAAAACTCAAGGATATATACTCAGGAGAACCTCTTTTTGGGTGCTATACCAAAGTATATAGTTTTAGGAATGGTTCACCATGTGGCCTTCACAGGAAGAAGGGACCTGTCACCTTTCAATTTAAACACATGAATGCGGAATACCTAGCATTGTGTCAGGAGGGTAGACAAATTCCCGGCAAAGCTTTCCAGCCCCAATTCAACCAAGGCATATCGGTCAGAGAATTTTACAACATATTCTCTGCAACAGGCCGCCATTTAAAAGACCTTCCTCTAAGCTTCGACCGTAGTGAATTTAATAACGGATACTCGTTTGTGTTTAACCTGAATCCAAGTGAGGACACAGACGCTTTATCACCCATTTCTAACGGTAATTTAAGGTTGGAGATTTGCTTCAGAGTTCCATTACCGCACACGACTACGCTCGTTGTTTATATGCGCTACGACTCCATCCGGGAGATCAGTTCAAAAAGGCAACTTTTTGAACTGACCAAGACCTCTTGGTGGATTATTAGTAACTATGAATAATCAGCAACTGGAGAGTCTCCTACATCATCTGATGGAAAAACTATTTTGTGGAGTCTGGGCATGCGATGAACTGTATTTGCTCTCACATAATTACACAGGACCTGCATATTTTATTGTGAACACGCATCCCGCTCACATGCCCAGAGAAGTTTTTGAAAGACAGGTCTTCAAAAATAATGTATCATAATAAACAACTTCAAGACACTGTCTGTTGTTTGCGGTCATCATTGTGTTTATTACCTGTGTAAAAGAGATTGCGGTTTATCAATGCAACAAGTACTTGATTCATACCCCGGTGATGTGATAAAAAATTATGTGATGGTTTCAGACTTTGTAAAAAAAATATCAATGTTGTGTAAAAAACCAAAAGTATTGTTCTTTTAACCATGGTACATGTTCTATGCAAATGTTTAAAGATTGCTACAAATTGTGATTTTCTATTGTTATTTCTGTATTCAAAAAGAGAGACTGTACACCTGAAAAAATCTTAAATAAAACATTTTATTGAAAAAATGATTTGTTGTCAAAGTTTATGGAGTAAAAGTAATCCAGGGTGATGGTTTTATTCTTTTACTTGTACTTTGTCTGTTTTTGATATCATCTTCAAAATCAAATTTAGGGGACAACCAAATATGCCTTTTTTCTTTTCTTGATGGGATTTTTACACCCTTTGTCTTGATACGCAGATACTGCTCACGGACTTGCGGGTTATTCACAGAAGATACTGGAATATTTAGTTCATGTACAGTAGTTGGGAAATGGGAAACAGTCTGATGATTTTTCGCTGCTTTTTCAATTTCTGGTGTTGAGAAGGTGTTAGTTTAATATTTCGTTTCAGAATGTTCAAAGATATCTCACATAATCGGGTGAGCAATGTGCTAAAATATATTTACGCTTCTGAGGAGTGGCTTGGTAAAGGGCTCTGAGAATGGGAACATTCCTTTTTATGAACGCAGACATTCTGACTTACTATGTTTTAGGTACATACACAACCAGCCACTCGTGAGGTAGTATTCCCATTCTCAATCTGTAAGGTTCTGGGCAGGCAGGAGTAGGATTTACGATTAAATATCCATGAGCTTCTTTAGTTGCATCTTCAAAACTCTCCAGGAAACTTGCTTTTGCTGATGGGAAGATTTGATGTGCTTATATATCCACCTGTAATTTATCTCTAGGGTTCTTAAAAGAGCACCAAATAATTACTGTTCAGACTAATGGTGCGACTGTATTTTTCCGGCTGAAATACATTCTGCGTGAGATATAGAACAGACATATTTCTATGATGCCGATATTGTGTGAACAATTTGGCTACTTCAGGGTGGTTAGAAGCCTGGAAAATGACATTGTCCAAAATGACCAGGTGACTTTGATTTGGTGGAAACAAATCTTCATCCTTAAAAGAATCAGGCAGTCCTTCCACAAATGTTATATTTTTATTCAGTTTTTGCAATTCACCATACAATGGTTGAAAAGAAGTAAAAATCCAGATAATATTGTCAGGTACAGCATTCATGACATGATTAATATTTTACATTTATCCTACAAAGTATGATTTTCCACATCCACTCGCTTCTACAATCATACATGAGAAAGGTGATTTGAATCAAGGATAGAAATAAATCTCCCGAATATCACCTGAATAAGACATTTTTTTCTCTCTTAAACTCTGATAACCAAAAGGTAGAAATGAACCATCTGAAAAGTCTCCTTTTGTCATACACAAACTGAAACTTTTTCAGAAATGTTGCGTTTTTTAAGAAGAACCCCTTTTTATCACGTTTGATGGTGTGCTGAGGTACCTCAATAACGCCGTCTCGGGAACCATTTAGGAACCCTCCCACCAGCTCTCTGATGCTGTCAAAATTGCCTCTCTCACTGCACTTGTGGTTTGCAGTGAGAGAAAAAATCTTAAATAAAACATTTTATTTAAATGTTTCACTCAGATCACTACTCTCTTTTGTTATTTTGTTTAATATGCTGCCACAAATTCCTGAATTGTGTCACCCCCCAGCTCATCGGTTAAATCTCTGAGGTAATTCCCAAGTTCTAGAGCAGTGTTTCTCAACCTTTTTTGGCCCAGCGACCCCTAGCCCTTATCCAGGTCCCTCACCGCCCCCAAACAAAGAATTTGCAAGCTACTTTGCACTGACTATTATTATATCATTAATATTACTATCACCATTGTAGATGTTTTGATTTTTATGCTTGTTTCTGTATTTATCATCAAAAATTATTTCCCAGAGAACAAAAAAGTCATGGGAATAGAAATTATTTTCACAGGTGTCTACGAAAAATGCAATGAACATTCAAGTTAAAATTGGTAGGCCTAACAGCAGCCAATCAGAGTGGAAAAAATATTCCTATTTTGTGCCATTTTCTAGTTGTTAAATCTTCCACAAAATGACCAGATAAAAGATGTTCAACATGCCAGTCTAAACTTTGATCTATTTGCAAAACGACTGAGCTGCAACATTAAAACATGGATAGAACTGTAATTACATTAATCATAGCTCTTCTTCTCTTCAGTGTTTCTGTCGGTTTCTGGTGGTGCAGCTCTGTGCTGCCTTCAGGAGAATGGGACATCAGAGCATCATCCATAAAACTTCACCCACATGGCATTTATTGTTCAAATCAGAGCTTTCAGTGGAAAAACTAAAGTTCCAGGTCCTTTTAATGCCATACAAATATGAGACAGAAACATGGATATCTTTATATAGATCTGTCTATTGATTTATAGATTGATAGTTTTACTGGACAGAAATTACAAAGAACAAATCTGGTTCTTAATCAAATCCTAATGAGTCGAATTGAAAGTGTCATGGAGTCATCAGCCTCATGACATTAACACTGACATGAAAAATAATATTGAAGAAATAAATATATCAAATCTAATTAAAAACATAAATAAGTGATCAGTTCTTTACTGTTATGTTCCAAGATATATTTATTCTCAGTACTAGATATGGTCTCAACAAACCCATGGCACTTCAACAATATTATTTTACCTTTTATCTGGAAATAGTGTCTGTTTATTCTTGCCATACAGTCCTCTGTATTAATTATTGCTCGAAAGGTCTTGCCTTACCAGTTTATTCCTCTGCATTTACTTTAGTTTCTTAGTTTATTCTTGAATTTTGTTCTTCATTCATTTCCATTTAGTTTTATTTGACTAGTTTTATCCTCTCTTGGTTTATTGCTATGTTCACTTTAGTTTTTTTCCTGTTGCTAGATTTATTTTATCGTTTATTGACGGTCATCATCAGTAATCTCATCACCTGCTGCTCTTCCTAATCGTCATGTGTTTCACATCATGTGTTGATTTTTTTTCACTGTTCAGCGTCGGATTCTCTGTTTTTATGCCATAATTAACATCTAATTCGTCGCTCCGTTTTATGTCCCGCTTCTCCTGTTTCAGAGTTTTGCACAATGTGCGCGTCTTTTTAAAACCTTTTAAAACAACGGAAACAATTATTGCATTCTGATTATTAAAATTTAAAAGTGCTGTGTTGTTCTATCACCCCCGTTTCATACCGGACCACTTACAGCACCTGTGTTAACGCTATAAAATGAACGCTCTCTATCATGGTATCACCCATGGAGGGATTTCTTTATTTAAATGGGTTCATTTTTCAGAGGGATACACAGTGAGGGTATCGTGATTTTAGCTACCAGTAGCAGGAGAGCAGAGCTGCGCCAAGAAGCTAACAGAAGCTAACAAATACTGAATAGAAGAAGAGCTGCCATCGATACAGTTGCAGCCAAGCATGATTTAATGTTACACAATACAGTTTTACCAAGTTGCTCAAAGTCTAAACTGGTATTGTTGTGCATTTAAGGTGTAAAGTTTACCTTCGACCAAACGCCCCCCAAAGGCATCCCAGTGCCCCCTTTTGTAAAAATGTCTGCCAGCGCCCCCTGCCATTCTCTGAACGCCCCCTGGGGGGCTGTACTGCCCACGTTGAGAACCGCTATGCTAGAGGATTCTCACCATCTTTCACCACATAGATCAAACTGTGTCTATGTAGAGAATTTTTTCCTGCACTCACTCCAGACAGCTGAAAAGTTTTAAACAAGCGTAAGCTGTAGTAAACGATGCTATGAAAACATTATTTACCTTGTTGGGAGGAGTGATGCAGCATTTGCTGTAAATCCACTGCACCATGCTGGTTTCAGGTCTGAGAAAGTGAAAGTACTTCACCTCGTATTTACCTGAGAACAAGAACTTAAAAGAACTCATCAAGATCACTCACAAGTGTGGTCTGAGAGAGATCGTTTCTTTGTGCAAACTTGCCCCAGAAGCTATTAAGACATAATTTAGCTACTTGTCTTTTAGCCGGATTCACCTCAATTTTGTTCGCATCCAACTGGATGCCTTGATTGAGTTCGTAATCTCTCACATTTTTCAACTTGCTCTCGTGATCCACCGCTTCAGACGGATAGCCGCTGGCTTCCTGTTTCCCCTTCAGAAAGGTGTGAATGTATTCTTTGAAGATTGTGTTACTGCTTCTCTCAAAATGCCAGACCTCAGTGATTTTTCCAACACGATACCCACACTGCAATGCCTTTTGGAACTCCACACTCACCCAAACACCAGTCAGAGCCCGCTCCTCATCCTCATGGGTGCAGGAACCCGTTTGGTTGTTAATTTCTGCACATGTGCGACAAAGAGTGAAAACTAGCTTACTCCGAGATGTCTTGTAGGGCAGAACAGGAAAAAACGGACCCCACAGGGGATAAACAGTGGCTCTGATGAACCCAACGTAGTTGTTGGGATCATCAAAATCTTTGGAAATTATGGTTGGGTGGCCTAGTGGACATGCAAATGCAGAGATTACGTATGGGTAGAGAGATGTGAAATCCACATAATGCACAGACTCACCCGGCCCTGTGATTGTTTATTGAAATATAAACAATCACAAGTTTAAGGACAACACTTGACTTAATGTAATGTTTTTATTGTTGACTCTATGTTGCATGTCTTTGTGTTTTTGTATTTGTAATGATGTAAAGCATTTGAAATGCCTTGCTGCTGAAATGTGCTATGCAAATAATCTTTGATTTGATTTGATATGAAGCCCGAAAAACTCCCCTGTAGCGTCGTGTAGCATCAGAGCAATGTTCACGTTTTTTTATGGTACACTTTTGGCCTGTAGTGCCAGAGACATTAAGATCACCCTCTCCAGAACTTGGATAGTGAGGCCCAGCCCAGAGGACCGAGTGAATCGGTAGATGGTGACCCAACTTGTCACTAGAAGTGAGACATTAAATGAACATTTGACAAACACATCAAAAACACTGGGTTATTTCTTTTGTTTTTTTCTCAAAAACTTTTTTGGCGTTAACACCGGTGCTGTAAGTGGTCCGGTATGAAACGGGGGTGATAGAACAACACAGCACTTTTAAATTTCAATAATCAGAATGCAGAAATTGTTTCCGTTGTTATAAAAGGTTTATGTCAGTCTGCCTTTTCCCCATCGATACGCTTCCCGACCGCCCTGCACCTTGGGGGCTTAAAAAAAAAGACGCGCACATTGCGCTAAACTCTGAAACAGGAGAAGTGAGACATAAAACGGAGCGACGAACTAAATGTGAATTAGGGCTTAAAGACAGAGAATCCAACGCTGAACAGTGAAAAATCAACCCATGATGTGAAACACATGACGATTAGGCGGCGCAGCAGGTGATGAGTGAAGATTACTGATGGTCAATAAATGATAAAATAAATCTATCAACAGGAAAAAAACTAAAGTGGACACAGCAATAAACCAAGAGAGGATAATACTAATCAAAGGAAACTAAATGGAAATTAATGAAGAACAAAATGCAAGAATGAACTAAGAAACTAAAGTAAATACAGAGGAATAAACTGGTATGACAAGACCTTTCAAGCAATAATTAATACAGAGACTGTATGGCAAGAATAAACAGACACTATTTCCAGATAAAAGGTAAAATATTATTGTTGAAGTGCCATGGGTTTGTTGAAACCACATCTAGTACTGAGAATAAATATATCTTACAGACCTTAACAGTAAAGAACTGATCATTTATGTTTTTAATTAGATTTGATATATTTATTTCTTCAATATTATTTTTCATGTCAGTGTTCATGTCATGAGGCTGATGACTCCATGACACTTTCAATTTGACTCATTAGGATTTGATTAAGAACCAGATTTGTAATTTATGTCCAGTAAAACTATTAATCTATAAATCAATAGACAGATCTATATAAAGATATCCATGTTTCTGTTTCATATTTGTATGGCATTAAAAGGACCTGGAACTTTAGTTTTTCCACTGAAAGCTCTGGTTTGAACAATAAATGCCATGTGGGTGAAGTTTTATGGATGATGCTCTGATGTCCCATTCTCCTGAAGGCAGCACAGAGCTGCACCACCAGAAACTGACAGAAACACTGAAGAGAAGAAGAGCTATGATTAATGTAGTTACAGTTCTAACCATGTTTTAATGCTGCAGCTCAGTCGTTTGCAAATAGATCAAAGTTTAAACTGGCATGTTGTACATCTTTTATCTGGTCATTTAACAACTAGAAAATGGCAAAGAATAAGAATATTTTTTCCACTCTGATTGGCTGCTGTTAGGCCTACCAAGTTTAACTTGAATGTTCATTGCATTTTTCTTAGACACCTGTGAAAATAATTTCTATTCCCATGACTTTTTTATTCTCTGGGAAATTATCTTGATGATAAATACAGAAACAAGCATAAAAATCAAAACATCTACAATAGTGATGGTAATATTAATGATAAAATAATGGTCAGTGCAAAGTAGCCTGCAAATTCTTTGATGGGGGGAGTGGTGGGGGGGGGGCTGAAAAAGGTTGAGAAACACTGGGTTAGCACCACAATACATTAAAGAATCACATAAACAATCCTGCAGGTTTTAGTTCTCTCCCTGGTGGCAGTAACAACCTTTTCAGCTTGTCAATATTTCCGTTAGGGCTTCTAACGAGCCATCATTTGATCCAGGTGTTAAACCTGGGAGAGAACTAAAACGTGCAGGATGCCGGCCATCCAGGACAGACTTTGGGCACCCCTGGTCTAGACCCTTTAGGTCTTCTGGTTCTGCTCTGCATCCCCAGAATCAGAACCACACAAGCAATATTCAGCTTTCATGCAACACAAATCTGCTACAAACTTCCAGAAAACTGTAAAACAGATGAAAGACTGAGTGCCTTTAAATGAACATTTGACAAACACATCAAAAACACTGGGTTATTTCTTGTTTTTTTCTCAAAAACATGCAATTTTTATTTTATTGTAAATGTGGATCCACAATGTTCACTTTATTAAAGTCTACTCTTTCTTATTGTGTGCTCTCCTCTGTCCACAGGATTTTAAAATCTTCTGATCAGGCCCTACTCCCTTTATACTTGTGTCGTGTTGGTATTAGTCATTGAAGTAAATTAACTTACCAGCCATCTACTATTACAAGGGTATTTGAAGTAACCTTCCTTGTGTGTTTCAGAGTTCTGGAAAGAATCATAATTCCTCACAGGGGTTTGATGTAAATATCCTTACAGATCAGCCTACGTTCAGTTTGAGTAAAAGGAGGCACTCTTTATCTACAACCAAGTCACGTAAACTGATTCCGCTAAATATCACATCCTCTTGCTTAAGCCACTCAATTACTTGGAGATGAAACACAGCATAGTTTTCAGTTGTTTTATCAACTTTTTATTCCACTCATTTTCACAACCATTTACATATTTTCCATAAGTAAAAAAGTGTCAGAAAATTGAGTAAATAACTTGTATAAAATCAAGGATATTACTGACGTATAGCTCAGCACTGTTATTTTCAAAATGATCTAAATTTGTGTTGAAAACAATCAGAAGTACATCCACAAACATCCTCATTATTTCATTGTACACATAAGGTTTAGCGTTTTATTTTTTAATCATGTTATCTTTTTTATTATATGGAGTAATTATCATTCAAACCACCAGTGGGGAAAAGACAGAAACTAAGGAAGCAGCAGATCTGAGTTCAGTCTGTCTCATAGGTTGCCAGTGGTTGGTATTTAGCTTTGGCTCTTCTAGATCGGTAGACGACCACTGCACACGCCAGCAGGCAGCTGACGATGAAGACCAGGTTCAGGCCCAGGCTCAGGCTTGGTCCAGTCGCTGACAAAGAGGGAGCACAGTAAAAACCCAAGTCGTGTTCAGTAACTCAGGCATTTATGAAGCAAAAACATGTCATCAGTTTAAAGCCAAATAATGAGTTATTAATGTGGTGTCTTAGTGGGAGCTGGGAGCTCATGTGGCTGAACTTTCAGTCTCACCTTTGGCATCTTTTGTCCTAGCAAGGCGCAAAGGACCCTGGGAAATGAAGTGGCTGCTTGTCTCAGCTGAAGCGTCCCTCTTCTTGCGATTGTTCCACGAGTTGGAGTTGATGCATCCCTGAGAGCATCGAGTTCCAGGATAGTCGATCTCACACATGATGACCGAGCAGGTGATGTAGACCTGCAGAAACATGGAGGAAAGTCACATTTATCTTTTTTTGTCAATGCATTTAAAAATGTACATTTGCAGAAAATTAGCTGCAATATTATACTTGAATTGAAACAATGTGGAGTGCTGGAGTTGGGTATCAACACCACTAGCAACTCTGCAAGGAAAAGCCTGCTAGATAATGGATGGATGAAACAATTTTGGGTTCCATCCAAGGCCAGTAGGTGTCACTGTTGTGGATGCATTGAGACAAGATGTGTTGGTAGTCAAAAAGCAGTTTTTAATTTGTCACCATAGATGAAGATCTGCAAAAATCCTGACTAAAAGTTTGTTCTCCAGATAAATAACAGTATTATAGGTGGGTTTTTCTTGACATTCTTTATAGTATTTGAGTAGACTTGGTCCCACCCACATTGGGTCCTGTAACACTAAGAAAAAATAACTTTACCTCCTCGTGAGCTCCGATGAACTCAAAAGCCTCCATGCCAAACCTGAACTGAGACTTTGGGCTTTGGTAGATTTGCACTGTTCTGTCCTTCTCACATCTGAAAACAGTGGTTAGAATCTTTTAGACAAACAGAAAAACAGTTTGTAGTAACCAGTAAAAAAAAAGCATAATTTTTTGTTCTCTCAGTACCCGTTTTCGATGATGGTGTAGCTAATGCGGGAGTTGGGGTTGTCGTAGGGAGTCGCCCTGCAGGACTCCACAAACAGCTCAGTGTTTGGGATGGATGAGGTGACCTCGATCTGCATGAAGATCATCTGCTTCAGGTAAACTTCAACTGGGTAGCTGCTGGCGTTTACCTGCTTCCTGAAAAGTTTGCTCTGGAAGAACTCAAACTGGAAGGTGAAAGCACCAAAGCCCTTCTCTCTGAAGGCGTACGGGTTTTTGTGTCTGAATCCCAGGGTCACATTGGTTCGTTTTGGGTAGGAGCAGGCAAAGGCGATTTCAACATCATGCTTCCTGGAAATTATTTGATTTGGGTCAGCTGAAGTGATCGCATTCTGAAAGTATATCGTATCTTCATCTTCCTGGGAAGAAAGAATTAAATAAGTTTGTTACAGTTACAAAACGTCCTGTCCTGATAAATATGCATGACTGACCCTAAAGGAAAATGTTCAGACAGAAGATCTGATATGCACAATAGTTTTCAGAAACACATTTATTCTTTGGTTTGGTTTCTTTGTGTAATTATTTCTTTCATTGTTTAAATCTGCCACAGTGTTTGGTTCATTTTTGTTTCTCTGTACCTCAACCCATGTCCCACAGGCGTTAAGCTCCATGACAGCCACCAAATGGGTTTCGTTGGAGAGTCTTTGGAGGTCACAAGAAGGATCAGTGAGGCTATTCAGATGCAGGTTGTCCTTGTTGCGTTTGATGGTGTAGGTCTTTGCCACTTCTACTGTCATAGTTGTTTCGTTGCAGGTCACAACAGCCTCTACAATGTTCACAGGGTAAATTTTACATCATTATTTTCACATCATTATGGGTAGTGGCAAATGTGTTAAAAAGTTGTACCATTTAAAGTTTCTGATTATTTTAAAGCTTATCAACAAAAAAAGGAAAGTTGACTGCGAGGGCCGACGGTTCAAGGATGGGTGGAAATTATACTATTTCTTCACTGACATACGCAACAACTGTGTCTGCTTCATTTGTAAAGAGACTGTGGCTGTTTTTAAAGAGTTCAATATGAAGCGACATTACCAAGGAGACATGCTGACATATTCGACAAGATCCCAGGGAAGGAGCGCAGCGAGAAACTGAAGCAACTTGAAGCTAGTTTAATCTCACAGCAGCGATATTTTGCAAGAGCCCGAGAGTCAAATGAGAAGCTACAAAGTCTAGTTACGAGGTAGCCGCGCTGATCGCAAAGCATTGCAAACCTTTCAACGAGGGTGAATTTATCAAAGACGGCGTGATGACTATGGTGAAGAAAACCTGTCCTGAGAAGCAGGAAGAGTTTGCCAACGTCCTCCTGGCACGTAACACTGTGGCACGCAGGGTTGAAGAAGTGTCATCAGACATCAAGACAATTGGGAGTCAGAGGAAAGGAGTTTGACTTTTTTTTTCGCTAGTTTGCGAGGAAAGCACAGACGCCGCTGACACTGCTCAGTTACTTATTTTTTTGAGAGGAGTGGACAACGAAATGAACATTACCGAAGAGCTACTTGACCTCAAGAGTATGGAGTGAAAATAGTCTCAAAATATCTGTGTGTAACGACAGGAACAGATTTATTCTCTTCTGTTTGCGCTGCCGTGGATGACATGAAACTCCCGTGGAATAAAAGTTTTGGGATTATTACAGACGGCGCACCATCCATGACTGGCGAATGAAGTGGATTAGCAACACTAATAAGTAACAAAGTAAGTGAAGAAAGGGTTAAAGCTGTAAAACTCCATTGTATCATTCATCAGCAAGTTCTGTGTGCTGAACATCTCCAATACGAACATGTTATGGAACCGGTGAGAGGCTATTAACTATATCCGCTCCAGAGTGGATATAGTTAATACCAGGCCGGTCGGCACCAGCAGCTTTCTCTCGCCAACTTTTACCGACAGCTGGATAAGGACAGATTTTGAGAGATTCGAGCATTTGGTAAGAAAATGCTGAGCTTGATTGGGTCAACGTATTTGTGCGAGAAGACATTCTCGGTTATGAACTTAAATAAGAGCCGTTTGAGGTCACTTACGACACATCTTGCGCATCAATATCACCTTTGAGCCGACCTGGCCTCTGTGCTGCAGTCCAGATCTCAGTATCACCCATTAGATTAATGCAGACACGTCATTTACAATAAGTCTCTGAATAATTTTTGTTTTTTAAGATCAAAATCAGTCATAAATTCAGGGAAGTTTTCAGTTTTCACTCCAGAATAATAAACTTTTAAAAATGTAATCAGCATATGTCATATTTCAAATGAGCCCTGCACTTGTTGATATAACTATTACTTGCTCATTTCTGTTATTTTATTTAAAAATTCTGTAAATATTGAACTGTCATGGTGAGATTTTTTTTATGTTTCAAATGTAATTTGCACTCAAGAGTTACAATCACTTCTTACGGTTTCACGGTTAAACTTCTGGTTAACCGTTAGAAAAAAGTTAGTGTTAAAAAAGTGAGGTTAAGTAAATATTCAATTGCATATGACATGCATGTTTCAAATGAATCAAAAGACATGTTTAAGATCGCTGAAATGAAAATAAAAAAGCAAATGTGAAACACAGAATGGCTTGCTTAAATGTGTTTAAATATATTGCTATTCTATGTAAAGAATGTCCACCCAGGTCGGCTCCCCTACATTTTTAACACACCAAATCTGGCCCCCTTTGCAAAAAGTTTGGACACCCCTGTAGGGGTTTGCCAGCTGCGTCATTGCTGGCCCCCGGACTGTCCAGGGCAAGCCCCGCCCTGACCGTGTTTTCTTTTTGTGTGTGTTTTGGACTGAGTTTCTTCCGTTCGTACCCTGTGGACTCTTTATTTGTTTTATGTTGTCTTTTTAATTTTAATTAGCAAGTAGATTGGATATTATCGAGACTAGCAAAGTTGTTGTGTCCAATGCAGGTACAGAATGTATGTGCAGCTTCTCCTGGATGATATGTACGGAACATTTGGAAAAAGAAAAAAACTGTAAACAAAAATAAATAAATCATGAAGTGGATTTCTAGCATCTAGATGACCAGGAATGAATGTTTGACTACAAACAATTTTTATTTCCTGTCATCTTGATGACATCCCATTTAAAAAGTAGTAAGTGTTTTTATGAAGAAGCTGTTTGGTGTGTAATACAATCATGCAAATATCCATGAACTGTAGATGACTTCATTAATGTCTTAGTTTAGTAAGTATTCAGCTGAAAATCATGAAACATAACTCAGTGCAGAGGAACCAAACCTGGCAGCCATGCTGTCATCCTAGAGCAGAAGCTGCGTTCAGCTAATATGTGCTAACCTGAAAGTTAAACCAATTTCTCCACATGATGCTACTTATTTGAGTTCAAAATTTCATGTTAAAATGTTAAGTAATGAATTAACGAAGGATTAAGGTTATTAGTAATATCATGGATAAACTCCTTTATTGACTCACCATGGTGACTAACATCAACAGTCACACACCGCAGCTCTGAGTGATAGATTCTGCCATACCTGAATTGCAGCAAACAAGAGAAAATACTTTGAACCGTGGAAGAAACGCTGTTGATTAATTTATTTATTCTTTGGCCATGCCATCCAATATGAATCACACCTAGATTACCTAGGCTATGTTTTTAATACTCACCCATCCATTGCTTCAGACACAAAGCAAATGGGGAAATGCCCATCCACTTCATCTTCGGTTGATGTCCATTTTATAATGTATGTATCCGTGGAGGGTCTCTCCTTGAAAATGCCATGTGGGCCTGTCACAATTAGGTCATTAATCCTATAGAGGAACAAATGGTTTTAATGGCAGGATGGAAAGACACACACATTACTATAAAATGAGTCCAAGCAAGAATGAATATGATAAGGAATTTCAAGAACATATAATACATATAATAAACAAGAAGAAAATTGCTTACGTTGCGTGCTCAGCTTTTGAACTGACTTTGATTTCAAGGGTGCGGTTGACGTACGCAGGAAGATTTACTCCATTAACCGGAGTTGGTGCCAAAAAAATGGGAAAGTAGTCACCATCGAGGCATGAAGGAGCATAGTCCCCGTCCACTGGAAATCAGATGACAAATGAATGAGAAATAAGACATTTTGAGCATTTGAGTGAGTTTTAGGAAAAATGTTACTTACCCAGAACAGTAAACTGTAGGGGGAGAATGCTTAAAGGTCCAATTGATGATCGGTAAGATGGTATGATTGGGGCCGTTGTAGTAGAGGTAGGAGGGGCAGTGGTGGTGGTTGGATGAGCTGTGGTGGTTGGATACTCTGTGGTGGTGGTTGGATACTCTGTGGTGGTGGTTGGATGAGCTGTGGTGGTTGGATACTCTGTGGTGGTTGGATACTCTGTGGTGGTGGTCGGATACTCTGTGGTGGTGGTTGGATACTCTGTGGTGGTGGTTGGATGAGCTGTGGTGGTTGGATACTCTGTGGTGGTCGGATACTCTGTGGTGGTCGGATACTCTGTGGTGGTGGTTGGATACTCTGTGGTGGTTGGATAATCTGTGGTGGTTGGATGAGCTGTGGTGGTTGGATACTCTGTGGTGGTGGTGGTTGGATACTCTGTGGTGGTGGTGGTGGTTGGATACTCTGTGGTAGTGGTGGTTGGATACTCTGTGGTGGTGGTTGGATACTCTGTGGTGGTGGTTGGATACTCTGTGGTGGTGGTGGTGGTTGGATACTCTGTGGTGGTGGTGGTTGGATACTCTGTGGTGGTGGTTGGATACTCTGTGGTGGTGGTTGGATACTCTGTGGTGTTGGTGGTTGGATACTCTGTGGTGGTTAAAGGAGCCTGACGTTTACGTCGTGCCATTGCTTGGGGCCACTTTCTTGTGTAGGATCCATCAGAGTAAGTCAGTGTGATGTCTTGGTTGGGGAAGTCCTCCACCACGAGCTCAATTGGGTTGTATCCAGTTTGAGCAGTGTGAGGAGTATATGTAAGGGTGCAGGAATTCTGACAAGAAAGAGAAATGTCTTAAGAGTTGTTTGTCCATCACTCCATCTATCCACCCAAAGGTGTCAGAAACATTGGTAATGTCATGAGCTGCGTATGGCTTTTCTCTCTCCTGAGAGACTCAGGATGACTTGACTTGTTTTATTGGTTTTCATCTTAACTCCAGTTTGAAATATTTTGAAAAATCATGTATTTTGAAAAACAACTTCTGCCACTGCTTGACTTCTTTCCAGCAAAGACCCTTTACACATCTGCAGTTCATCAATTTCTGTTGCTGTTACTTCAACTGAACCACTGGCAGAGTTAAACCACTAAGTTACATAACCTCTATACCAGTCATGTTTCTTCATTAGCAGAGCACACACATATACCTTAAAGCTGCTCAGGTCTTGACATTTATGTTCAGATCATGCAGTGTGATGAGTTGTTTTAAGTACCCAAAAACGTCAGAGTGGAGGGAAACCAGCCATGCTTGTCCCTTGCTCTAGATTATCTGCCACACTCCCATCCTGTTCAAGCACTGTGGCTGAGACAAAGAGTAACTGATTTTTCTCCTGTCAACATTATACTTGCCTGCGAAGAACCCCACAGTACAATGGTACACCCAGAAGATTTTCACTGTGGTGACCACACAAGGGTAGCAAAATGTTACGGTAGTACATCTTAAGAAAATAATCATAATTTTTCCATGGTTCAGGGCCACCACTGCCACACCTTTACGGGCTCCACTGGCTATATGCACCAAATCTTATGGCTCAAAAACATGAAAAAAGCCTGGTGATTTTTGTCCAAAGCTCGGATGATACCAAACCAAACTGATTGAAGTCAGATCAGTAATGCTATTCCTCCAAATTTGACCCTCATCTTTTCCCACATCCTAAATAATTACTGTGGATTTGATCAGAAATGTTTCCCTATCAAGAAACCATCCAGAGATTTCAAGGAGTAGAACTTGAGCTCATGTTAAGTACATAGTGCTAATCAAGCGTATGATGGGAATGTGGAAAGGCTTCGAGTTGCTTCTTTGGGTTGAGTCTAGCTGAGCACCAGGATCTTCCTTCTGTCTCTGGAAAAATACTTCATATCTATTTGGTAAATGAATGTAGTTATGTGTCCCTTTACCATATTTAGATATGACATTTGAAATGAGCATGTTCATCTTAAATGTTTTTGTAAGTTCATTTATTTACATTAAGTCATTAGTTTACATAGAGGTTCTGTTAAATGATAGGAAAGAAAGACATCAGGCACATTTTACTCTTTTGGTATAAATAGATAGATTCTTACCTGATCCAAAGAGAAGCCACTAGGAAGGCTACATATCGAACACTCATTTGTATTTGAATCTGTCGGTAGTCTGCATCTTACTTGGTCACCATCAGGGTCAACAGGTTTGACATTGAATGATCGAGGGCAGTTGTACTTTACTCTGTAATGAGACAAAAGGCCATTAAAAATGGCTGCTACTCTGACTGTTCTGTTCCCAGAAGATTTCTGGATCAATAATTTAATCACAGTAAATTACATTTTAACATTACAACTGTGGCAGAATTTGTGATTATTTAGCACCAATTCTGATAGGAATGATAATCAAATAGATGGATAAACTTAAATGAATGGCATATTTCCTGTCAACCAACATCCATCTTATTATTTACCTAAATAAAATGTTTTATTTCGGTAAAATAAAACTCATTTTATATTCTAAATATAATATCAGGGTTGATGGTGGATAATTTGTATTTATAAGTAAACAAGTGAGTATTAATTACCTGAGAATATTGGGGGTGGTAATGACCGGAGGTCTGTTGGATTCTTGAGTGTCTGATCGGATCCCCATATCCACATGCGTCATCATTCTCTGTACAGCAAAACTAGCCCGCACATTTGGATACCAGTAACCATATCCGTAGTAGTAGTGGTAGCACATTGGGTGTCTGTTAAGTGAGGGGTTTTAATAAAGAAAAGAACGAAGAATTAATGATACTGTTATAGTTTTTAGTAAAATTAATGAAAAGTACAATTGAGCAAATTTACAGAACATTTTCCACGTGCTGGAGGTCTACAGGTTTGGTTGATTTTGAGGAAAAGTAACAGCTTTTATGCCTTCTTCAGAGTGATTTTGTTTCCCTTTGACCTAAAGGTTGATATGGATGGTTATTTCCATGAAACAGAGCACCCAGTTGGGGAAAAGAGCACACTCCTCCAAACTGCGCATACAAGGCTGCTGAGTCTAAAGGAAACTGAATATTCAATGGGACTTTGGAGTAATGACTAATTGTCTTAAGTTTTGTTCAAACAGGCATCCTGATACATTTGGTTCCTAGTAAGTCACCTTAACTGAAGCTTTTCCAGACTTGTAGCAAACTCTGTCCTAAGGTTTAGGGTTTCTATCAGATTTGTAGATGCAGATGAACATGTTGTCCGGTGTATTTCAAAGTCTGTCCCTCTTACTGAACAGAATCCATCCATCCATCCATCCATTTTCTTCCGCTTATCCGGGGTCGGGTCGCGGGGGCAGCAGCTTCAGAAGGGAGGCCCAGACTTCCCTCTCCCCAGCCACTTCTTCCAGCTCCTCCGGGGGAATCCCAAGGCGTTCCCAGGCCAGCCGAGAGACGTAATCCCTCCAGCGTGTCCTGGGTCTTCCCCGAGGCCTCCTCCCGGTGGGACGTGCCCGGAACACCTCACCAGGGAGGCGTCCAGGAGGCATCCTTACCAGATGCCCGAGCCACCTCAACTGGCTCCTCTCGACGTGGAGGAGCAGCGGCTCTACTCTGAGTCCCTCCCGGATGACCGAGCTTCTCACCCTATCTCTAAGGGAGAGCCCAGCCACCCTGCGGAGGAAACTCATTTCGGCCGCTTGTACCCGTGATCTCGTTCTTTCGGTCATGACCCAAAGCTCATGACCATAGATGAGGGTGGGAACGTAGATCGACCGGTAAATCGAGAGCTTCGCTTTTTGGCTCAGCTCTCTCTTCACCACGACGGACCGGTACAGCGCCCGCTTCACAGTAGACGCTGCCCCAATCCGCCTGTCGATCTCCCGTTCCCTTCTTCCCTCATTCGTGAACAAGATCCCCAGATACTTAAACTCCTCCACTTGAGGCAGGACGACCCCCCTGACCCGGAGAAGGCACTCTACCCTTTTCCGGCTCAAGACCATGGCCTCGGATTTGGAGGCACTGAGCCTCATCCCGGCCGCTTCACACTCGGCTGCGAACCGCTCCAGTGAGAGCTGCAGATCACGTTCCGATGAAGCCAACAGGACCACATCATCCGCAAAAAGCAGAGATGCGATCCTAAGGCCACCAAAACGGATCCCCTCAACACCTCGGCTGCGCCTAGAAATTCTGTCCATAAAAGTAATGAACAGAATCGGTGACAAAGGGCAGCCTTGGCGGAGTCCAACTCTCACCGGAAACGAGCCCGACTTACTGCCGGCAATGCGGACCAGACTCTGACACCGGTCATACAGGGACCTGACAGCCCGTATCAAAGGGCCCGGTACCCCATACTCCCGGAGTACCCCCCACAGGGCCCCCGAGGGACACGGTCGAACGCCTTCTCCAAGTCCACAAAACACATGTAGACTGGTTGGGCGAACTCCCATGCACCCTCCAGGACCCCGCTGAGGGTGTAGAGCTGGTCCAGTGTTCCACGACCAGGACGAAAACCACACTGCTCTTCCTGAATCCGAGGTTCGACTATCCGACGGACCCTCCTCTCCAGGACCCCTGAATAGACCTTACCAGGGAGGCTTAAGAGTGTGATCCCCCTGTAATTGGAGCACACCCTCCGGTCCCCCTTTTTAAACAGGGGGATCACCACCCCAGTCTGCCAGTCCAGGGGAACTGCCCCCGATGTCCATGCGATATTGCAGAGTCGCGTTAGCCAACACAACCCCGCAACATCCAGAGCCTTAAGGAACTCCGGGCGGATCTCATCCACCCCCGGGGCCCTGCCACCGAGGAGCTTTTTGACCACCTCGGCGACCTCGTCCCCAGAGATTTGAGAGCCCAGCCCAGAGTCCCCATGCTCAGCTTCCTCAACAGAAGGCATGTTGGTGGGATTGAGGAGGTCTTCGAAGTATTCCGCCCACCGGCCCACAACGTCCCGAGTTGAGGTCAGCAGCGCACCATCCCCACTATAAACAGTGTTGGTGCTGCACTGCTTCCCCCTCCTGAGACGCCGGATGGTGGACCAGAATCGCCTCGAAGCCGTACGGAAGTCTGTCTCCATGGCCTCTCCAAACTCCTCCCACGCCCGAGTTTTTGCCTCAGCGACAACCCGAGCCGCATGCCGTTTCGCCCGCCGGTACCTATCAGCTGCTTCTGGAGTCCCACAGGCCAAAAAGGCACGGTAGGACTCCTTCTTCAGCTTGACAGCATCCCTCACCGAAGGTGTCCACCAACGGGTTCGAGGGTTGCCGCCGCGACAGGCACCAACGACCTTGCGGCCGCAGCTCCGATAGGCCGCCTCGGCAATGGAGACACGAAACATGGTCCACTCAGACTCAATGTGCCCCACCTCCCCCGGAACGTGTTCGAAGTTCTGCCGGAGATGAGAGTTGAAGCTCCGTCTCACAGGGGACTCCGCCAGACGTTCCCAGCATACCCTCACTACACGTTTGGGCCTGCCAGGTCTGACCGGCTTCCTCCCCCACCACCGGAGCCAACTCGTCACCAGGTAGTGGTCAGTGGACAGCTCCGCACCTCTCTTCACCCGAGTGTCCAAGACATACGGCCGCAAATCCGATGAGACGATGACAAAGTCAATCATCGAACTGCGGCCTAGGGCGTCCTGGTGCCAAGTGCACATATGGACGCCCTTATGCCTGAACATGGTGTTCGTGATGGACAATCCGTGACGAGCACAGAAGTCCAACAACAGAACACCGCTTGGGTTCAGATCGGGGGGGCCGTTCCTCGCAACCACGCCTCTCCAGGTCTCACTGTCATTGCCCACGTGAGCGTTGAAGTCTCCCAGTAGAACAAGGGAGTCCCCAGGAGGGGCACTCTCCAGTACCCCCTCTAAGGACTCCAAGAAGGGTGGGTAATCTGAACTGCCGTTCGGCCCGTAAGCACAAACAACAGTCAGAACCCGTCCCCCCACCCGTAGGCGGAGGGAGGCCACCCTCTCGTTCACCGGGGTGAACCCCAACGTACAGGCGCCCAAATGGGGGGCAACAATTATGCCCACTCCATCCCGGCGCCTCTCACCGTGGGCAACTCCAGAGTGGAAGTACGTCCAGCCCCTCTCAAGGAGACTGGTTCCAGAACCAGAGCCATGCGTCGAGGTGAGGCCGACTATTTCTAGCCGGAACCTCTCAGCCTCGCACACTAGCTCCGGCTCCTTCCCCACCAGAGAGGTGACGTTCCACGTCCCGAGAGCCAGCTTCTGCAGCCGAGGATCAGACCGCCAGGGTCCCCTCCCTTGGCTGCTGCCCATAGCACAATGCACCCGACCCCTTTGGCCCCTCGGACAGGTGGTGAGCCCATCGGAAGGGGGACCCACGTCTCCTTTTCGGGCTGAGCCCGGCCGGGCTCCGTGGGTAAAAGCCCGGCCACCAGGCGCTCGCCATCGTGCCCCACCTCCAGGCCTGGCTCCAGAGTGGGGCCCCGGTGACCCGCGTCCGGGCGAGGGAAAACGCAGTCCAAAGTTCGTATTCATCATAGGGGTCTTCAGGCTGCACTTTGTCTGGTTCCTCACCTAGGACCTGTCTGCCTTGGGTGACCCTACCAGGGGCATAAAGCCCCAGACAGCATAGCTCCTAGGATCATTGCCACACTCAAACCCCTCCACCACGATAAGGTGGCAGCCCAAGGAGAGGTACTGAACAGAATGACTGAGCAAAAAGAGTTTTGTTGAGTTTTACTAAGCAGTGGTAAATTGTTTTTGTAAGATTAATATATGAAAATGTATTTGTTACTAGAGCTTGAGTAGCTAGTTATCAAGGTAAGATAAAAAAAACTGACCATTTCACTGGTGTTGAGCTGTCATTTTCATTGCTTGTTTATATGTAACATAGCAGATTTTTACTGTGAACCTGGCTTCACATACTGGGCCCAGCTTAAAATCTGAGGATTCAATGGGACTTTGAGTAATGATTGTCTTAATTTTTGACCTCGAAGGAATTTGCTTATTTACCCTGTGATCAATTATAGAACAACTTTTTGTCATAAAGGCCATTTTAGACTTTAGAGATTGATGAGAGTAGAGCACATATTTTAGATTTTGTGTGCCTGATTCTGTATGATTCACCTGATTGTGCAAAATGCTGCCACCTACAACAAACTCCTTCACCTGCTTCCTCTCCTGCTGCTGTTAAGCTAAACACCAACAATGCTTTCTCTTCTGCAGCCTGAAACTGATGATGGAGGTGGAAGCAAGAAATGTCTCATATCCCAACAGATTCTGTAGACCAGCTAGTCTTCAAATCCAGGCCAGTGTCCCGCAGATTTTAAATATAAACTTCCAACCTCGGCATCCATCTGATCTAAATATATCAATTATTTATTGATATTCTTAAAATGATTAACATGAAACTTGAAAGTTGGAATTTTCCCCTTATCTGAGAAAAGAGCACACTAATGTTAAATTGAGCAGTAAATGAATAAAAAGTAAATTTTTAAATGTCTGAGGCTGTTGTAAGGTTGTTTTATTTCAGGAACTCTTCATCTCACCCTATTTCGAAGGGAAGGTTGCTCGTCAGCTGTCTAGTTGTTCTCGTCTCATATTGTTTCCAGTTAAGCCCATAAGAGCCAGAGGTAACTAAATCTTCAGAGCGTTGTGTCTGAGTCCCACAGTCACCACTCATGCAGGTTCCCTCATAACAGTAGGAGTAGTAGTAGGCAATGTTGGTTTTCTGTTGAATCTCCACCTACAAAAGGTTAACAAAGACTCAGTAGCAAATACTGCTAAATACAAAAAAAAGTGTTAATCTTAACTGCAATAAAAATATTAATATGCTTATCTGTACAAGCAGTGATAGGAGTAGCAACTGTAACATCATCCACAGACTTTATAATAATCTTCTTATCATTATTAAATTCTTTCTGTGACTCATTTTTCACCTAATTGTTAAAAGTAGAGTTGCAAGACACTCACCTCATAAGTCCCATCTGATTTTCTTCCTTTGGGGAAGAAGGTCTCTGATGCACCAAAGGAAGCTTGGGTGTGCCACCAAGAGGCAGCCGTGTCTATCAGCAGCAGATGCAGCAGTACAGTGAAGGTGCCCATCCTGATGGTGCCCATCCTGACCAGTGGTCCGTCCTACAAAAAGCTGCTTCATTTATATCCTGCAACAAGGACCATCATGCATCATTTTCTGGAAGCAGCAAAAATGCAGAACAACTTGTAAGACCTGAAAGTTGTTCCAGGTAAGCTAAGCCACTCTGATAACTCCACCTGTTTAATTTTCAAAAACAATAATTCCCATCATGGGATGGGTTGACGAGCTGAGCGAGAAGCCCAATCTGCTTTAGAGATGTTAAAAATGATAACCCACAAATTATAATAAAACATAAAGCATTATTGAAACATGAATGCAGCTTTAATACATTAAACTCCCTTTTCGGCTCTACTCTGAGTCCCTCCCGGATGACCGAGCTTCTCTCTCTAAGGGAGAGCCCAGCCACCCTGCGGAGGAAACCCATTTCGGCCGCTTGTATCCGTGATCTCATTCTTTCGGTCATGACTGTCGAGAAAAGTCGAGCTCATCCCACTTCCCCATGCTGGAGGTTTTAGTTTAATAATAACAATGAATAAAGTTACCTTTAAAATTGAGTACACAGGTGACATCAAGACCTAACAGTAGAGTCAGACTGTAATAAAATTAATCTGGTTGTGTGTGTTGTTATTATGTCCTGCAAACTTTGCTTTAATTCTACTTTTTTCTATTTAATCATAAAAAATCATAGTCAGGCAGAAAGAGAGTCATGGAACAGGAAGAGCTGGTTTCCTGAAGAAAGAGGAAGTTTCCAGCCTGGCTGAGTATAAAAATAGTTCAGACCATTCCTTATTTTAAAGCATTAAAGGTTTAAAGAATAAAATCTAAACATTTCGAATAATTGGATAAATCCCAGAGTAAAATACTTAAATTAATAATAATAACTTATAATTATGCCAATAATTAATATTGGTTTAACCAGAGGTTGATGTTGGTTTGATTATAAGAATATTTACACTTACTCTTACACTTGTAGAAGTACTTAAAGGTGAAACAAGTAACTGTAACATGGTATCAAATAATTAGAATAATGGATTATTATTGGTTTCTTTTCAGAAATGTCTGTAATAACTTACATGATTGTAGTAAGAATAACTAATAAGTTATGGTTATTATAATATAAATGAATGCTAAATCAGAGAAACTAATTTATAACTTTTTAATCACATTTAAAAGGTTATAAATGTGATTTTGACATTGAACTTGAAATGGTGTAAAATGTTGTAACTATAATTAAAGGTTATTGATGATGTATTGGAGGTAGATGGTAGGTAAAAGGTTAGGGGGAAAGAGGAACTGATGGGAGAGCAGAGATGACCATGGCCTTATTGCTAAACTTTAACTTTCCAAAGAAAAGGTTGGGCAGGAAACAGACGTAGGAGGACTCTTGAGCAACTCGGGGATCATTGGAACAGACATCAGGTAATGAGGACTCCAAGGTGATGGATATGAGATCATCTGTCCAAGCAGTCAGCCAATGAGAGGCACAGCAACAAAGCTAGCCAATGTAAACGCACCAAAAGGTGGATAAACCCTTTATAAGGTGGGAGCAAAAGAGGAATCTTTGGTTGGATCCTTCAGGCAGCTTGGAGCCAAGATGGAGATGGACAAAGAACTCTGCAGCTGAAGAAGAGCCGGGGCCACAGAGCCGGAGACTGTTCTGCACATGGGGACCAACCTGTTAGCAACATGTGGCTTCAAATCGCACTTCTCACATCAGCTGGGTTCAGACCCCCAAGACAAAGACCAAGGCAAAGATGAAGATAAAGACAAAGGCAAAGAACAAAGGCAAAGAGGAAGAACTGGTATGTTCCTTCCGTGGGACCAGGAAGATCGTGAGACGAGGAGAAGGGAGCTACAGAGCTGCAAGACAAGAAGCTGAGGACCGCTACGCGCATGAGGAAGTCACCCTGAGGCCCGAGACCTGCCGCTCTAAGTCAGTACTCTTCCTGTACTGGGAATCTCCTGCTGCTGCAACACCTTCCTCATCATCAGGCCAGTTCTGGGGTTCAAAATGCCAAACTCTGTCCGTCTCTCTCAAAGTTTCCCTTTTTTAGCTCTCAGTGTCAGCATTAGGGAAAGATAGGCTAGATTATTGATTTTACTTATTTGATTATTTCTGCTACTGAATTAAGCTGTACTGACCCTTGCAAAATTGCCTTACTAAAAAAATAATTAGCATTAAGAAAATCTAAAAGATGTTGTGGACATTCAATTAATGAGTCACCTTAAAGTTCTTTGATGGTTGTAAAATAGCTATGAAGTTTGATTCTGGGAGGGAGAAGTGTAAAATGTTTTATAGGTTGCTTTTAGCCAAAACTAAAACAACACCCTTGGGACTCGCCCGAGTCACTAAAACCAACCTGGTTCAGTAACAAGAGCAAGTTGTAATAAAGAGAAAGAGCGACCGTTAACAGGTGTGCTCTGTGAAACTAGTTGGTTGCAGGCTGCTCAATCTGGCTAATTCACAGGGTGAAGAAGGGTGGGACATCTGGAGGGGGAGGTCATCAGAAACCAGGCTAGTCTTTCTCGACGCCAGCTGAAACAGAGTTTACTTCAGTTCTGGACAGGGTAAATCCCATTAGATTTAGAAAACTCAATTCACCCGTTAGATGGAGAGCTGGTAGCACATCTCCCTCCTCTGAGAAGGGGAAGTAGAGAGAGAGAGAAGGGGGGGGGGAGGCGTTGCGCAACAACAAAGTGGCGCCCAACGTGGGGCCAAAGCTCATGACCATAGATGAGGGTGGGAATGTAGATCGACCGGTAAATCGAGAGCTTCTCTTTTTGGCTCAGCTTTCTTTTCACCACGACGGACCGGTACAGCGCCCGCTTCACGGCAGACGCTACCCCAATCCACCTGTCGATCTCCTGCTTCCTTCTTCCCTCATTCGTGAACAAGATCACCAGATACTTAAACTCCTCCACTTGAGGCAGGACCACCCCCCTGACCCGGAGAAGGCACTCTACCCTTTTCCGGCTCAAGACCATGGCCTCGGATTTGGAAGCACTAAGTCGCATCCCGGCCGCTTCACACTCGGCTGCGAACCGCTCCAGTGAGAGATGCAGATCATGGCTTGATGAAGCCAACAGGACCACATCATCCGCAAAAAGCAGAGATGAGATCCTAAGGCCACCAAAACGGATCCCGTCAACACCTCGGCTGGTCTAGAAATTCTGTCCATAAAAGTAATGAACAGAATCGGTTACAAAGAGCAGCCTTGGTGGAGTCCAACTCTCAAAGGAAACGAGTCCGACTTACTGCCAGCAATGCGGACCAGACTCTGACACCGGTCATACAGGGACATGACAGCCCGTATCAAAGGGCCCGGTACCCCATACTCCCGGAGAACCCCCACAACCTCGTCAAATTCTTAAGCACAAAGACATAGTATTCATTAAGAAAATATTACAGTTACAGTTTGCACCAAATGATCCAAACAAATGATGCAAAAACAAATCAGAAAATCTGTCAGAATTTTAAAAAAAATTCTTTATCACTTATATGCACAAACACTTATATGCACAAAACTACTGTTACGCTTCACAGCACAAGTCAGATTCCTTTCTAAAAGTCACAGAATATAACTGCTGTTTTATAGTTATGGCTGAAAAAATATCTAGTTCAACTTCTCAGGTACGAGCCAGAAATACTTTTACACCAAAATACCTTCATATTTCTTGATGTCACTTAATGCAATGACACTGCTTGAAAAGGGAACTGTTCTCCTTTCTGTTCCTCATTTTATCATAAACATCAGAATTCATTTAAAGTGCTGCACAAACCTCTTAAAGGACATAAACTTTTCATGTCTGTAACATCTTGACACCATCTTATCATCTCTTCTTTGGTCCTAAAAAACCAAATAATGATGTAATAATAATGACATGTTTGAGTTTGACTCACCTCATGAGTCCCGCTTAAGTCCTTTCCCTTAGGGGAGAAAGACAACGATGCGCCAAGGTGCGCATCGCTGTCGTTTGTGATTCAGATGCAGCTGCTAACAGGAGCAGGTACAACAGCACAAGAGATGCCATTCTGACCGATGAATGGTCAGAATGGCCATTCATCGGCCATCGCCTAACCCTCTCACAGACAGCCTGTTTGTTGATGAATGGCCATAACAAGCTTTGTTATAAGGAAATAGACTTGAAGTTGATGCCGTTTACTGATCAGCTGATCTGGTTCTGCCTGTGGTTTATTTTAACCTGAATATCATGACACCTCATTCTTTCACCACTGTGTGAAACAAGATCATTGTTGTTTTTCATTTATGTTTGTATGACTTCCAGGAACATAATCACATTCATTGGCTGTTATTCATTTATGTTCCAAGATAATTCTCTCATCTTACTGTGCATCAGATTTCTGTGTGGCTATTGTGAATGATAGTTGTAGGTTTCTTCCACTGGAGTGTGGAGTCAAGCAAAATGCACCTGTCACTCCATCAGCTGCAGTTAAAAGGATCCACTCTTTCATCACATAAGGATCAGCCTTTGTGATAAACTCAGGCCCAGGTCAACTCAGACCCAGGTCAACTCAGGCCCAGGTCAACTCAGACCCAGGTCAACTCAGGTCCAGGTCAACTCAGGCCCAGGTCAACTCAGGCCCAGGTCAACTCAGGTCCAGGTCAACTCAGGCCCAGGTCAACTCAGACCCAGGTCTGCTCAACCAGTCGATCTCTGGAAGGCTTTACATCGTTCTGCAGCAACAAATTAGGGCCCACCTGGGGACACGGTCGAACGCCTTCTCCAAGTCCACAAAACACATGTAGTCAGGTTGGGCGAACTCCTAGAACCCTCCAGGACCCTGCTGAGGGTGTAAAGCTGGTCCAGTGTTCCACGATCAGGACAAAAACCACACTGCTCTTCCTGAATCCGAGGTTCGACTATCTGACGGACCCTCCTCTCCAGGACCCCTGAATAGACCGTATTAGGGAGGCTTAAGAGTGTGATCCCTTCTGTAATTTGAGCACACCCTCCGGTCCCCCTTTTTAAACAGGGGGACCACCACCCCAGTCTGCCAATCCAGGGGAACTGCCCCTGATGTCCATGCGATATTGCAGAGTCGCGTGAGCCAACACAGCCCTACAACATCCAGAGTGTCATGAAATCTGGAATAAGCATGTGAGATCTGTCCAGGTACACGCAGAAAACGGAATAAAGGCCTGAGAAATAACAGTAAACCTTGTATAATGATTTAATGATGATTATGGTTTGTAACAGGTTTAAAATAATAATACGCATGCCAATGAAGAAATGTCTGTAATGTATGATCAAAAATATATGTTCTGTACTTTTAATCAGTTGAGTGTTATAATGCATTATGGAAATTGAGTTTTGAACAACTTGATTGTTGTATAATACTCATTGATTATTAAAGATTAAAGATAATGAGTGAGGAAGGAACATACTGAGGTAAAATGTCGACAAAGTAAAGCATTGAACATGTTTTGTAAGAGGAGGAACTGTGTGGACTGAGCAGGGGCGATGGGTGCGGCAAAATTAGAAGCAGATGGTCAACGGTAAGCAAGTAATAAGGAAGGAATGTGTCATGAGGGAGTTGGGTAGGGTTGGAACTTTCCACAGACAGTGAGACGCAGTGGGAAGGTTCTAAAGTAACGCAGCCCTGCCCCGAAGGCTGCCCTGAGTTGAGAGAGTTTAAAAACTGGAGCGCGGGGGAGAGAAGGCGTTCTTCGTCTGCGGCGCAAAAGAGGAAACAACAAGAGGAAGGAGGCTAAAGACCAGCAGAGGACTACACCCCGGGACCAAGGGAAGCTCCAAGACTTCACGCCGCCTAGAAGGGACGAGTTCCACCAGCCACTGACCCTGGTTCCAGATCCGACCAACTCCTCTGCCTCTACCCAACGCTCTCAACTCTACTGCAGCCGACTTGGAAAAGAGACGGAGGTCAATTAAAGGCAAAGATTCTGTACGTTAGAAGGACAACGTACAGTTCTGCTCCGCTTCTCTTCAGAAAGAGGACTTTGCTCCGGCTGGACAAGGACATCTAAAGATTACAGCTGCCGAGACCAAGAACCATCGGGTATGAGTTGACCTGCCTCCCCCAAAGCCTCGCTCAGTGAACTTAGTGACACAGGTTAGGGATAAGAATAAGGATAGGACGTGATTGATTTTAATTTGATTTTATTATATTTTTACTTAGTTCATAACCTTTGGGAAATTAACCTGCTTGTCATATGCCCCTGCTAAAGCTTGCTTAATAAAATTATATTCTAAAAATTCCAATGAGAATGGTGAATAGTGAGTTTAATTGTGTCAGTCTTAATTATTGTTGGTTCTCCTAAAGGTGGTAAAGTTAACATACATGATTCTAGAGACAGGGTGGCTTTGTGTTTTCCTCTGGTGAGTGTTGAAATAATGACCCTGGGACTTAAATCTAAGTCACTGAATCTAATCTAGCCGTTAACAAGTGCCGTTATTTTAGGAGAGGAGCTACCGTTAACAGGAGTGGTTGTAGGAGTTATGCAGCTGTGAGGGCTACTCAGCTGATTGTTCCTCAACTGTAAAGGGTCATAACTTCTGGATCGAAGGTAGTCAGAGCTAGACGAGTCCTTTCTGACCCCAGTTTAAACAGATAATTCTCCACAAACTATTGCTAGGGTAAGACCCGAGTTTTGGGGGTTTTCCGGACCTGTTAGACAGAGAACTGGGCAGTAGTGAGTCCGAAGAGTTGTGAGGCGTAGGCGGGACTTACTATTGGGTAGTAACAAACAAGAGCCTTAAGGAACTCCGGGCGGATCTCATCCACCCCCGGGGCCCTGCCACCGAGGAGCTTTTTGACCACCTCGGCGACCTCATCCCCAGAGATTGGAGAGCCCAACCCAGAGTCCCCAGGCTCAGCTTCCTCAACAGAAGGCATGTTGGTGGGATTGAGGAGGTCTTTGAAGTATTCCGTCCACCGGCCCACAACGTCCCGAGTTGAGGTCAGCAGCGCACCTGCTGACCTCGGTGTTGGTGCTGCACTGCTTCCCCCTCCTGAGACGGCGGATGGTGGACCAGAATCGTCTCGAAGCCGTACGGAAGTCTTTCTCCGTGGCCTCTCCAAAGTCCTCCCACCCCCGAGTTTTTGCCTCAGCGACCACCCAAGCCACATGCCGCTTCACCCGCCGGTACCCATCAGCTGCTTCTGGAGTCCCACAGGCCAAAAAGGCCCGATAGGACTCCTTCTTCAGCTTGACAGCATCCCTCACCGAAGGCTTCCACCAACGGGTTCAAGGGTTGCCGCCCTGTTGGTGCCGCCGTGACAGGCACCAACAGCCTTGCAGTCACAGCTCCGATAGGCCGCCTCGGCAATGGAGGTACGGAACATGGTCCACTCAGACTCGATGTCCCACACCTCCCCCGAAGGTGTTCGAAGTTCTGCCGGAGATGGGAGTTAAAGTTAAGGCTCCGTCTCACAATAATAAAAAGCATTTTGAAGAAAATAAAAAATATCATTAAAGAACTTACCTAATAATAGGGAGGGTTGTTGTGACGGGAGCTCTGTTTGATTCGCCGGTATCGGATCGGGTTCCCAGGTGGATGCTTGTCATCATTCTCCAATGAATGAGCCATCCTTTGGGGTTTTCTATCCAGATGCCCATCTTATAGTGGAAATTGTAGTAGTTTGAGTAGCTGGTGGGTAGCTAGTTTAGCAAAAACGCTTTTCAAGTAAATTGTTGACTGCTAAAATTTAAAGATATTTTATTTTACACAAAATAAGATGTTGCATCGAAACTTTCATTCATTATTTGTCATCTTACATAATTTGAAAGGGAAGGTTGGTGTTGAGTTTTCTCCTTGAAACTACTTCGACTTGTTGCCAGGTGAGATTAATTGAATTACGGCCAATAATTGTGGTGTTGCTCTGGGTCTCCACCCCGCAGTCACCTAGTGTGCATCTGTAGGAATTCTCATGGTTTTCATATCCAATTGGTTTATAGCGAATTTCCACCTGAAAAGCAAACATGTTGCTTGAATTTCAAACTATTGTACTTTATAAGACAACAAGAAACATTTTATCAGCAGCAATTATTGACATAAAATGAGGTAAAACAAAAAGACATACAAATTTTAAAGTGTATCTTTCCGCCTGGTCACATCACTGAACAGGTAACTTACCTTTAACATTTTAAAGACATTTCTTTTTAAAGGTATTTTGGTGTAAATGTATTTGTGGTTTGTAACTGAGAAGTTGAAATTGTAGCTAAAAATACTAAAGGAATTTTGTAAATGTAGATATTTTGTCACAACTACAAAAGAGCAATAAAACCTCGTCAAATTCTTAAGCACAAAAGACATAGTATTCATTAAGAAAATATTACAGTTACAGTTTTGCACCAAATGATCCAAACAAATGATGCAAAAACAAATCAGCATATCTGTCAGAATTTTAAAAAAAATTCTTTATCACTTATATGCACAAACACTTATATGCACAAAACTACTGTTACGCTTCACAGCACAAGTCAGATTCCTTTCTAAAAGTCACAGAATATAACTGCTGTTTTATAGTTATGGCTGAAAAAATATCTAGTTCAACTTCTCAGGTACGAGCCAGAAATACTTTTACACCAAAATACCTTCATATTTCTTGATGTCACTTAATGCAATGACACTGCTTGAAAAGGGAACTGTTCTCCTTTCTGTTCCTCATTTTTATCATAAACATCAGAATTCATTTAAAGTGCTGCACAAACCTCTTAAAAGGACATAAACTTTTCATGTCTGTAACATCTTGACACCATCTTATCATCTCTTCTTTGGTCCTAAAAAACCAAATAATGATGTAATAATAATGACATGTTTGAGTTTGACTCACCTCATGAGTCCCGCTTAAGTCCTTTCCCTTAGGGGAGAAAGACAACGATGCGCCAAGGTGCGCATCGCTGTCGTTTGTGATTCAGATGCAGCTGCTAACAGGAGCAGGTACAACAGCACAAGAGATGCCATTCTGACCGATGAATGGTCAGAATGGCCATTCATCGGCCATCGGCCTAACCCTCTCACAGACAGCCTGTTTGTTGATGAATGGCCATAACAAGCTTTGTTATAAGGAAATAGACTTGAAGTTGATGCCGTTTACTGATCAGCTGATCTGGTTCTGCCTGTGGTTTATTTTAACCTGAATATCATGACACCTCATTCTTTCACCACTGTGTGAAACAAGATCATTGTTGTTTTTCATTTATGTTTGTATGACTTCCAGGAACATAATCACATTCATTGGCTGTTATTCATTTATGTTCCAAGATAATTCTCTCATCTTACTGTGCATCAGATTTCTGTGTGGCTATTGTGAATGATAGTTGTAGGTTTCTTCCACTGGAGTGTGGAGTCAAGCAAAATGCACCTGTCACTCCATCAGCTGCAGTTAAAAGGATCCACTCTTTCATCACATAAGGATCAGCCTTTGTGATAAACTCAGGCCCAGGTCAACTCAGACCCAGGTCAACTCAGGCCCAGGTCAACTCAGACCCAGGTCAACTCAGGTCCAGGTCAACTCAGGCCCAGGTCAACTCAGGCCCAGGTCAACTCAGGTCCAGGTCAACTCAGGCCCAGGTCAACTCAGACCCAGGTCTGCTCAACCAGTCGATCTCTGGAAGGCTTTACATCGTTCTGCAGCAACAAATTAGTGTTTGGACTTGCCTTATTGAAAGTTCAGAAGCAGAGACAGAGGAGAGAAAGAAGAAAATTCAGTGAAAGCGGAGAGGGAATCTAGGTTTGTTAGGACTTTCTGTGTGCTTTATTCAGAAATGTTGATATATTTTATGAATAATTCATAGTTCAGTAGTCATTTAATGTATTATTTCATTAATATTTTACTAATGTGGTTTACCAGTTTGGATAATCTGACTTCCTATCAATGAAGAAAAATCATGCTAAGCTGAAATGCACCAGACCTGAAGCCCAGGGGCGGTTCTAGATGGGGGCCAACCGGGGCTCTCAAGAAATTATACTAAATAAATTCTATAAAATATTCAGTGGTGGATATTTTTTAAACGTTCACAATTTTTTTATGTATTATTAAAAATACATTAAAATTATTTTTAATAAAAATTAATTTAATGAATTGAAAATTATAGTGTTGCACTTTTAGCTGCTGTATGGAGATTGGATCACACTGTCCATCTGCTGGATCTGAAACTTGAATCTCTGTAGACACAAGTGGCTCTTTGGTTCACAATATTAAATGATTAAATATTGCTCTGTTTTTGTTCAATTCTTTTTAAGTGTAATTGAAAAAACACTGACTACCCGGGCCCCTGTGGTAAATTTGGTCTAGAAACAGTAAAGACCTTTCTAGATTTTTTTAACCAGCTGTAACAGGCCAGACTTGTATCATCAGCACCTTTATTCAGAAGGCAATTTGCAATGCAAAATATTATGCTTAGTGATTTTTTTGCAATGGGCAATTTTAAGTGGCAATGCAGTACTTAATTAATTCAGAGTTATTGTTATATTTATGAATGAAATTGTGTACAGCATTGGCTTTATTTGTTTGTAGGGTATTTTGTAGTTCAGTACAAAATTATGTATATGTACAAAATATTTGGATCAATAATGGGTTAGTCTGATCCTGGTCCTTAGCCTTGTTAATTACTCTTGTTGCTGTTTTTAAGTTTGATTAGTGGCTGTTGTGGTGTTTTGTAATTAATTTCCTAAGCCTCTGGAGTCACTAAGGTCAAACTAAAGAACAGTACCCGTTAGGGTCAGGCTGTGTGTCTGTGAATAAAAAGGTGTTTGGTACTGAAACTATGACAGGCCCGCTTCATGAACTGTGAACTGAAATAGTAAAACTCTGATTTATAATGTCCATGTTACGACCGGCGTCGTAAGGTTAATTATACCAACATGAGTGTGCTGGTACCCGTCCCTGATTGGCTTTCCAGAAGACGACGGAAACGTCTAATTGGCTGCTTCCCGGAGGTGACGGACATAAAAGCTGCTGACGCGGACTTCCTGTGTTCCATCCTCATCTCCACTGGCCACACCCCTTTCCTTTGTTCACCTGTGTTAGAGATCTGGAGTGTAGGAGTGAGCTGCTGTTTATGTTTCCTCAGTTTTCTCGTGTTTTTCTTAGTTAGGGAGGTAAGTTTTTGTCCTTTGGTTTATTTACTTTCGATTAGGTAAGTTTCTGTTACTATTTAGGTAGTTTCCTTTTGTTTGTTGTTTTCGGCGATAGCTCACTCTGAAGCCAAAATACTCCAGTTGTAACATCTTTATCCAAAAATACATCTTTTTTAAAATAAATAATAATCAACGGTTCAACTTTGTGTGTGTTGGTTGTTGAGATCAGAGGAGGATGGATCCTTCATGTTGCGACCAGCTCCCCCACTTTTATGAAATCCAACTTTATATCTTTAAAATGATAGTGGCACAAGCGAAAATTTTTGCTGCACAAACGTTTGACACCAATTTTGTTTTATTTCATAAAAGTGGGGGGCTAGTTGACCTTTTGACCTTTACCTTTTCATTCATATCTTCAAAGCCAAAGCAGCACAAACGAAAATTGTTGCTGCACAAACGTAGCCGAGTTGATTGACACCCATTTTGTCTGATTTGAAGAAGGTGGGGGTACCAACTTCACTCAGGTGGTCGAACGGGGCCGGGCCAGGCCGGACCCTGTACTGCAAAAAGGGCTGTATTTTCCTCAAAATCCTTCTCCTTCGTGGACGTTAATGGGAAGACCATGTTCCACATTGAGCTCTAAAGTTCAGCAAGACCAGAAAGTTTTACCTGCTTGTTGAAAGGAACATCTTCCATTGTTGCACCTGCCAAAGCCAGAGTTTACTGTCTGATAGGCTTGCATGACAAAGACAAAAAGTTGTTGTTTAAAAAGTCTTGATGTCATTCCAGTCAGACTGCAAAGTGAAAGCTTCCACACAGAATGCTTGGACGGCTGACAGCTTCATCTTCTTGTGGCTTCAGTCGTTTAATCTGTCTCATCCATCACATTGCAGTTCTTCCATGTACAAAACATGTCAGTCACTCTTCCCTGATGAGATGGTTATCACACATTTGAAAGTGTGAAGACTCTGTGTGCGAGTCTGAGAGAGAATATAAAGCTAATCTGAAAATCTGAAAGATAAATACTTCCTGACAGATCAGAAATTTAATGCAGAATAGATAAATCATTACATAATGATTATCTCCACGTTGAAGAAAACGGCTCAGAATAATTTCAGGAATATTTTCTAAGTTCCTTGGTCTTTTTGTGGGTCCTTTTTTATCCCTCATTGGTTTTGACTGTGAGAATCAGTTAGCAATCAGAATACAAGGAAAAACACTCTGCCCCAGAAAATAACCAGCTGTGTTGGAGGTATGCAAAACAAATTCAGGTAGGCTGAATATCCTCAGCATTTTGTCAGTTTTTAGATGATAATCCAGCAGGAAGCACTGTTTGCAAAATTCAAGAATTACATTTTGATGATCCTCCATTCTGTTGCATCATATAAAATCAGTTAAACCTCAGCGGGAAAGTTTTAATCTAGCTCAGTAACCAACTTTAATTGTCCTCAGCAATGCCATACAATGCATTAAAATACCACAATTAGGACTCCTGTATTAGCTCAAATTAAATGAAGTAGACCAGCAACCCTCCCGACCCCACTGAGGGACAAGAGTGCAAGAAAATGGATGGATGGATAAATGAAGTAGTGAAGCCACTGACCAACTCCTGTTGCTTAGAAGCAGGAGAGTCACTTGCTTTACTCCATAAACCTTAAGCCCAACTTACTTATCCTTATACAAAGCAAAAGTATTCATATCTATTTATATTTTGTATATTTTGTCATAAACTTCAATGTATTTTATTGGGATTTTATGTTAATGTGAATGGCCTTTGCATTCAGCCCTCTTTATTCTGAAATCCTGTGCAGCTGACACATTCCTTTCCACAGTCACCAGTTTGGTAAACAGATTCTGTTTTTCTGTTCACAGACATTGCCAATAGATTACATTTTGTTTTTTATATGGTTAACCTTGAGGAAGGCCACAGGTTTTCCCTCCCATGCTCGACCTTGTTTGATAAACGTGACTGACCTCTACCAGAAAACTGTCTTCAGTGGCTCACAAACGGAAAATAAAATGTAGAAATGGTTCAGCAGATTTAAGGCAACCTTTCTCCATGATCATCTCAGACCTAAAGCTTCTAGAAAACACCTCAGAGAACTGCTCTGAGATGAACAGAGGGCTGGTTGTTTTTAAAAAAAACAATCTGATCTGAATTTTTGGTAGTGAAAAGATTGAAATTGGGTCGTTCAGACTGTCATGAAGAAGTTAGATATGGGTTGCATTGGCTTGCTGTGTAAACTCAGCCTCTGTAAGCTCTAAGATGGTGACAATTGATCGTCAGGATTTATGGTTGTCTGGGTTTTGGCTTTCACTCAAGCATTTTATAATTATCGTCTGGGTTTTTCCAGGGCGCTTCATTCCTCTGTGTTCTTTATTGTGGTTAGGCCATGGTTCATCAGTTCTTTCATCATTCAATCCAAAATTATTTTCTGTTTGTTCATTTTATTAGTTTATTTTTTGTGCTGGACTTTTTTTCCTTTGTTTCAGCACTGCACTTTTAAAGAAAGTGTACAGTGCAGTAAAACTACTCTTATTAGTAGCTACCTCAAGTTATTCAAGTAAATTAAACCAGTACTACTCACTTTTGAACATAGACAACAAAATTAGTAGCCTGTACTTGTTTACAAGCGTAATGTGAAATATTGTCATTAGTCATCATTTATCTAACATTACTTGTATCCAACAGCATTACTCCACTCACTCGGTTAGTTTGGGGATAAAAACTGCGTAAACGTGTTTGCCTTTGCTGCTTTGCTGCCATGATTCTAACTCATCCTTTGCCGCAGCACAGGTGCAAAACTGGCATGAAACTGCCCCGATACTCCAGGACCCCCCAAAGCCCACTCATGCTGCCGGGCCTGCCTTTGCTCAGTACTTGATTCTTGCATTATGTTGTTTGCATGTCTCTTTGTGCCATAAGTGTCTCTCTTGATAATGAAACATTTTTTACTTTACCTCTGCATCAGGGCTTCCCCCAACAATATACCAACCAAAAGATCTCCTCATAGTCTTTTTTATTTTGCCTTCAATAGCAAAATAAAAAATCAAACATTGTGCTTTTGTATTTTTCGTTTGTATCGTTCACTATGTTACTGCAAGAAAATATTTTCTCACTTCTAAAGGCAGCAAGCAAATATGGAGGAAGTTGTGTGCTGTTCTTACTGTAAACTGGGTGTGTATAATGCTATCATCGTGTTTCATGACAGACACCACAGGTATGTTCCTCTGCTGATGTTGACCTGTGAAGCCAGTTGATCAAGCTGTCAGGAATTATTTTGCAGAAGGAAAGATGAAGCTGAAATGCATCTGCACACAACAAAGTTTAAGTTTGTTTTCTGGAAATGTGTTTTGTTCCTGTTTTGAATGAGGACGTGCATCCAAATCTTGATGCAACACATTTTTAGTACACAGGTTAGTTTTTGTTTATAACTTTAGAGTTTTTAAGCAAACTGTTGCTCCCCATTTGTCTGTTAACTTATTAGACTAGAATATTTACGTCTTAGCTGTTTTTATTTTTTTTACCAGTTCAGAAACTTTTATGGAAAACATGGCTGAAGCATAAATACTATTTAGATGGACATTCACAAAATAATTCAGTAAACAACCTGCACCCATTCTGTGGATGACACTGTGATTTTTCTTCTTATAAAATGGTTCCAATAAGACAAAATGAAAACAAACGTAGCAGATGGAGCTTTAAGTCTGTCCAAATAGGTGGAGTTTTCCACAGGATTAACCAATCGACTTTACAAGACATTTTAATATCAGCAGCTCATCCTGACCTCCTCTTCTCTACTTGTTTTTCTTGCAAATCTTAAAAACTGCCTGGCCAAAACAATCACCACCAAAACAAAAAATATAACTTACAGCCTCATATTTAATTGGACTATGTTTAGCTTTGATTTGGTGCTGTGGCATTATGTCAAACTTCTGTAATAACTCAAGGTGTATTTTCATCCAGTGGTGCATTGATTTATCTCCAAGATCATATATTGACGATGAGGGAATCCAGTCACTGTGCTAAGTCCTCTAAAATGCATCCCAGAGATACTCAGTAGGGTGAAGATCTAAACTCTGGCGTGAAAATTATGTCTCATGCTTCCTAAGCCAATCCTGGCATTGTCATCTTGGAATATGGCCAAAAAAACATAAATTTATTGAATAACCTGGTCATTCAGTATCTTCAGGGAGACAGTTGAGCTCATTCTTTGGGCTCATTGACCTGAACCTGATCAACTGCAGCAACCCCAAACTGCACTCAGGCTGCTACAGTAGACACAGTAGACTCTGATGCGGCATCACTTACTCTGTCTCGCTTTCTGGCCTGATGTGCCCATCACTCTGGAAGAAGGTAAATCTGGACTCACCAGATCACATGACCTCCTTCCATCGTTCTAGAGTCCAATTTTTATGGTATCTCAAAAATGTAGCCTTTTTCTCCAGTTAGCTCCACTGTTCAGTCACAGCCTTCGAGTTCCTTTCACATAGTGTGGAAATGTTTACTTCCACTATTATAGTCCTGAGTTGTACTGTTATTTGATTTGATTTCACCAAACATTAAGCGATCCAACCATATTTCTTCCTCAAGGACCATGGATCCCCACTTTCCTTCCAGTTATTAATAATATTTTAGACAGTTCATAACACAAATTTATTGGTGTGTCGGCTCACAAACAACCTAAAACATGGAAAGAGTGACAATGTATTTTTAAGAACGAAACTAGTTGATAATTGCCTGGAGAAATGACTCAGCAATTACACCAAAAATCTCTGAATTTTGAGAAAATTTAAATTGTATCAGCACATTTTGATGTTGCATTAATTTATTGAAGAAGCTTGGATTTTTGTGTGGTCTAGAGCACATAATAATAAATCAGAGCACATAATAAATCAGAGCACTATAGCTGCAAAGAAGCTTAGGTTAAAAAGTATCAGATCTGGGTTAGTCAGTCTCGGAGGTTGGCAGGGGTTGGTATTTAGATCTGACTCTTCTTGATCGGTAGACGACCACTCCACAGGCGAGCAGGCAGCCGACAATGAAGACCAGGTTCAGGCCCAAACTCAGGCCAGGGCCAGATGCTGAAACTGATCAAACAGAAGAATGTATGATAAATCACATTAAAACAGAATTATTTTTACACAAAATCATAAGCACCCTCTGCAGGTCAATTAAGGTGCACACTTTCTTACCACATTAATTTTTTGTACAGAAAATTACTGACATCTGGTAAAATAAGAATGGAGAAAAACACTGAATATGAAGAAACACTGAGGATTACAACACCTGCATGCCCACCTTTAGTGTCAGAGGTCTTAGCAAGCTGCAGTGGTCCCTGGGAAATGGAGTGGCTGTTAGTTTGAGAAGGCGCTTCCCTTTTCCTGCGACTGTTCCATGAGTTGGTGCATCCCTGAAAACACCGAGTACCAGGAACGCCGCTCTCACACAGGAGAACTGAGCAGGTGATGTAGACCTGCAGAGACAGGGAGAAGAAATGTGATTACTTTTCAATGAAGAATGCAAGTGTATTTAAAAAAAATAAATGAATTAGCATTAAATAAAATGCATTAATTGATATAGCTCATGAGAAAGTTTATAATAATGAAAACATAAAACGAATGGGTCCTTAGGGGGAATTATCAAATAAGCCATGGATTGAGTAACATGATTAAAAATTATGACACTGATAAAAGGTTTGTTTGTGGGAAAATAAGCTAAACTATGAGTATGTAGAAATTTAGCCATGCAGAAGAGCCAAACCTTTAGTTTTGCTGCTGGAGGACCAACTCTCGACTCTGAGGGTGCGTTTGCATTCATATTGTTGTCAGAACCTTGATATTTTTCTTACTTAAGGGGACATGAATGCAAATGGGGACACTTTATTGGCACATTCTTTTGCTAAAGATTTTTGTTTGATTTAATTTTATTTGCTTTTAAGAGACAGTTTTCCTCCCGACCACACTAAGGGGCAGGGGAGTACAGAAAATGGAAGGATGGCTGGATGGAAAAGAGGCAGTTTTAGCTTTTTGATTTTCATGTGCATAACAGTGATTTTTTTTTACTTCTCATCTACACCGCCTAGTGGTTGGTGCATAAACTGCAGAGGCAACTTTCTGCGCGAATTGATTTATTTAAATGATGAAACCATAGGTTTTGAAAAATTAGGGGAAATGTTGTATTTCAGTGGTGCTTTCTTAGAACTAGGTAACATTTTTATACTTTGTAAAGAATAAAGAAGAAGTTTTCCTCTTAATAAGATTGTATTGAAGGGTCTACACCCATGCAGCCTGTTTTCTTTTTTATCTTTTTGATTGTAAATTGTTAAACACTAATTTACAAAATGTTGTGCAATTTAAATAATTAAAGTTGAATTTACGTGCAAGAAAACCTGTTGAGCCGTTTACATTACAACATAATTTTTTGTTTTTAAGAAAAGAGTTTTAAGAAAGAACTTTACCTCCTCATGAGCTCCGATGAACTCAAAAGCCTCCATGCCAAACCTGAACTGAGACTTGGAGCTGGGGAAGATTTGTACCGTTTTGTCCTTCACACACCTGGAAAATGGTTAAAATCTTTTAGACACACAGCAAAGCAGGCCCCATTAGTAGAATTTGATCTAGACTGGAAGTCTGTTCTCTTAGTACCCGTTTTCGATTATGGTGTAGCTGATGAGGGAGTTGGGGTTGTCGTAGGGAGTCGCCCTGCAGGACTCCACAAACAGCTCAGTGTTTGGGATGGACGAGGTGGTCTCTATCTGCATGAAGATCATCTGCTTCAGGTAAACCTCCACCGGGAAGTTGCTGGCATTCACTTGCTTTTTAAAACGCTGGCTCTCGAAGAACTCAAACTGGAAGGTGAAAGCACCAAAGCCTTTCTCTCTGAAGGCGTACGGGTTTTTGTGTCTGAATCCCAGAGACAGGTTGGTTCGCTTTGGGTAGGAGCAGGTAAAGGCGATCTCGACGTCGTTCTGTCTGGAAATTACTTCATTAGGGTCAACAGAAGTGATCTCATTCCTGAAGTAGATAGTGTTGTCATCTTCCTAAAAATTATAGCAAATTAACAGAATCAGTCATTCCAAACAAAGACTTTCTTTTATTTATGCAATGCAAATATGCTATACTTCTTATGAAGGAAATGAAAGTTAACTTTTGTTCTCCTTTTGCACAAAAATACATTTTGTTTGCACAATTGGCACATTCAAAACTTTGTGTTAAAAGTTTAATATTATAACTTTTCAGTTGAATGCTTTTAGGCTTCAAATAAAGCACTCCATTATCTTTTATTGGAGTCGTTTGTTATTTTGTGTTGTGTACCTCAACACTAGTCCCACAGGCACCGAGTGACATGACAGCAACCACGTGGGTGTCGTTGGACCGACTTTCCAAATTGCAGGATGAATCTGTAAAGTCGTTCAAATGCAAATTTTTCTCATTGCGTCTGATGATGTAGGTCTTTGCAACTTCCACGGTCATGGTTGTCTCATTGCAGGTCACAACAGCATCTACACATGAAGAGATGATATTTGACAAAGTTACTGCATTGATGGAAGCAAGGTTTTATTGAAATTGTAAAGCAAATTGCAACAATTTCAAGTTCAAACTACATCAAATATTATGTAATATTATGTTTTATGGAACTGTCCTTTTTAATGGGATTATAAAACATCTTGTGTAAATGGGATTGAATCCAGGTTTTTCTTTCCAGCAGAGGGGGATGGCTGGTAGGGGACGTACAGCAAAGACATTTTTGGGTCATTTTGGGACATCTCCATAGCAACCATTAACATGGTTGCTATGGAGATGTCCCAAAATAGATGTCCCAAAATAGCAACCACCATGGTTGCTATCTCCATGGTAGCAACCATGGTAATGGTTGCTAGCATGGTAATGGTTGCTAGCGCAATGTTTTTGTGCTTCCAAAAGCACAAAAGCATTCAGAAGCTTTTGTGCTTCCAAAAGCACAAAAGCATTGTGCTGTTTGGAAGACAAAACCAGCACAATGCTTTTTATGTTTTACAATTGTAATCAGAAACATAGGGGAGTTTTGCAACTACACGGTCAATGAGACTGACCGAGTAGTTGGGTCAGTCAGAAGGAGCGACACCGTCAAGGCATGAAGGAGTTGATTCAGTAATCATCTGTTGAGCACTGGAACTGGCTTGGTGGATGTTGTTTATTGATGGATCCAAGGATTGTGACAGTCCAGAGACAACTAAAGTTTGTTTCTGAAATTTAGTTTTTCAGATATAAGGAAGCCAGAAAATGAACCTTATGCCCATTCTTAAGCATGGTGGAGGATCTGTGATGCTGTGGGTCTCATTTTAATTCTAAAGTCCTGGTATATTGCAAAACTTGCATGGTACCTGGAATTCTCTGAAATGCCTGGTGGCGTCTAACCAAACATACTGAAAATATGTCATCAGTAAATCTTTCAGTGTAGAAGAATATAATTATATTAATAGTTAAAAGTTATGTTAATTTACATTAAGATATGTTTTACTGAAAAGGAATGTATTATGTCGAATGTCTGGGTCAATCTGACCCAGTAAGTTGTTGTGGAAGGAATTCCTAGCAAGTGTCTTTTCATTATGTCGGAGCCGAAATATTATTAATCGAGTTGTTATTGCAGAAGATTTTGGTGTGTCTCTTTTCCTTCCAGTGTGCGTTGCACGCAAATGGAACAAAAACAGAACATGGAAAGGATGTCTGTTTGGACAGATAAGAACTAACAATCTGACTAATGGTCCTCTGAAGGAGCAGATTTAACTTCCACGAGGTCAAACCCAGAATTCTCGGAACTTCCAACACACACTCAATGTAAAACAGAGCCAGAAGCAAGATTCAGAACGTCATTGGTCAGACAGTTTCCAATACACAATAGCAGACTGAAACGGTATAAATGCTCGAAGCCAGAAGCAGAAGACAAGACATTTTGGATTCTGAGAAGATGAAAATGAGATGATGAAAATGCAATGTGTGATGCCGCAGATGTGCATTAAATGTCTTCCTGGTTGCCAGTGAGCCGGAGAGAAGGGAGTGTTGTGTATCGTCTCGTAATTCATGAGTTTAGCACCTTTGAATTCCTCTAAATCCGCAGTTCAATGACCTCAACATGTAGTTGAACTGATGTAGAAATGACATCAAAGACTGTGGACAATCTAAAAAGAATGCACTAAAAGGAATGGTCAAAAATCCCTATATCGTTTATTGATGGATCCAAGGATTGTGACAGTCCATTGGAAAGAAAAAAATTATTTAAAGATGAATTATTTTGAGTTTCAGGATGTGTTTTTACTATTAACATCTTCTAAATTTAGGTTCATGTGCATAAAAAATAGGCCTTTACATCAACAGTAGTCCATTGCTTTTTGGATTGACTCACCATGGCGACCAACATCTATGGTCACACAACGAAGTTCTGAGTGATAGACTCTGTTGTACCTGGATATTAATAAAGAAATCACCCTGTATCAACAACTTAATCACTCAAAAAAATCAATCCATTGATTTACTTTATTAAACAGCTACATGTGAAATATCTAACTGGCTCACTGTCTTTTGGAAACTCACCTATCTCTGCCTTCAGAGACAAAGCAAATAGGAAAATGATCATTCAGCTCATCTTCAGTTGGTGTCCATTTTATGATGTATGTATCTGCAGAAACACTCTGCTTTGAAATACCATGTGGTCCTGTCACAACCAGGTCACGAATCCTACATAAAAACCCAACAATTGATGAGAAGATGTTTTAAAAAGTCTTGCAAATCTGTGAAATAAGCCCGAGCAAGTGAAGAAAGTATTGATGTACTTTCTAAAGTACATGCAAGGCTATTAATGGATTACTCACGTTGTGTATTGAGCTTTGGATCTAACTTTGATTTCAAGGGTGTGGTTGACGTACGCTGGAAGATTTACTCCATCAGCCGGAGTTGGTGCCAAGAAAACGGGAAAGTAGTCACCGTCAAGGCATGAAGGAGCGTTGTGTGAGTCCACTGAAAATCAGGCAACAAATGGGTGAAAAATACTTACTGAGAGAAAGTTAACTGGAAAACAACATTCAGGAAAGTGTTACATACCCAGAACAGTGAACTGCAGGGGCAGCTTGCTGAGAGGACCAATAGATGATCGGTAAGACTGTGTGGTGGGAGCAGCGGTGGTGGTAGTTGGAGCAGCTGTGGCAGTTGTTGGGGGAACTGTGGTAGTTGTTGGGGCAACCGTGGTAGTTGGGGCGACCGTGGTAGTTGTTGGGGCACCTGTGGTAGTTGTTGGGACAGCAGTGGTAGTTGTTGGGACAGCAGTGGTAGTGGTTGGGGCAGCTGTGGTAGTGGTTGGGGCAACTGTGGTAGTTGTTGGGGCAACTGTGGTAGTTGTTGGGGCAACTGTGGTAGTGGTTGGGACAGCAGTGGTAGTGGTTGGGGCAGCTGTGGTAGTGGTTGGGGCAACTGTGGTAGTGGTTGGAGCAGCTGTGGTGGTTGTTGGGACAGCAGTGGTAGTTGTTGGGACAGCAGTGGTAGTTGTTGGGGCAACTGTGGTAGTTGTTGGGGCAGCAGTGGTAGTTGTTGGGGCAACTGTGGTAGTTGTTGGGGCAGCAGTGGTAGTTGTTGGGGCAGCTGTGGTAGTTGTTGGGGCAGCAGTGGTAGTTGTTGGGGCAACTGTGGTAGTTGTTGGGGCAGCAGTGGTAGTTGTTGGGACAGCAGTTGTAGTTGTTGGGGCAACTGTGGTAGTGGTTGGAGCAGCAGTGGTAGTTGTTGGGACAGCAGTGGTAGTTGTTAGGACAGCAGTGGTAGTTGTTGGGGCAACTGTGGTAGTTGTTGGGGCAGCAGTGGTAGTTGTTGGGGCAGCAGTGGTAGTTGTTGGGACAGCAGTTGTAGTTGTTGGGACAGCAGTGGTAGTGATTGGGGCAGCAGTGGTAGTGGTTGGGGCAGCTGTGGTGGTGGTTGGGGCACCTGTGGTGGTGGTTGGAGCAGCTGTGGTGGTGGTTGGGACAGCTGTGGTAGTTGTTGGGGCAGCAGTAGTAGTGGATGGGGCACCTGTGGTGGTGGTTGGGGCAGCTGTGGTGGTGGTTGGGACAGCTGTGGTAGTTGTTGGGGCAGCAGTAGTGGTGGTTGGGGCAGCAGTGGTGGTGGTTGGGACAGCTGTGGTAGTTGTTGGGGCAGCAGTAGTAGTGGATGGGGCACCTGTGGTGGTGGTTGGGACAGCTATGGTGGTGGTTGGAGCACCTGTGGTGGTTGGGGCAGCTGTGGTGGTTGGGGCAGCTGTGGTGGTGGTTGGGGCAGCTGTGGTGGTGGTTGGGGCAGCTGTGGTGGTGGTTGGGGCAGCTGTGGTGGTGATTGCTTGACGTTTACGTCGTGTCATTGTCTGGGGCCACTTTGTGGTGTAGGATCCATCAGAGTAGGACAATGTGATATCTTTGTTGGGGAAATCCTCCACCATGACCTCAACTGGGTGGTATCCAGTTGTTTGACTTGGATTGTATGTGATGGAACAGGAATTCTAACAAGACATAAGTTTATATAGTTTTGGTGTCAATATTATGTTCTACAACAAAATAGATTAATCATTAAGTCAATATACATTTTAAGGACCATAAAATTTCGATGGACATAAATACAAGAGAGATGTCTAGAACTGTGTAAAGATTTCTTCTGCAAATTATTAATTTAATTTAGTTCATAATCAACCATTACTCAAACATCCAGCGTTATTTCACCAGAGAAACAAAGTAAAATTATAAATTATGCTATTACCTGATCGAAGGAGAAACCATTGACAAGGCTGCAAATCCCACACTCATATGTGCTGGAGCTAGTTGGTATCCTGCACCTCACACTGTCACCATCAGGGTCAAATGTCGTGATCCTGAATGTTCGGGGGCAGTTCCTTGGGACTCTGCAACGTCACATAAAACTCATTCAGGAACTCTTGCTTCTGAAGAAATTAGATATATTACTATTTCCTTTTATGTAGCTCTGGAGAAAAACCTTGGTATTTTTGTGGATTGCACATTTTAGAGATATAATATTAGAAATATGAACAATGTGACTGACTCAGAGGCCGATCTGCAGTTTGGTTCCTGATTGTAGGACACTGAAGTTCTTCACCTTTCCAAATAGAGGTATAGATTTTCTGAGAGCAGTCTTCACAGCAGACGGTGTCAGTTTTACTAATGAAAATCTAATTTTAGTTTTGCAAAAGAACTAGTTGACTTGATTGCGCTGCACCAACCTGTGCCATGCCATACCGCTCGGTGGAAACTAGGCAAATAGTTTTCATCAATTACATCTAGACTGAAACTAAAATATATGACAATGTACATTGTTCATAACTTACGATATTGTAAGACAACTTCATCTTGTATTTGTTTTTGGCAACACGCCACAGTGGACCACCAAGTTCAAATCCCAACCTGGGATCATTTGAATGCCTTCAGCTACAAAGGAATGATGCTTCCTCAGGTGAGCAGTGAATGTGGCTCAGGGTTGTATTGAGTAGAAGCTCAATACAGCCAGGAGGTGAGTTAACTATGACACTGAGGTCTACCATTCTTATAATAGACCTCTAAAGAAAGGAAAGGGTGAGGAGTCACTGCCAGGTATTTGCTAATTGCTGCTGCCGCTAGTCTAGAGGAGCCATGTGGGTGACAGGTGCTCTGTGAGACGGAAGTTCGGCTGGAGAAGCTTTGTGGGAGCAAACGTTTAGGCACCTCTAGGGGGTTGACATGAGAAGTTCAAGGATTCTTCAAGCATGTATGAAAAAAATTAAAGCAATGTTTTTGAGGAGGGAATAACGTTATAACACTACATAAAGCTCACAAAAGTAAATTTTACATAATAGCCTCCAAACCCTTTAAGCTCTTAAGCCCCTATAATGAAAGACAGATATGACTGCTGAGGACAGAGAGGTCAGGAGTTTCAAACTGAAATTCATTGTAATAACTGCAGCAAAGTTTTTTTTGCCGCTGTTGCAACATACATGCTCAGTATGAGGGATTGCTGTAAAGTTAAAAACTTTTCTTACCTGCAGAACCTTTTACCAACTACAGCATGAATACTCGACACCATTGTTATGCAACTAGGAACAAATAGCAAATCTAATATGCTTGAACATGTCTCAAAATATGTTTCAAGATGTAACAGTGTTATGCAAGCAGACAGTGAGGGAGGGGCTACCTGAGAACATGAGGTGTGGCGATGGCAGGAGGTCTGTTGGATTCACCGGTGTCCGATCGGATTCCCATGTCCACATGTGTCATCATCCTCCACGTTAAGGAGGAACCTCTCACATTAGGAAACCAGTAGCCAAAGCCCCAGGAGTATTCATACCCATTAGGAAATCTGTTTGACAACATTTATAATTAAAATAATTATAAAGAATCCAAACATTTGTTACATTTCACAGTGTATTAAACTATTTGTATAAATTTGTTCCAGATAAGAAAAAATATATAACTACCATGAAAATTGATATATTATACAGATTTGTATTATCTTTAACAAGCATTAAAACTTGTCTATTATTTAACTTTGATGAACCTTTGTATTTTATGTAAGAAAATCTTCAGAGCCATCACCCACCTCATGTCAAAGGGCAGATTGCTGGTCAGTCTCCTGTTCGTTGTCACCTCATATTGTCTCCAGGTTAGACCATAAGAGCCAGTGGAGACTGTGTCCACAGAGTGCTGCGTCTGAGATCCACAGTTACCCCTCAAACACACTCCCTCCGTATACAAATGGTGGTTGAGATATGGAGTACTACGCTGTCAAAGTTCCACCTGCAAACAGTCATCATAAACCCCTTTACAAATACTGTAAAATGCTGTATATTTTACTGCAAATTGTAAATATAAAGCAAAAATAATGTGGCATTTAGAGAAGAGATGATTTTTATCTAAAGGATGTGGCAGGAGACCCACCTCATAGGTTCCATCTGAATTCCTTCCTTTGGAAGTGAAGGCCACTGAGCCACCGTAGGACTTGTAGTAGGTGGACACTGCAGATGCAGTAGTGACCATGAGCAGCAGGTGCAGCAGCAGCAGCGCAGTCGCCATCCTGATGAGGCTCCATCCTGCACCAGAATGGTTCATGTTTTATATACCTCAACAAGGAAACACCTGCATCACTTACTGAAAGCAGCACTGGTGGAGCTCAGCCTGTTTAACCTGTTGGGATTTTCAAAGATGACCATTAATCTTTTCCAGATTATGACTACAATGAGACTCAAAGAACTGTTGCCTTATTGAAAACAAATTACAACCTATGAGATTGTATTTTAAAATTCCCGTGACGTAATTCATGCACAGTAAAAAATGCTGGGTTATTTTCATAACCCAATTTCTTCTGTTGGGTCAAGGGTTGGGTAGATTTACCCAAACGGTTGGGTCAAAGACGAAACTTGGAAGAAGCCACGCCCCTCTTCACAAGCCTCCATTTTCAACAAGACTGTGAACGTTGCGTCTCTTCTACTTTGAAATAAGACATGGTAAGTAAAAAGAAGATAAAGTTTCAACGTGAATAGGATTTTATAAATGAGTATAATGTATTTCGAACATGTTTGATATTTATTTTTATGGTTATTTAAAATATTTATTACGGTAGGTTGCTCTGACAAAGAGCTTCGGTGTTGCTACAACACGGCTATTGGAAAAAAAAAAAGATGAAGGAGAAGGGCACAATTTGTCAAGTAAACTAAATTCGTTAGTTTAATATAGCCTCAATCATATTTGTGCGTAAAATAACATTCAGTTTTATAAGAAAATATAGTAAACGGTTTGTCCCCTGATTTTCGCGGGCTTAATTCACTAGCAGGGTGCAACATGCGCGCGCATCCTCAGCGGGCTGAGGCTACGTGTTCGATCACCAACAGTAATGGCGGAGGAGGGCGAGCAGAGCTATTAATAAAGTGGGTATATTATGCTTTTTGAAAATAAAATAACTTTTACAAAGTTATTAGGCGATAAATTTGTTGTGTAAACCTGAATTATGCGCTCGGTTTATTAACATATAGCTTAATTACAAACATGCTCGGACTTGTTCGGACTTAGACGCTCCCCTGCAGTCGCTGGCTCGTCTCGCCCGCTTTGTCAGGGTAACTAGGGTGAGGCTCGTTAAGCCGAGAGAGAACGACCGTCTCCCGGCACATTGCTTTCCAACTCCCGCTGGCTTTCGGCAACGAGTTAAAAGTAGAGGTGTGCCGATCGATAGGTCACCGATTAAAATCGGGCCGATTTCCGTGAAAAAGTGTATGATCAGTGATCGGCAATCATTGGCTCTTGTTGCCGATACCGATCACCTGCATCTCATTTCGCAGCCTGCGGGTGCAGCTGGTCTCTTTCCTTCACACTGCACAAACGCGCAGCAACAAATCCTAAGCGATGTGGAACTATAACCACTGAGTGAATGGGGAAGTTTGCGTGTTGCGGCGGAAAATTGAAGCAGGTCAAAATGCATCAACACAACGAAGCTAATACGACATAAAAACAATGTCATACTTGAGGAGTTTGGCTACATCGAGGCTCACTGCAGTAAAAATGACATGGAGGATCAGATAGCAGGTAAATCAGCGCACAGCTACAAACACCCGGATTAGCATGACGGTCAGAAAGCTAAACAAATAACCCGCAAAATGATTTAAGTCTTGGAGCTGCGATGTAAGACGCTGGTTCTGCTCTCGCTGTTGAACCGCTGCTATATTTTGTGTGTGTTGGAGGAGGGGTTCGGTGAATGCGCATATGCAACTGGGGGGTTCGGTACCTCAGAAAAGGTTAAGAACCACTGATAAAAAAATACATTTTACATACGTATTAAAACTTTCGCTGTCCTAACATGAGACAGATAATCTCTAAAAAATAATCGATCTCCTCCCTGCTCTGCATAATTACTCCGCTCAGTCAGAAACAGCCAATCAGAACTAGCAGTAATCAGCTAGGCGCCATGCTATCAGGAAGTTTTCATTCAGTAACTCTGGATTGTTTATTGTAATGGATCCTGTATTTGCCTTTGAATGTTAAGTTTTATACTTGAAATTTTTTGGCAATGTTGAGAGGTTTTATTTTGGCTCTTTGCATTATTTAGCCTCTTCAGAGCTTCCATATGTTGTCAGTCTGTTAGATTTGCAGAATGCCTGTTTTGTTTAGTTTTCTTCTTGGAAAAAAAAGTTTTTGTCTACATTAAGGTGAATTCATGGTTCCTTTTTGCACATAATGTAACCGGTAGTGTTTATAATAAAAAAGTAATAATTATGTGATCGGTATTGGTGATTGGCCCCCATGGGTGATCGGTATCTGCAAGAAAAAACCTGATCGGCACATCTCTAGTTAGAAGCAAAAGTAAGACAATATCTAATAGTAATGTTTGCTAATTTTATTATTGTTACTATTAACTACAAATACATTTATTTAAAGTTGGTGCTGAAAGTTATTCAGCACTAAGTTAGTGTTTAAGTTAAGTTTTACTTCTAAATTAAATTATATGTGTCATTTTATTAAGTGCTATATTTATTTTTAGGAACATAAAAATTACTCTGAACATTTGAAATTGCTGGTTATTTACAAGTTATTTGCAGTGGAGACAGCTATAAGATTGAATTCAGTCTTTCTTAAAGTTTGATTTGTGATTTTGTCTTTTTTTTTTTTTTTTTTTCCCAACATTATCTTTATTGGTTTTACAACAATGCTTTTAATAATACACAAAACATAAGTGTGCTCTCATATCAAAGAAATAAAAGAGTAGCTAAACTTTTGTCCATCATTCAACTTGCCATTCTTTGCCAGTCAAGACCTTGAGATTTCTTAGAGCAGCACCTATTACATACAGATTTTATAAGAAAAGCAAACCAACTCCCTTAACCCCAAACCCCTGACAACCCTAAGAAAAACAAAAAACAATTATGGTAACAATGGTTTTCCTATTTCCAAGAGTTAGCCCACATCATTTTAGTAATGTTTGTGGTTCAGAAAAGCAAACTTTAATGTATATTTCAAAGAAATCAAGTATACAAATAAAAATAAAAGACATTATCTTAGAACACTGCACTGCAGGGGACCACCTATCCTTCATCCGCCCCACCCCTCACATCCATGTTTAATATATATTGCATAAAAGGGCACCAAATAGTTTGAAATAGTGAAAGTTTCCCTTTTATAATGTAAGTAATCTTTTCCAACGGTAATGTTATGGACATTTCTTTAATCCAGGTAGTGAACTTCGGTTTTATGGTACTTTTCCATGAAAGTGCTATGACTCTCTTTGCAAGTAACAAACCTAGATCCATAGCAGTAATTATTTTTCTTGACATATGATGTCTATCAGGATACAAACCTAAAATGAACACTTTGGGGTCCCAAGCCAGTTTTATATCTAGGATATCCTCTAGAGTTTCTTTAATCTCCCTCCAAAATTGTTGAACTTTCTTACATTTCCAGACACAATGGAAGAATGTTCCCTTCTCTTCTCCACATCTAATACACAGGTCTGGAATGGCACCATTAAACCTGTTAAGCTTTTCTGGTGTCATATATGTTCTCATTAGCCAGTTATATTGTAGTACTTTGAGGCGGGTGTTAGTAGTTTGTGTTTGTGCTTCAGCACACGCCTTCTCCCAGGCCTCTGAAGGCAAGTTCTCCTGTAGATCCTCCCTCCAGGCATTAAGTTTCCTTAAAGAAGACTCCGAGGAACCTTCCACTAACATGCAATATATTTTAGAGATGATTCCTTTTCCAAGGCAGTCAGTCTTCATTTCAATTTCTAAAGAGGACAGGGGGGGGGATGTTCTCACTCCGATTTTGAGAAGATCTAATAAAATTTCTCACCTGTAAATATTTAAAAAAATGTTTACTTGGAATATCATACCTATCCTTCAACTCTTCAAACGACATCATGAACCCATCCTCTGAATCCACCAGATCACCTATTGTCTTTAAACCTTTTTCAGCCCATTGCCTAAAACCAGGATCTGCCCTGCCTGGAGGAAAAAAATGGTTACCCCATATCGGACTGAAGCGTGATAGAGAAGAGAAGTCGCCTAAATACTTTTTAACCTGATACCAAACCAAGATCATATTTTTAACTATAGGGTTTTTTGTCCTTTTTTTAAGTACTCTGATCTTTTCCGAGTAAATGTACTGAGGAAGAGGGAGAGATACAGAACAATTTTCGATATTAACCCAGGGCAAGACCGGTTTCTCTGCAAAGTAATACATCATAGTCCTCAATTGAGCTGCCCAATAATACCAAAGTGGATTGGGGCATCTAAGGCCACCTCTGTCGTATGGAAGGTATAAAAGAGACAGACGTAACCTTGGTCTTCTATTATTCCACAAAAAGCGTATGAAAATCTTTTTTATTACCGAGAATAAATTGGCAGGAGGCGGCAGTGGGATGTTCTGAAATAAATACAAAAGTTTGGGCATTATGTTGGATTTAAGAACATTAATTCGTGCTATAAGTGACAAGGGCAGGTTGGTCCATCTGTCCACCGACGCGGTAATTGAGTCCAACATGGGGTTATAATTAACTGCAACAATGTCCCTGATACATGGTACTATACTAATCCCCAAGTATGTAAAGCAATTTACCATTTTAAATTGGAAGGGATTCCCAACACTGTTTCTTTCTTCTGAATTGAGTAACATTAACGAGGATTTGTCTTTATTTACTTTATATCCTGATATTCTTCCAAATGTATTTATTAGATCTAGCAAGGCTGGAATAGAATCTTTCAGCTTTTCCAAAAAAAGAATGACATCGTCAGCAAATAAAGCAATTCGATGTTCCTGTTGGCCTATTGTCAAACCTCTTATGTTTTTATGAGACCGCACCGCTATGGCCAACGGTTCTATTGCTAAAATAAATAATAAAGGGGACAGGAGGCACCCCTGCCTACATCCTCGCTTAATTTTGAATGGTGTAGATATAACTCCATTTGTTACTATTTCAGCATAAGGCTCATTATATAAAAGTTTAACCCACCTACAGAAATTGTCCCCACAGCCAAATCTTCTCAATATCTCAAATAAATAGGGCCATTCAACTCTATCAAAAGCCTTTTCGGCATCCAGTGATAACAAAGCTGTGTCTGTTTTTTCTTCCATATAATAAATAATATCCAGCACTCGTCTCACATTATGAAATCCCTGTCTTCCTACAATAAACCCATTTTGGTCACAAGTAATTATTTCAGGTAGTATTCTCTCCAATCTTCGGGCCAAAATTTTACATAAGATCTTTAAATCGACATTAAGAAGACTTATTGGTCTTAGGTTTTCACATTTATTACAAGACTTGCCAGGTTTGGGTAGCAAAGTAATCAGGGCTCCTCTTAAGGAGGTAGGAAGAATTTCCTTGTCAAATGAGTTCAAGTACATGTCAAAAAGGGGGTTAGCAACTTAGCTTTAAATTTCTTATAAAATTCTGACGGTAGCCCATCTGGACCTGGGGATTTACTTGCTTTCAAATTGTCTATTGCTATGGATATTTCTTCTTTAGTTATAGCTGCACTGAGATCTGTATTCATTGCTTCTGAGATATTAGGAATTTGGAGGGTATCTAAGAAAGCATTTTGCTCTTGTTCCCTATGCATTATGTCAGAGCTGTATAATTTTTCAAAAAAGACCTTAAAAATTCCATTGATTTCTAATGGGTCTGTAACAGTCTGGCCTTCATTGTTTTCGACTGAGGTAATAGAATCCTCATTTTGTAATTGTCGTAGTCGCCAGGCTAATAATTTCCCTAACTTTTCCCCCTGATCATAGAATGACTGCTTAAGGCGTAAAAGTTGCGAGGCGGCTTTAGAGGCAGAAAGTTCGTTATACTGTGTTCTTAGAATTAGAAGCTTTTTATGGATATTTGGGCATAGCGTTTGATAATAATCCCTCTCAAGCAACTCAATCTCTGCTGCCAACTCCTTTGTTTTTTGATAGGTTTGTTTTGTCTTATAACTTGTAAAGCTAATTATCTGACCCCTTATATAGGCCTTAAAGGCTTCCCACCTTAAGGATGGTGATGTTTCATCTGTGTTGATTTCAAAATAGATGTTAATTTGATTATCTATGAAAGACATAAATTCTGGGTCTAGCAGCCACTTTTGTTTAAATTTCCATCTAGGAGGGTCTCTCCGTAGCCTTAAATCCTCATAAATTAGTGAATTTGGTGCATGGTCAGATGTTAAAATGCTATCATATTGACAATCTCTTATTTTATGTTTCAGGATGGATGAAATTAAAAAGTAGTCGATACGCGAATATGACTTATGTGTGTTTGAATAGCATGAATATTTTAAGCCCTTGGGATTCATATCCCTCCAAATATCCATCAAATTAAGTTCCTTCATAAAGTGTTGAATTGTTTGTCTGCTTTTAGAATGAGAATTGTCGGTACCTGAACTTCTATCCATTTCTGGGTTCAGTGTGCAATTAAAATCTCCTGCTATAATACAGCTGCCAGACAGTGAGGAAATTGTAAGAAAGAGATTTTGAAAAAACTTTGGGTCATCAACATTTGGGGCGTAAATATTTATCAGGTTTATTTTTTCTGTGACAAGTGTGCCTTGTAGAATAATGTACCTCCCAGCCTTGTCTTTAATAACCCTTATCACGTGAAATGGTATAGATTTGTGAATCAAAATCATAACCCCTCTTGCCTGAGAAGTAAAGGGTGCTGAATATATACTGCCTTGCCACCTCCTGCCAATCCTCGCCTCCTGACCAGGCAACAAGTGAGTTTCCTGAAATAACACAATATCAGAGCACAAAGATTTCACCCTAGTCATTATCTGTTTAACTTTTTTAAGTTTTTGCAGTCCCCTGCAGTTCCAAGAAGACATTTTAATTCTTAACCCACAGGACATGCCGTGTAACATACAATGGGCTTCCTGGTATTTTAAAGTTATTCAAAGACAAAGAAACCAAGAACACCTGGATGTTAAAAACTACATCCGTAATAATGAACATTAAACATCGTACCCCTTTAAACTTCAAACTCTGTTCCCCCCCCTCCACCCCTTTAATACTCTGGTACTCATCTAACAGCTGGAGGCTGTTCCACACCAAAAGTGAGGACCAACCAACTATGACTTATTACCCCATCCTACCCCACCCCGCTACATAAAAAAACTCGTTACTGAATATATCCAAAAAATAATAAGTAAATAAAAAATAGGCTATTGGCTGTTAGCCTCTGAGATAGCATGCTTAAAATATAATAGGCAGATTATTTATCCTTATTTATTTTTGCTTCTCTCTAGAAACCATAATTGTCCATCCCTGTTAATATGTTATGATGTAACGGTATTGTCATTGTCTCACCCAGGTCCACCTTCTGCTTTCAGAGTCCTTACAAAGTTCTCTGCTTCTTCTGGTTGGTTAAAGATGCGCGACTGACCGTTGTGTGTCACCAGCAGTCGAGCAGGAGGAATCATGCCGTATCGTATCTCCATGGCCCGGAGTTGTTGTCTCACGCCGTCAAATTCTTTCCGTTTTTTGTGCACTCCGGCTGCGAGGTTCTCGTAAAATCTCACCGAGTGGTTCTTGAATAGGATCTGTCCCTTCGTCCTGGCAGCTCTTATCACAGTTACTTTATCTTTGTAATTTAAGAACTTCATAATAAGAGTCCGTGGTGCAACGGTGTTTGAAGTGCTTTTCTGGCCCAGCCGGTGCGCTCTTTCCACGGTCAAAGCGGTGCGTAGCGGTGCCAAATTCAGAACCTCTGGCAGCCATTTTTCCAGAAAGGCGCAGGCGTCCTCTCCCTCTGCGCCCTCGGGAAGGTTAACCAGTCTCAGGTTTGATCGCCGCGATCTGGCCTCCAAGTCCAACACTGTCCTTTCGAGGTCTTTATTCCTATTTTCCAGAGCCTGGACCCTAGCTTGGAGGTTGGTGATGTTATCCTCTGCTGCAGATATCCGCACCTCCGCTTCACCAACCCGCTCGACGCATTCGTTAACATCTTTTGTCACACTCTCTATTGCTGACAAAATACCATCCAGTCGAGAAGAGAAATCCGATTTCAAATTTGCAATTGCAGCCAGTATTGCCTCCGAACCAGCCTCAACCGTCCTGTGCTTCACATGTAGCTGGCAGTGTTCCTCCTCCATTGTCTCGCACGCGGTGGTGTTAGCCTCGCTGTTTTCACAGCTAGCTTCAGAGCTCACCTTAGAAGTGAAGTTAGATAACTTCGATTGAGTCGGCTTACTGGAGTTTTTACTGGGCTTCTTTTGTGGGAGAGGCATCACAGCTATTTTAAATATCGTTGAATGTCACTTGTAACGAGTATTTTCCAGGATTTCGCAGAAAGGTAGCGGAGCCGAGGCGAGCACGTCCTCCTCAACAAGCCGCCATTACCGAGTCCCGATTTTGTCTTTTCTGATAGATTTTGTAATTTTACATCCAGGATCTTCAGTAGATTTAAGCGAAACCCAAACTCCTTGTTCTCAACAAAGACCTGTATGGCCAAGAACATGAGTCTGCTCCCTCAAGATATTGAAGCTCAGCAGAAATGTTCTCTAAAATGTTTTCATTCTTTTTAGTTACTGAAACATTTTAACACTAGCTTATGTTTGATACAGAAGATGATGTTGTCCTGCAGCTGCAGCCAGTACTCCTCCCTGCTCCACCTTACTAATTTGGGAGAAGAGTTTCAGTTTCTGAACTTCCCATCAACCTGGAAGTTCAGAAGGCTTCATTGACATCCAGCCTGTAAGTCAACATTCATCTCTGAATTATGCTCAAATTGTTTAAATAAGTGCATCACATTCAATAGTGAGGTTTTGTGTTAAACTAGAATCAGTCAGAAATTAGTTTTTGAGAATGTAGCCCTTTACCTTTAAATTCACTAAAGACCCTTTTTGTGTCTCTCTCTTGTTCTCAATGAAGATCTTTTGTATGGCCAAGAAGAGAAAGGAGCGGCCATCTTCTCAACAACATGAATGTTCTCCCTTAAGGTATTGAAGCTCAAGAGATGTTTTCTAAACTGTTTTTAACATTTTAACACAAGCTTATGTTTGCCAGTTGTATTACTGAGTAAGAACAAATACATATGGTATTTAGTGAAGGAGACTTTTAGCTTGAGATGAGTAGTTGTGTTCTCGCAAACCCTTCAGCAAATCTGAACCTTCTGTCTTCAAAGATGCAACCTTCTCAACCAGATACCATATCAACAAATAAAAACTTGATGAAAATATTGCAATTTTCCAGCAGTCACTGAGCAAGAGGCAGGAGGCGCTGAACAGGTTGCCAGTCCATCAGGAAGGTGGAATGATTTGGAAAAATAACTGAGATTTCAAGTGGTGATTAAAATGAGGATGAAGTAGAGGGCAGTCTAATTAGGCTGAAAGTTTGCAGGTTTGTTTTTCCAAACATGCTTTAAATATTCAGTTTTTCATTGAATATTAAATGACAATCCAAGATAAAGTTACTATATTTTCCTTCTCAGACTTGATTGATTTGAACATTCATCTTTAGATATAAACATAACTGGAAATCACAGATCAGCAACTCAGAGGAAAGTAGAAAAACTAAGTGTGTAGAAATAAATCCAATGTCCTTGTTGGCTGGAAACAGAATCTGAAAACAATAATCAGGGAAATTTATGAGGCATACATGATGGTTCAGGTATCACAATGGCAGTTTGTTCAAATATGTTACATTAGTTATGATTTGGGTTTTTTTCCAAACTTTTGTTCATATTAATTTAGTTGAGCCATTGCATGGTTGATCAGTCATTCCTTTTGCTTCTGGATGATATTCAGCTGGAAGATTTTTTTAGTTTTTTTCTGTTTTCACCTGGAACAGTTTTTATGATGTAAAACTGAGTTGAAGAGGTTTCATGGATGCAGAGACAATGAGGAAGTTCCTTCCATCTTATCCATCCATCATAATGTCCAAGGATCACATCCCCTACTCCAGCATCATTCTAAACATAAGGGCTGAGATGTAATGAGAAGTGGCAAAAGCAAAGGAGGCGGATGAGCAGTGCTCAACAACTGATCAGCTAGGCACCTTCTGGATATTGAGCTGCTAGCCTGTCATGACACTAAAGAAGCCGTCACATAGCAGCAGTCTTCAGTCAGAGGCCTTTGCAGATTTGTTGCAAGACTGACCGCTGCTGGAGATCCTTCAAGCCCACAGCGTCAACATCCATAAGGACTCTTTGTGGATACTTTTACAACATTTAATGTTTTCTGTCATAGTTTAAAGTGTCAAAAGCTGATTTTTTTAAAATCCAAAACTGCTCCGACTCCTCCTCTCTGATGAAGTAATTAGTTGTTCAGCAACAAAAACTGTCACTGGTCGCTGTGGAATAATGAGCATGAAAACCAGGTATTTGTTCAGTTCTACACACCTTAAAAACTGATTGGTCACAAATTTCTAAAAAATAAGAATGAAGGTAAAAGTGTGAGGATTTAGGTTCCTGTGTTGTGTTTTGGTGTAATTAGTGCCTGGGGCGTTTGTGTTGCCCTGCGACAGACTGGCGACCCGTCCAGCTGACCCCGCCTCTCGCCCGAAACGTTCGCTGGAGAAAATTAAATATGAAAATCTATGCAGGTTGTTGATCTATCAACCAGATCAGAAATCAATCAATAACATCTCAGGTTGAAGAGTTGGCTTCTATTTTCAACAAGCAACAAAAGCTTCACATTCAGTAAGTGATTTTTGGCTTCTATAAGCCTCCTTTAAAAACAAAAAAAGTGGAGGCAAATGTTTTCTTTATGTGACAAAAGCTGTGTGTGCAAGAACAGCTGATGTTTAATCACGTATCTGTTCAGTTTTTTATCTGTGCTCATAAATACTTTCATTGTTGCAGGTGCATTGTGTTCACACCTTAAATTACTGAGAGTTGCTGACTCGGCTCAGCAAACACATTCCAAGACGTGGCGTGTATCAAACGTTTGTGAAGAATCCAGGAAACGAAGCCTCAGTCAACCTGAGGACTCAGAATTAAGGTGAGTTTAGATGTGGCTGCAAACAGAGCAGACCTGCTAGAAGTTAAACACAACAGACAGCTGCAGGTATCACACAGCGTTACAGTTACTAATCCAAGCAACGCTGAACTGGTTGGGTTTAAAGGAGCTCAGTGTTTCAGCTGAAGTTTGATTCAGAGTCGTGCACAGAAGCTGAATGCTGCTTTTCCATGTTTGGTTCTGGTTCTGCATCTCCAGAACCAGAAGACCTGAGAAGTCTGAAGGTTGATTCAGCAACAGCAGATCTTTTAAGTTTGATTATTTTTAACTGATAATCAATGTGGAGTTGGTTTGTTTCCATTTTCATAATTTGCTCCTTTTATATAAAAATACGACGTCACAAGAAAGAAAATAAAATCTCAAATAAAACTACATCTTTCATTGTATCTGCTGTTAACAAATATATTTCTAATTAGATTATTAATTTCTAGATATTAAAATAAATATTTAAATATTCTCAATAAAATAGTTGAGAGATAAAATGACTGAACTAGTAAAAGTGGTTTGGTTGGATCTTCTTCCTCTTTCTCACCTTGTTTGTGTGGAAATCAGTTTAAAATATTCCAAGAATACAGGAATGGACATGATTTAATTTTTAATTTATACACATGGCAGGCGTTCAGTCAACGCTTACATCCAGCTTTTTTCCTGGATGTAAAAGCTTACATCCAGGATGTAAGCTTTTACATCCTGGAATAACTTGGAGGCTTTCGTAATGGGTGTTTGAATTAAATGTACATTTTAGTTAACTCAGTTTATTTATCATTTATTTTAATCTGTAGGACAGTTGTGACCACCTCTCTTTTTTCCTTAATTATTATTTGTCTCTTTTTTTTTTTTTGCTCATGCTTTTCCTTGTTTAACTTTTTTTTTCTCAGGTTTTTTTTTGCTTGTTTTTCTTGTTTTTATGTTACATAAAACGTTTTTTTATTGCCTTTTACATGAAGAGGCTTAAATAATTTTTTTACAGTATTTTATTTTCTGTTATGTTTGAAAGAGAAAATGTACAAATTAAATGTCATAGTGCCTTTAAACCTGATAAAAAAATATTTGCTTTAAGTGCTGCTGTGTCGCAATGAGCAGCTACACAGACATTACTCTGATCTCCAGCGACCCCTGGTGTTGTGGCTGCAGATTGTCATGAGTACATATATTTTCGTTAGTTTTCACTGGATTTTAAGGAAACAGCGCAATTAATCATTTGCTTGACTTTAGTGTTAATACCTTTTGTTTCTAGGCATTTAGAGAAAATATAAGTACAAAACAGAAGTTTTTATGTTTTAGCTAAAATAAATAAGACATTCCCCTTGAGGGATTGGGGAGAAGGGGGAAGAGGGAGGCCAATTCCAGGGTCGAGAGTTCGATCCCACCAGTCGCAACGTTATGTTTTAGTGAAAAAATTTCCCACAATTCTAATTTGTGTTATGAAGTAACGTCTGTTTTTTTGTATCTTAAAAACATTTAAATGCTTTTTTGTAACTCAGTTTATTTATCATTTATTGTGTAGTACTGTAAATGAAAACAACACTTTTTATTTGATTGTACTGTATACTATATACTTGATACATTATGTTTTAATGTCCTTAACCATGCCTTAAACAATGTCCCCCTTACAACATGCAAGTCCCTTTGCATGGGATGGGTTGCTTTGAAATGACATGAAAGCTGGAAGCCTTAAAAGTGGTTTCAAGTTCAGGCTCTATCAAAGCACTGGTAAAAGCAAGGCTTAAGCCATAGAATAGGGACTGGCAACGGATACGAGTGGGTTCCCCAACTGGCTGTACTGGAGCCTGTTTGGTTGAGTGGTTTGTCTCTGAACATCTCAAAGGATTTGTGGTTTCATGACTTGGGTGGTTGGGTTTATCCTCTGAGACCTTCTGGCTACATAAACCTTCAGTAGGTAGGCTAGGTTCACTTTCACGGTCATTATCATGGGTCAAACATTCAGTACTTGCTACTGCTTCAAACTTCTCTTCAGAAGGAACTACCGGGTCACCGCCAGGTACGTCATCACAAACGGGTTATATTGTTGAATTCAAGTAGGTTTTTATATTCAGGTGTGTTGTATTGCTTTTAGGTAAGTTGTCACAGCCGGGTACAGTGGCACATTCCAGTAAGTTGTCACATCCAGGTATGTTTTTAGGGTATGTCTCTTTTGGAATCTCATTTTCACACTGTTGACCATGACATTTTACTGAATCGACTGGAGAGTTGGGTCGGACTCTCCGGTCCAGAACTCAACTGGTTTGAATCTTACATAAAGAACAGGGATTTCTTTGTTTCAGTCGGAAACTTCTCATCAGAGAGGTCAAAGGTCACATGTGGGGTACCCCAAGGTTCAATCCTAGGACCTCTCCTATTCAATATTTATATGCTCCCACTAGCTCAGGTTATAACAGGAAATAAGATTAGCTACCATGACTACGCAGATGACACACAGCTCTACATCATGATGTCACCAGGTGACCTTTGACCTCATCCAATCACTGATGCTTAGAACAGAAAAATGTGTGGATGTGCCAAAACTTTCTCCAGGTGAACAGAAACAAAACTGAAGTTATTATTGGACCTAAAGAGGAGCGATCTAGAGTTACAGATCGAGAGTTATAGATCTAGAGTCAATGCACAGCTTCAGTTATTACAACTGAAACCAGCGATCAGCCCGAAACCTGGGAGTAATGATGGACTCTGACCTGAACCTTCAGAGCCACATTAAGACGGTTACAAAGTTGGCCTTCTATCACTTGAAAAACATCTCCAGGATTAGAGGACTGATGTCTCAGCGTGATCTAGAGCAGTGGTCCCCAACCGCAGGTCCACGGACCGGTACTGGGCCTCGCAAGAAATAATTAAATATTTCCGTTTTATATATTATTTGAGTCTGAAGGATCTTTTATTTTTAAAATCCTTTAACCGGATTCTCTCGGTTACTTGCGTGCCAACACTGACTTACACTGAGCCCACAAGCAGCAAAATGAGTAAGAAACGGATCAGATGTCTTTGGAAAGTTTCTTTGCAAAGGGGAAAAGGCCCAGAGAAGAGACAGGAGAATGGATTTATCCGATACTGGTAGGTGAGTCCCACATTACAAGCCGCTCTGCGTAACATGCGGCGACCGGCTGCTAATGAGTCAATGAAGCTTCAAACTGCTTTGCCACATAGAGACCAAGCAGGCTCTGGATATAAGCAACACTTCGGGTGCCATTGTCTCCCATCACTCCCAGATGGGACCGTCTCGTTGCAGAGAAACAAGCTCAGGGCTCCCGTTAGTCGTTATCGTGAGTTAAAATTTTCACGAAAGTAAAATGTTCGTTTTTGTTGTGCATCTGTATCTTATTTTGAAGGGATATGTAAATGTTACCATAGCGACCAGAGTCAGAGCATTTGGGCAGTGGTCGAGAAGAGATGAGTAGAGCTTGTGAGTCTTAAGTCTGGTTTAGACGGAAAGATTTAAGGATTGTCGGACAATTCTCCAAACCTCTGTGACCACAGAGCTGATAAAAGTATAACAGGTTCGATCTGTTTGTGTTCAGCCACACAGCAGGAGCAACACACCACATGAACCGATTCCAGTCACGAACATCCCGATTCCAGAGGATAATCCAGTAGAACCCCAAACATAGCATACGGGAATTTAGAATAACCAAAACATGGATGACGATGTAGAAGCAATAGTGATAGTTTGTGGAGTCATTTTAAGAGATAAAAGACGTAACAAAAAGAAAAGGCGGTGGATAAAAGACAATGGGAACAGCCGCAGTGAGGTCCTTCTCCTGGCCTAGAAGGGGCCCGAAAGGGAGGCAGAATATGACTTCAGGGTTTCCCCCAGTGTATTGTAAGCCTGGTGGTCCGCCATGCTTTACTAGCCCCACCGCCAGACTAAGCATTGCTTGTTTATGTTTTTAGGGGGAAAAAATCCATAAATTTTTCAGCTAGTGTTGGCAAATGTCTGAAGCCTTGCCATCCCAAGACAACCTTTGTGCCTTGGGCTCTTTGGCTTGGTGCCAAAGCCTTTGTGGCTCTTTGGCTTGGTGCCAAAGCCTTTGTGGCTCTTTGTGGCTCTTTGGCTTGGTGCCATATCTGAAGATAACATTGGGAATTAACAGAATCAAATTCCATAAACTAATGATGCATTTTATGCACAATTAACAATGGATATGACATAAAAGCATTTAAAAGTAAAATCAAAGCCATACTTTTATGTGCCCATTATGATAAAGGTAAAAAAAAAAAAGATAAAACTCTCCATCAACCTCTATCTAGATAGATTACACTGTAAATTTAACTATGTATACATTTACATTTTAAATTAAAATTGTACTAATATATCATAAAATAAAATGTGTTCCTGCTATTACACATTTCGCCCTTTAATCTATAATATATTATTTTAGCTTATGTAAAACATACAATAAACAATATTAATGGGTACTTACACTAAGATCATTTAGATCAGGGGTGCCCAATACGTCGATCGCGATCAAGGTTTTGAGTCGATCTCGGCAGGTGACAAACTGAACGCCACCAGGACGCTGAGACCAGCACTTCCTCTTCTGACAGCTTGATCAAAAATATTCACCGAGATCCAAAACGTTTAAAAAATAATAATTATAAAAAGTCAACAAAACATGTTAAAATGAATAATCTCAGTAATTATTGTTTTCAACAAGGTGTTGTACAATTCAGTGCGTTTCTGTTCCATTAACAAAAAAAGAGAAAAAAAGGCGACTCGAGCAGAGCAGGAGTTTAAGTTAGCTTCTCAACCGCCACTGTGTTCATGAGAGGCTTATTAATAATCGAGAAATAAATATCAAGCCTGAAAACCGGATATCATAACGGACTGAATGTTATGTTTTTAATGTAATCTTTTCTCGGTTTGCGGGACACAGGTGGTTGCCACGGCAACGGGTGTGCTTAAACGACAGAGAGAGAGAGAGTAAAAAGGTAGGAGTGGTTTTGAGTTGATCTTCGTTTTGGATTGTTTTACCTTTGTTTATCTTTGCTGTGGCTCATTACACCCGCTGTAGTTTCTGAACGTTCAATAAACGTTCAGAAACATTTGACTAATTACCTAGTTCTTTGTGAGCATATGTCACAACATCAAATAGGACAAATATATTTCATTAAGTTTTAACAAATTCTACCTCGATAATTATGTGAAATTAAATTAATTATATCCCGACTTCAGAAGATTTGCCTTTACCTTTACTGGACTCTGGTTCCTCCTATCAGTCTGTAGTTTCTCATACTGAGGTCATCAAACCAAATTTCAGATCTACCATGACTGACTGACCTGCTGGCGTCAGGTTTGCAACCAGCTTCTGACTGACCTTGGGCAGTGGTTGAGAGGAGATGAGTAGAGCTTTTGAGTCTCAAGTCTTGTTTAGACAGCAAGATTTAAGTATTGTCGGCCGATTCTCCAAACCTCTGTGACCACAGAGCTGATAAAAGTACAACAGGTTCGATCGGTTCGTGTTCAGCCACACGGCAGGAGCAACACACCACACAAGAACCGATTCCAGTCACAAACATCCCAATTCCAGAGGAAGAATCTCACCCGTCTGGCTGCTTCTCACCCAACCCAGCTGAAGGATTCAGCTCCACGGGGCAGTTAAACTCGTTGGACTGAATTCTAACTAGATGATTCATCCACTGCATGCAGATATGAGATGTAAGCTAAACAACCCCAAATGTTGATCCCACAGAAGATCTGTCTCCTTTAATTTTCCTGCAAGATGAAAACACAGATTTTCATTTTCAAATGGAAATGATTGCTACCAGAGTTACTACATTTAAAGGATTACTTTAAATCAAATTAACTTCTACCAGCTGCTGATAACAGGAACATAAATATTCCTGTAATTATAAGAAAATGTTATCACTTCCACTTCTGACGAAACCTAAAAATAGTTTATTACATAAATGTTCAGAGAGACGGGCCATTACAGGCATAAACAATGAGCTGAATGAGGAAACATCAGATATCTGCAGAAATAATAGATGTTCCACACTGCTGACTCAACATCTGCTAAAAACAAGATTATTGTTTGTACTTTAAGTAAATGTAATTTGTAAAAAAGATAGAAATTGATAGGCATATTTTTCAACCTACATAAAAGAACCACAGAAATTATTACATAATTATTTATCAATCATACTTCTGCAGAAGGAAAAACACAGTGAACTGCTTCTAACCACGCCTGCCGTGTTCTGAAAACCTTCAGTTTGTTTCTCATTATCAAGAAGGGGGTGAAAAGAATGTGGGAGGGTGAGAACAACATCCTATCTTCACAACAGGGGCTATCGGGTAAACCATGCATGCAGTCGGTCTTTTCCTACAATGCTAGAGAGCGAGGTCACCTTTTAACGAGCTGCTCGTTGACTTTTCCGCAGCTGCAACAGGCTCCGCTCTTCTCTCCGCACTTGTCCAGCACAAAGCAGGCGGAGTTCTGACTGTTACTCCTCTCGAGTTAAATCAAAGCTTAACGCAGTTCTTGGTTTTCAACAGCCATTTATTGTGGACACGTCTTTCAAAGTTCCCAAAAATGCAGTCAGAACTACAAGAAAGGCAACACAAACCTAAATCAGTTCACAATAAATGGCATATTTACATAAATAAAAGATACAAATAAACAAAACTATACCTCATTAGCCGCATACAACTTCTTCAGCTTGAATGGCCATGTGGCTCTGAGTACGCCAGCCAATGCTTCCCTGGGCAGCACAAAACAAAAGTTCCCCCTCCACATTTGAATGTACACTTAACATAAATTCAATAAAATTACCTCACAGTTAAACTTAATGTTTTACATTAAATAAAATCTAACTACTGCCACCTTAAACTAAACAACAAAAAGCAAAAATAAACCAGATACAGTTGTCTTGACAGCAGCTAAGGCAGGAGCAACACGCCACACGAACCGATTACAGTCAGGAACGTCCAGATTCCAGAGAATAATCCAGTAAAACCCCCAACAGCATACGGGAATTTAGAATAACCAAACATGGATGACGATGTAGAAACAATAGTGATAGCGTGTTGGCTCATTTTAAGAGATAAAAGACGTATCAAAAAGAAAAGACGGTGGATGAAAGACAATGGGAGCAGCTGCTCTATTTGCTGCACTATGATTTGGATGTGACTGTTTTTTCATAGTTAACATTTTTAAAAGAATAAACATAATAAATATATATATTAATGACCTTTACATATATAATAATAAACATTTCCACATATAATCTCCGATATCCACCGGACTTTGTTGTGCGATATATTAGCTGTTTGGGATTCCCCTCTGTCTTATGTCACCGTGCTTTCTGATTGGCTACCTGTCAGATTCAACAGGTTGCATTCGCGTTCCAAGTCAGGGTAAACCCCTCAGGCTGCGATAAAAAGGACAAGACAACCCAAATTGGGTATATTTGGGCTTTACGGGACACCAACATCCAGAAGCCTTATTTGATGGTTCACCCACACGTACGTACACACACATACACGCACGCACGCACACACACACACACACATTTGCGTGGCTATCTTTGTGGGGACTTTCCATTGACTTCCATTCATTTCTACAGCTTAAACCTTATCTTTACCCTTTTCCTAACCCTAACCATCACATACCCTAACCCTATCCCCAACCAAAACTCACTTCACACCTTAGTCTTAACTCTGACCCCTGACCCAAAAACAGGGTTTCTCCTTGTGGGGACCAGGCTTCGGTCCCCACAAGGTATTACAAACAAACAAACAAACAAACACCCTCACACGCACCTTTACAGGGGTGTAACATGTTTACACAACTCAATAATTTAATCTGCATTTGCCATTTCAATATATGAATAAAAAATAATTTCCTTTTAATGTAATTTTATCCTCTTCTTAGGCTGCCACCCAAGGAGAGGGTGGAGGGGTTTGAGTGTCCCAATGATCCTAGGAGCTATGCTGTCTGGGGCTTTATGCCCCTGGTAGGGTCACCCAAGGCAGACAGGTCCTAGGTGAGGAACCAGACAAAGCGCAGCCCAAAGACCCTTATGATGAAAAATGCCTTTTCTATCTGGCGTTCCCTCGCCCGGACGCGGGTCACCAGGGCCCCACTCTGGAGCCAGGCCTGGAGGTGGGGCACGATCGGGCAGGCCCAAACGTGTAGTGAGGGTCTGCTGGGAACGTCAGGTGGAGTCCCCTGTGAGACGGAGCTTTAACTCCCTTTGGACTTTGAACATGTCCCGGGGGAGGAGGTGGACATAGCGTCTGAGTGGACCATGTTCCGTACTTCCATTTCCGAGGCGGCTTATCGGAGCTGCAGCCGCAAGGTTGTTGGTGCCTGTTGCGGAGACAACCCTCGAACCTATTGGTGGACATCTTTGGTGAGGGATGCTGTAAGCGATGCATAAATCCTCCCCACCCCCCGGAAGGTTGAAGGAGCGTGGAAACATCCGCTCGCTCTACCCCAAGATGACGATACCTGAACGGTAAAATTCGCTACATTTATCTCGTGTACAAGGAGCGTAAGGCGCGCTGAAATGTATGGGAAAACATCGGCACGCCGCGTCCCTATGCGTTGCATGCACTGCATACCCACTTTTTGCACCACTGGCCTGTTGGACTCCAGAAGCAGCTGATGGGTACCGGCGGTCGCTGAGGCAAAAACTCGGGCGTGGGAGGAGTTTGGAGAGGCCATGGGGAAAGACTTCTGCACGGCTTCGAGGCGATTCTGGTCCACCATCAGGCGTCTCAGGAGGGGGCAGCAGTGCAGCACCAACACTGTTTATAGTGGGGATGGTGTGCTGCTGATCTCCACTCGGGATGTTGCGCGCCAGTGGGGGGAATACTTCGAAGACCTCCTCAATCCCACCAACATACCTTCTGTTGAAGAAGCTGAGCCTGGGGACTCTGGGTAGGGCTCTCCAATCTCTGGGGACGAGGTCTCTGAGGTACCCCGGAGGTGGATGAGATCCGCCCGGAGTTCCTCAAGGCTCTGGATGTTGTATGGTTATGTTGGCTCACGCGACTCTGCAATATCGCATGGACATTGGGGGTAGTTCCCCTGGATTGGCAGACTGGGGTGGTGGTCCCCCTGTTCAAAAAGGGGGGTCACACTCTTAAGCTTCCCTGGTAAGGTCTATTCGGGGGTCCTGGAGAGGAGGGTCCATTGGATAGTCGAACCTCGGATTCAGGAAGAGCAGTGTGGTTTTCGTCCTGGTTGTGGAACACTGGACCAGTTCTAAACCCTCAGCAGGGGCCTGGAGAGTTCTGAGAGTTCGCCCAACCAGTCTACATGTGTTTTGTGGACTTGGAGGAGGCGTTCGACCGTGTCCCTAGGGGGACTTGTGGGGGGTTCTCCGAGAGTATGGTGTACCAGGCCCTTTGATACGGGTTGTCAGCTCCCTGTATGACCGGTGAGAGTTGGACTCCGCCAAGGCTGCCCTTTGTCACCGATTCTGTTCATTACTTTCATGGACAGAATTTCTAGGTGCAGCCGAGATGTTGAGGGGATCAGTTTTGGTGGACTTAGGATCGCATCTCTGCTTTTTGCGGATGATGTGGTCCTGTTGGCTTCATCAGATCGTGATCTGCATCTCTCGCTGGAGCGGTTCACAGCTGAGTGTGAAGCAATCGGGATGAGGCTCAGTGCCTCCAAATCCGAGGCCATGGTCTTGAGCCCGAAAAGGGTAGAGTGCCCTTTTCGGGCTCAAGACCATGACCAAGCGAAGCTCTCGATTTACCGGTCAATCTACGTTCCCACCCTCATCTATGGTCATGAGCTTTGGATCATGACCGAAAGAACAAGAGCACGGATACAAGCGGCCGAAATGGGTTTCCTCCGCAGGGTGGCTGGGCTCTCCCTTTGAGATAGGGTGAGAAACTCGGTCATCCGGGAGGGACTCAGAGTAGAGCTGCTGCTTTTCCACGTCGAGAGGAGCCAGTTGAGGCTCGGGCAAATGGTAAGGATGCTTCCTGGACGCCTCCCTGGTGAGGTGTTCCAGGCACGTCCCACCGGGAGAAGGCCTAGGGGAAGACCCAGGACACGCTGGAGGGACTGTTTCTCGGCTGGCCTGGGAACACCTTGGGATTCCCCCGGAGGAGCTGGAAGAAGTGGCTGGGGAGAGGGAAGTCTGGGCCTCCCTTCTGAAGCTGCTGCCCCCGTGACCCAACCCCGGATAAGCGGAAGAAAATGGATGGATGGATGTAATTTTATATAAAAGATAACACTCTTTTGATAAATCAGTCATTGCGAAACATCAGCTACATATTTTCTTACTTTTCTTTTAGGAAAATGTATTATTGTATGATTTGCCACCCCTCTATTGACAGCTTTACTAACATGAATACATGATGTGGCTTGATTTATATGAAATTCCACTAACAAATATGGGAAAAAGGAGTTTAATGTATTAAAGCTGCATTAATGTTTTGTTAATGCTTTGTTTTATTTTTAACATCTCTAAAGCAGATTGGGCTTCCCGCTCAGCTCTTCAACCCATCCCATGATGGGAATTATTGCTTTTGAAAACTTAACAGGTGGAGTTATTAGGGTGGCTTAGCTCATCTGGAACAACTTTCAGGTCCTACAGGTTGTTCTGCATTTCTGCTGCTTCCAGAAAATGATGCATGATGGTCCTTGTTGCAGGATATAAATGAAGCAGCTTTTGTAGGACGGACCACTGGTCAGGATGGGCACCATCAGGATGGGCACCTTCACTGTACTGCTGCATCTGCTGCTGATAGACACGGCTGCCTCTTATTGGCACTACTATTCTTCCTTTGGTGGGTCAGAGACCTTCTTCCCCAAAGGAGGAAAATCAGATGGGACTTATGAGGTGAGTGTCTTGCAACTCTTCTTTTAACAATTAGGTGAAAAATGAGTCACAGAAAGAATTTAATAATGATAAGAAGATTATTATGAAGTCTGTGGATGATGTTACAGTTGCTACTCCTATCACTGCTTGTACAGATAAGCATAAATTTGAGCAGATATTAATATTTTTATTGCTGTTAAGATTAACACTTTTTTTGTATTTAGCAGTATTTGCTACTGAGTCTTTGTTAACCTTTTGCAGGTGGAGATTCGACAGAAAACCAACATTCTCTACGACTACCTCTACTGTTATGAGGGAACCTGCATGAGTGGTGACTGTGGGACTCAGACACAGCAGTCTGTGGGTTTAGTTACCGCTGACTCTTATGGGCTTACCTGGAAACAATATGAGACGAAAACAACTAGACAGCTGACGAGCAACCTTCCCTTCGAAATAGGGTGAGATGAAGAGTTCCTCAAATAAAACAACCTTACAACAGCCTCAGACATTTAAAAATTTTTTACTTTTCATTTACTGCTCAATTTAACATTAGTGTACTCTTTTCTCAGATAAGGGGAAAATTCCAACTTACAAGCTTCAGGTTAATCATTTTAAGAATATCAATAAATAATTGATATATTTAGATCAGATGGATGCCGAGGTTGGAAGTTTATATTTAAAATCTGCGGTACACCGGCCCTCCAGGTCTGGATTTAAAGACTAGCTGGTCTATAGAATCTGTTGGGATATGAGAGATTTCTTGCTTCCACCTCAATCATCAGTTTCAGGCTGCAGAAGAGAAAGCATTGATGGTGTTTAGCTTAACAGCAGCAAGAGAGGAAGCAGGTGAAGGAGTTTGCTGTAGGTGGCAGCATTTTGCACAATCAGGTGAATCATACAGAATCAGGCACACAAAATCTAAAATATGTGCTCTACTCTCATCAATCTCTAAAGTCTAAAATGGTCTTTATGACAAAAAGTTGTTCTATAATTTATCACAGGGTAAATAAGCAAATTCCTTCGAGGTCAAAAATTAAGACAATCATTACTCAAAGTCCCATTGAATCCTCAGTTTCCTTTAGACCAGGGGTCCCCAAACTTTTTCCTGTGAGGGCCACCTAACTTTTCCCTTCTCTGGTGATGGCCGGAGTCAGTTTGTAACAGAAAAAGTGTGACGATTGCAGGAGTGCCTAAATGTAAAAATGTATTGTTTTCCAGATAGCACAATCAAATAACCTTCTCTGGGTTCTTCACAGAAAAAAATCCAGGAAACAACACTATTAAATAAATACCTTATTTTCCTGACTATAAGCAGGAACCCCAAAGTTTTTTTTTAAAAAAAACCAGTAAACACACACATATAAACCGCACCAGACTATAAGCCGCAGATATCTCTGCTGCGCCAGGTTTTCCACAACGATGCAGCAGTTGCAGAGGGGGACGGACGGACGCCCAAAATTTGAGTCATAACAGGTTAATTGAATATCACATTTATTACGGTTGAAAAAGACAAGTTGCCAAGTTTAGATTTAACTGAACTGATTACGGTGTCATGTTGGCACTAAACCTTCGGACCCACATGCAAGAACACGACCAGAAGAGACGAGGTAAAGTACAATAATGATTTATTGGACTCAGGGGATGAATACTGGAGTAGAGGACCAGGTCGTCTTACTGCCGATGAGAAGGCACAAGGTTAGAAACTGCGTGGAAGTGATTATCCGGAAATAATCCGAGAGGGCTTACTTGAGAATGGTGGGTGATCGGCTTGGATTGGTTTGAGCTTGAACTCGTTGGAGAGCGGGCAGTGATAGCCAACGATCGGGGAAACGGCGTAGGTTCCGGTGTAATGATTTCCTTTTTCTCCGGTGAGGTTCGGAGGTGGGTCTCCTGACCCGGAGCGCTCCGAAGGGGAATCCGCCGGAGAAGGATCCACGAGGAGGGGAAGGCGAACACACGAGGAGTGGCGTCTAACCGGTAACACCGGTAGCGTCGGGGAGAGACACAGGGGTAGGCGATCCACAGCGGGAAGACAGACTCACACACAACGCAGGGGAACTGGTCTCTAGGGAACAACGAGGAGACAGCTGGATAACCTGACGAGGGAGACAACAAGAAGTTAGAACAACGAAGATCACAGAGGGCCTTTCTCTGGAACGGTCTGTACCAAGGTAAGCAAACACTCAGGCGATGAGGAGTGACGCTGCTGCTTATATCCAGGGCTAACGCCCTCTCAACGAGCTGCAGGTGTGCGCCCAGGTTGAACCCCGCTGCTTTCCAGGGGTGGCACATGGGTGACATCTCGTGGGTGTCCGGGGAATAGCGGCTCAGAGACCAATGATAAGAACAACTAAAGGAAATAAACCAAGAAACAAAAAAAGGGAAAAACACAGACCCTGACATACGGTAGTTTCTGAACGGTAACTGTGACGGTAAAAGTGCTGATGTCATGTTGGGACTTAGCTTTCGGACCCGCATGCAAGAACACAACCAGACAGGCGAGTAAAATACAATTATGGTTTATTGAAAGAACAGGAAGCAGGTAGTGAATACTGGATCAGCGGACCGGGTCGTCTTACTGCCAACAGGAGACAGAGTTAGAGATCAATGGTGATTTCCAGGGAATAACTGAGGAGTGCTTACTTGGAAGGTAGGTGATGTGGACGGAGTGGAGCGTAGGTAGTGAAACTCGTAGGAGAGCGGTCAGGTAGTTCCACTGAGAGGACGGCTTGGAACTTGGTCCGTCAGTGGTAGTTCTCCGGTGGGTTCGGGCGTGGGTCTCCAGACCCGTGGCGTCCCGAAGGGGAATCCGCCGGAGATGGATCAATGAAGGAGGAAGGACGCACACACAAACGAGGAGTGGCGTCTGACCGGTAACACCGACAGCGTCGAGGGAGGACACAGGAGGTAGGTACACACGAGGAGTGGCGTCTGGCCGGTAATACCCACAGCGTCAGGGAAACACACAGGAGGTAGATGATCCACGAGGGGAAAAGGCACACTCACTCAGAACCCAGCAACGATGGATCACACCAGAGCAGCGAGGAGGCGGCAGGATAATCTGATGAGGAAGACAACAAGGGGTTAGTCTGGAGCAGATCACAGAAGGCCTATTTCTGGAACGAATGTTACCGAGGTAAGCAAACACTCAGGCGATGAGACGAAGAGGTGCTGCTGCTTATATCCAAAGTCCACGCCTTCTAAACGAGCTGCAGGTGTGAGTACGGGTTGAACCCAGCAGCTTCTCAGGGGTTCTGCGTGTAGGTGACATCTAGTGGACGCCAGGTGGAACGACGGTTCCAACCACAATAAAAAACCATTCAAAACCAAAAATAAAGAAAACAGACTAACAAAATGAAAGGGGAAGACACGGAACCTGACAGCTGATCCTTCGTGTCTGCTACTAGCATGTGCTAAATGAAAATGGGTGTCTTCTTCTTCTTTAGATTTCAACAGCAGCTTGCATCCATTATTGTTGCTCTACTGGATCCTAATATCTATACCTCAAATTCTCATAATGATCCCAGTATTTAAAAAACCGAAAAATCTTCTTTTTCCCCTCAATGCTATTTAACTGACCAACAACATTCTCAAATTTCAATTCCCTATTAAAACCTAATTCCATTTTAATGGGCGCTTTCTTCTTTTATTTCCAATTTTGACTTCCAATGATTCACTTCCTGCTAAAGAGCCCCCTGGTGGTTGAAAAAAAATCCACACATCCCCAAATCGGCTTATAGTCCGGAAAATACGGTATATGAAAAAGAAATCTGAATGCTCTGGTATTGTTCAGGGGGTTGGACCAAATGTGGAGGCGGGCCGGATCCGGCCCACAGGGCTTAGTTTGGGGACGACTGCTTTAGACTCACAGCGACCTTGTATGCGCAGTTTGGAGGAGTGTGCTCTTTTCCCCAACTGGGTGCTCTGTTTCATGGAAATAACCATCCATATCAACCTCTAAGGTCAAAGGGAAACAAAATCACTCTGAAGAAGGCATAAAAGCTGTTACTTTTCCTCAAAATCAAACAAACCCGTAGATCTCCAGCACATGGAATATGTTCTGTAAATTTGCTCAATTGTACTTTTCATTAATTTTACTAAAAACTATAACAGTATCATTAATTCTTAGTTCTTTTCTTTATTAAAACCCCTCACTTAACAGACACGCAATATGCTACGACTACTACTACGGATATGGTTACTGGTATCCAAATGTGCTGGGTACTTTTGCTCCATGGAGAATGCTGACGCATGTGGATATGGGGATCCGATCAGACACTCAGGAATCCAACAGACCTCCGGTCATTACCACCCCCAATATTATCAGGTAATTAATACTCACTTGTTTACTTATAAATACAAATTATACACCATCACCATTTTATATTCTAAATATTATATTTAGAATATAAAATGAGTTATTTTACCATAATAAAACATATTTTATTTGGGTAAATAATAAGATGGATGTTGCTTGACAGGAAATATGCCATTCATTTAAGTTTATCTATCTATTTGATTATCATTCCTATCAGAATTGGTGCTTAATAATCACAAATTCTGCCACAGTTGTAATGTTAAAATTTAATTTACTGTGATTAAATTATTGATCCACAAATCTTCTGGGAACAGAACAGTCAGAGTAGCAGCCATTTTTAATGGGCTTTTGTCTCATTACAGAGTAAAGTACAACTGCCCTCGATCATTCAATGTCAAACCTGTTGACCCTGATGGTGACCAAGTAAGATGCAGACTACCGACAGATTCGAATACAAATGAGTGTGGGATATGTAGCCTTCCTAGTGGCTTCTCTTTTGATCAGGTAAGAATCTATCTCTTTATACCAAAAGTTAAAGAGTAAAATGTGCCTGATGTCTTTCTTTCCTATCATTTAACAGAACCTCTATGTAAACTAACGACTTATTGTAAATAAATGAACTTACAAAAACATTTAAGATGACCATGCTCATTTCAAATGGCATATCTAAATATGGTAAAGGGACACATAACTACATTCATTTACCAAATAGATATGAAGTATTTTTCCAGAGACAGAAGGAAGATCCTGGTGCCCAGCTAGACTCAACCCAAAGAAGCAACTCGAAGCCTTTCCACATTCCCATCATTCGCTTGATTAGCACTATGTACTTAACATGAGCTCAAGTTCTACTCCTTGAAATCTCTGGATGGTTTCTTGATAGGGAAACATTTCTGATAAAATCCACAGTAATTATTTAGGATGTGGGAAAAGATGAGGGTCAAATTTGGAGGAATAGCATTTCTGATCTGACTTCAATCAGTTTGGTTTGGTATCATCCGAGCTTTGGACAAAAATCACCAGGCTTTTTTCATGTTTTTGAGCCATAAGATTTGGTGCATATAGCCAGTGGAGCCCGAACCTATTTTCTTAAGATGTACTACCGTAACATTTTGCTACCCTTGTCTGGTCACCACAGTGAAAATCTTCTGGGTGTACCATTGTACTGTGGGGTTCTTCGCAGGCAAGTATAATGTTGACAGAAGAAAAATCAGTTACTCTTTGTCTCAGCCACAGGGCTTGAACAGGATGGGAGTGTGGCAGATAATCTAGAGCAAGGGACAAGCATGGTTGGTTTCCCTCCTGCCTACACTCTGACGTTTTTGGGTACTTAAAACAACTCATCACACTGCATGATCTGAACATAAATGACAAGACCTGAGCAGCTTTAAGTTATATGTGTGTGCTCTGATAATGAAGAAACATGACTGGTATAAAGGTTATGTAACTTAGTGGTTTAACTCTGCCAGTGGTTCAGTTGAAGTAACAGCAACAGAAATTGATGAACTGCAGACGTGTAAAGGGTCTTTGCTGGAAAGAAGTCAAGCAGTGGCAGAAGTTGTTATTCAAAATACACAATTTTTCAAAATATTTCACAAACTGGAGTTAAAATGAAAACCAATAAAACAAGTCAAGTCATCCTGAGTCTCTCAGGAGAGAGAAAAGCCATATGCAGCTCATGACATTACCAATGTTTCTGACACCTTTGGGTGGATAGATGGATTGATGGACAAACAACCCTTAAGACATTTCTCTTTCTTGTCAGAATTCCTGCACCCTTACATATACTCCTCACACTGCTCAAACTGGATACAACCCAATTGAGCTCGTGGTGGAGGACTTCCCCAACCAAGACATCACATTGACTTACTCTGATGGATCCTACACAAGAAAGTGGCCCCAAGCAATGGCACGACGTAAACGTCAGGCTCCTTTAACCACCACAGAGTATCCAACCACCACAACAGCTCATCCAACCACCACAGAGTATCCAACCACGACAGCTCATCCAACCACCACAGAGTATCCAACCACCACAGCTCATCCAACCACCATAGAGTATCTAACCACCACAGATTATCCAACAACCACAGAGTATCTAACCACCACAGAGTATCCAACCACCACCACAGAGTATCCAACCACCACCGAGTATCCAACCACCACAGCTCATCCAACCACCACAGAGTATCCAACCACCACAGCTCATCCAACCACAACAGATTATCCAACCACCACCACAGAGTATCCAACCACCACAGATTATCCAACCACCACCACTGCCCCTCCTACCTCTACTACAACGGCCCCAATCATACAGTCTTACCGATCATCAATTGGACCTTTAAGCATTCTCCCCCTACAGTTTACTGTTCTGGGTAAGTAACATTTTTCCTAAAACTTACTCAAATACTCAAAATGTCTTATGTCTCATTCATTTGTCATCTGATTTCCAGTGGAGGGGGACGAAGCTCCTTCATGCCTCGATGGCGACTACTTTCCCATTTTTTTGGCACCAACTCCGGTTAATGGAGTAAATCTTCCTGCGTACGTCAACCGCACCCTTGAAATCAAAGTCAGTTCAAAAGCTGAGCACGCAACGTAAGCAATTTTCTTCTTGTTTATTATATGTATTATATGTTATTGAAATTCCTTATCATATTCATTCTTGCTTGGGGTCATTTTAGAGTAATGTGTGTGTCTTTCCATCCTGCCATTAAAACCATTTGTTCCTCTATAGGATTAATGACCTAATTGTGACAGGTCCATATGGCATTTTAAAGGAGAGACCCTCCACGGATACATACATTATAAAATGGACACCAACCGAAGATGAAGTGGATGGGCATTTCCCTATTTGCTTTGTGTCTGAAGCAATGGATGGGTGAGTATTAAAAACATAGCCTAGGTAATCTATTTGTGATTCATATTGAATAGCATGGGCAAAGAATAAATAAATTAATCAACAGCGTTTCTTCCACGGTTCAAAGTATTTTCTCTTGTTTGCTGCAATTCAGGTATGGCAGAATCTATCACTCAGAGCTGCGGTGTGTGACTGTTGATGTTAGTCACCATGGTGAGTCATTAAAGGAGTTTATCCACGATATTACTAATAACCTTAATCCTTCGTTAATTCATTACTTAACATTTTAACATGAAATTTTGAACTCAAATAAGTAGCATCATGTGGAGAAATTGGTTTAACTTTCAGGTTAGCACATATTAGCTGAACCCAGCTTCTGCTCTAGGATGACAGCATGGCTGCCAGGTTTGGTTCCTCTACACTGAGTTATGTTTTATGATTTTCAGCTGAATACTTACTAAACTAAGACATTGATGAAGCAATCTACAGTTCATGGATATTTGCATGATTGTATTACACACCAAACAGCTTCTTCATAAAAGCACTTACTACTTTTTAAATGGGATGTCATCAAGCTGACAGGAAATAAAAACTGTTTGTAGTCAAACATTCATTCCTGGTCATCTAGATGCTAGAAATCCACTTCATGAATTTTTTATTTTTTTTTTACTTTTTTTTTTTACTTTTTCCAAATGCTCCATACATATCATCCAGGAGAAGCTGCACATACATTCTGTACACTGGACACAACGACTTTGCTAGTCTCGATAATAGCCAATCTACCCATACCCTTTCTAATTAAAATTAAAAAGAGAACATAAAACAAATAAAAAAATCAAACTTAGGTTTTCTTGTCTACTCTTCTTTCAAGTCATCACAATTTTAAATCTCTTCTCATCAGTAATGAACTGTAAGGCTCTATAAGGATGCCCAAATCCACAGTATTATTCAATAAAATCTGATCTCTATGGTGAAATGAAACCACGCTAATTTCTCCAATAATTCCTAAATTTTCCTGATTCAAATTTTATGGAAAAAGTCAGCCTTTCCATAATATAAATATTATGCATTATATCAACCCAATCTTACCTTTGAGGAGCTTCTGCCTTCAGCCATTTTCTAGTAATGGCTTTTTTGCTTGCTACCAACATAATCCTATATATATATTAATCAGCTGTTCTTGTTAATCAGTCCATCCCTCTTCCCATGTACAGATAATCAAACGTGAGTGGAATATTCACCCCCCAGTACCTTATTCATACAATTCTTTAAATCCTGCCAATAGGGTACTATGTAGGCAATCCCAGAACTCATGGCAGTAACCCGCGCACCTTCTTTTCCACATTGCCTCCAACATCTTGTCTCATGGTGTTTTCTTCGTACTGGTGTACTGAAATATCTTACAATATTTTTCCAGCCAAACTCTCTCCACAAAAGGGAACAAGATGTTTTCTCCTGTTGCCCACATATCTCCTCCTAGTTCTCCTGTGAAAGCCCACAATTAGCATCTTTTTCGCTTTTATATATGTTGTATTACTTTTCTTAAAATTTTCCAATCCTGTGTACAATTTAGAAATTTTCTTCCCCAAGTTTGATTCATTTGCTGAAATAAACATCTTAATTATACTTGATTCCGGGGTGCTGTGGTGGCGCAGGGGCAAAGCACAACCCACGTATTGAGGCCTTAGTCGGTGGTCGCGGGTTCGATTCCAGGCCTGGCGACATTTGCCGCATGCCTTCCGCCTTTCTCATAACCCTCTTTCCTGTCAAACTACTTTCAAATAAAGGCCTCTAGAGCCAATAAAACCCTTAAAAATTAGACCAGATTCCAACTCAATTAAAAATCTTTAATAGTTCCTCTGTATAATGCCTGAATTATAAGTACCTGAAGAAGTCCTGTTGTTTAAAAATCATATTTATTCTTTATTTCTTCAAAGCATTGTATAGTATTTTTCTTAACCACCTCCCAGAATATCTTTGGGCCCTTTTCCCCATTTATTGTCATGATGTGTGTTTGTGAGTGGTGAGGGAGACACAGGCAGGCCCAGGTTGTCATGATGAAAATTAAGATGATTTAATGACAACTCCAATAACAGTACAAAACAGGACCAATCAATAGGGAGGACAGGACATCACAGACACTCACAGGGGAACAGGACACAGAAAAACCAAGAAATAAATACACAGAAACAACCCATCAGGGTGGGCGGAGGGGCAACAGATGGAGGGCAAGAGTCCACAGGGAACTAACGGAAAAAACTCAGTCCAAAACACACACACAAAAAGAAAACACGGTCAGGGCGGGGTTTGCTTTGGACAGTCCACGGGCCGGCCACGGCGCAGCAGGTAGACTCCTGGAGGCGGGTTCGGCGGGCGACACCGACACATGGCGCGGACCCCATGTTGGTGGTGCTGGATCCACCGAGACCTGGAAAAGGTAGCTGGAGGCTCTGGAGACGGAGTCTCGAGAGGAGCACAAAATCTATGCTCGCCTTTTAAGCAGCGGCCATGATGGAGTTCCCCTCACTTCATGATTTTGATACTTTATCAGGAACATCTAGCTTTAAAATAATCAAAAACTTTAAATGGTACAACTTTTCAACACATTTGCCACTACCCATAATGATGTGAAAATAATAATGTAAAATTTACCCTGTGAACATTGTAGAGGCTGTTGTGACCTGCAACGGAACAACTATGACAGTAGAAGTGGCAAAGACCTACACCATCAAACGCAACAAGGACAACCTGCATCTGAATAGCCTCACTGATCCTTCTTGTGACCTCCAAAGACTCTCCAACGAAACCCATTTGGTGGCTGTCATGGAGCTGGGCGCCTGTGGGACATGGGTTGAGGTACAGAGAAACAAAAATGAACCAAACACTGGCAGATTTAAACAATGAAAGAAAGAATTAAATGACACAAAAAATTAAACCAAACCAAAGAATATACGTGTTTCTGAAAACTATTGTGCATATCAGATCTTCTGTCTGAACATTTTCCTTTAGGGTCAGTCATGCATATTTATCAGGACAGGACGTTTTGTAACTGTAACAAACTGTTATTTAATTCTTTCTTCCCAGGAAGATGAAGATACGATATACTTTCAGAATGCGATCACTTCAGCTGACCCAAATCAAATAATTTCCAGGAAGCATGATGTTGAAATCGCCTTTGCCTGCTCCTACTCAAAACGAACCAACCTGACCCTGGGATTCAGACACAAAAACCCGTACGCCTTCAGAGAGAAGGGCTTTGGTGCTTTCACCTTCCAGTTTGAGTTCTTCCAGAGCGAACTTTTCAGGGAGCAAGTAGACACCAGCAGCTACCCGGTGGAGGTTTACCTGAAGCAGATGATCTTCATGCAGATCGAGGCCACCTCATCCATCCCTAACACTGAGCTGTTTGTGGAGTCCTGCAGGGCGACTCCCTACGACAACCCCAACTCCCGCATCAGCTACACCATCATCGAAAACGGGTACTGAGAGAACAAAAAATATTTTTTTTACTGTTTACTACAAACCGGATTCCAAAAAAGTTTGGACACTAAACAAATTGTGAATAAAAACTGAATGCAATGATGTGGAGGTGCCAACATCTAATAATGTATTCAAAATAGAACACAAATCACAGATCAAAAGTTTAAACTGAGAAAATGTATCATTTGAAGGGGAAAATATTTTGTTTCAAAATTTCATGACGTCAAAAAATCCTGAAAAAGTTGGGACAAGGCCATTTTTACCACTGTGTGGCGTCTCCCCTTCTTCTAACACTCAGATGTCTGGGGACAGAGGAGACCAGTTTCTCAGATTTAGAAATAGAAATGCTCTCCCATCAGGCCTCTAACTCTTCAATCGTCTTGGACCTTCTTTGTCACAACTTCCTCTTTATGATGTGCCAAATGTTCTCTAATGGTGAAAGACCTGGATTGCAGGCTGGTCATTTCAGTACCCGTATCCTTCTCCTACGTAGCCATTATGTTGTGATTGCTGCAGAATGTGGTCTGGCATTATCTTGTTGAAACATGCAGGGTCTTCCCTGAAAGAAACGACGTCTAGATGGGACGTCTAGACGTCGTCTCTCCAAGAGAACATAATGCAGAGAACATAGTTAATGTTCTCTGCATTAACTATGTTAATGGAGCCTTTCCAGACATGCAAGCTGCCCAGGCCACCAGCACTCATGCAACCCCAGACCATCAGTGATGAACGGAGCGTTGATAACAACTTGGGTTATCCTGGTCCTCTCTGGTCCGGATGACATGGCGTCCCAGTGTCCATAAAGAACTTCAAATCGTGACTCATCTGACCACAGAACAGTCGTCCATTTTGCCTCCCTGCATTTTAAATGACTCCTGGTCCAGTGCAAACGGCTGAGCTGGTGGAGCTTAGAAATGGCTTCCTCTTTGCACTGTAGAGTTTCAGATGGCAGCGGTGGATGGATTGTGTTCACTGACGATGCTTTCTGGAAGTTTTCCTGAGCCCAGGCTGTTATTCCCTTGACAGTGACATTCCTGTTTGAGGTGCAGTGACGTTTAAGGGCCTGGAGATCACGAGCATCCAGTAGAGTTTTACAGCCTTGACCTTTCCGCACAGGGATTGTTCCAGATTCTCTGAATCTTTTGACAATGTTACAGAGCTTAAAGAGCTCCGGCTGGGGGCCGGATTTCAGGCTTTTGACCAAACGGTCCGACTCAACCAAACTGTAGTCTTCGGGTTTAAAGAGCTCCGTCTACAAAGATGTCTGCCAATCAGAGTTCTAGCTCCCGTGTTCTTGACCAATAACTGTAAAACGGTTTGTAGAAAAGAAGCGCATGCGTTCGGTTCGGCGGATAAATCAAATGCGATATGAAAGAAGATGGAGTTTGTCTGACCCGGTAAAGAAACACGTTTACTTGAGAGAGGAATTAAAAACAAGTGGCGTTGGGCATGGCTAGAGGAAAGGGGACAAGACGGGAAACTGGCGGACATTTTTACAAAAGGGCGGCGCTGGGATTCCTTTGGGGGGCGTTTGGTCGAAGGTAAAGTTTACACCTTACAGTCACAACAATATCAGTTTAGACTTTGAGCACCTTGCTAAAACTGTATTTCATAGCGTTCATTTTATGGCGTTAACACCGGTGCTGTAAGTGGTCCGGTATGAAACGGGTGTGATACAACAACTGTACCGCAGCACTTTTAAATTTCAATAATCAGAATGCAGAAATTGTTTCCGATGTTTTAAAAGGTTTATGTCAGTCTGCCTTTTCCCCATCGATACGCTTCCCGACCGCCCTGCACCTTAGGGGCTTAAAAAAAAAAACCGAGACGCACATTGCGCTAAACTCTGAAACAGGAGAAGCGGGACATAAAACGGAGCGACGTACTAGATGTGAATTATGGCATAAAAACAGAGAATCCGACGCTGAACAGTGAAAAATTAACACATGATGTGAAACACATGATGATTAGGCGGCGCAGCAGGTGATGAATGAAGATTACTGATGGTCAATAAACAATAAAATAAATCTAGCAACAGGAAAAAAACTAAAGTGAACATAGCAATAAACCAAGAGAGGATTCTTCATTCATTTCCATTTAGTTTCCTTTGATACTAATCAAAGGAAACTAAATGGAAATGCAAGAATAAACTAAGAAACTAAAGTAAATACAGAGGAATAAACTGATATGGCAAGACCTTTAGAGCAATAATTAATACAGAGACTGTATGGCAAGAATAAACAGACACTATTTCCAGATAAAAGGTAAAATAATATTGTTGAAGTGCCGTGGGTTTGTTGAGACCACATCTAGTACTGAGAATAAATATATCTTACAGACCATAACAGTAAAGAACTGATCACTTATTTATGTTTTTAATTAGATTTGATATATTTATTTCTTCAATATTATTTTTCATGTCAGTGTTAATGTCATGAGGCTGATGACTCCATGACACTTTCAATTTGACTCATTAGGATTTGATTAAGAAACAGATTTGTTCTTTGTAATTTCTGTCCAGTAAAACTATTAATCTATAATCAATAGACGGGTCTATATAAAGATATAATCCATGTTTCTGTCTCATATTTGTATGGCATTAAAAGGACCTGGAACTTTTGTTTTTCCACTGAAAGCTCTGGTTTGCACAATAAATGCCATGTGGGTGAAGTTTTATGGATGATGCTCTGATGTCCCATTCTCCTGAAGGCAGCACAGAGCTGCACCACCAGAAACTGACAGAAACACTGAAGAGAAGAAGAGCTATGATTAATGTAGTTACAGTTCTATCCATGTTTTAATGTTGCAGAGCTCAGTCGGTTTGCAAATAGTTCAAAGTTTAAACTGGCATGTTGAACATCTTTTATCTGGTCATTTGGTGAAATATTTAACAACTAGAAAATGGCAAAAAATAAGATTTTTTTTTCCACTCTGATTGGCTGCTGTTAGGCCTACCAAGTTTAACTTGAACGTTCATTGCATTTTTCATAGACACCTGTGAAAATAATTTCTGTTCCCATGACTTTTTTGTTCTCTGGGAAATTATCTTGATGATAAATACAGAAACAAGCATAAAAATCAAAACATCTACAATAATGATAGTAATATTAATGTTAAAATAATGGTCAGTGCAAAGTAGCCTACAAATTCTTTGTTGGGGGGCGGTGAGGGACCTGGATAAAAGCTGGGGGGAGAGGGGGGGCTGAAAAAGGTTGAGAAATACTGGTCTAGATGGTAACGTTGCATGTTCTAAATTACTTGCAGAAACATTGACTGAAAGGCTCTTATTTAATGCTGAGGGATGTTTGCCTGTAAGGCTAACCTTTAGGGCACAGACATTTTACATTTTGTTTTGAGTTAAAATGTACTGAAGTCTTAATTAAGTTTGAGTGTTTAGCTTGTTAATTGTATTGTTAGAAGCAATTGTTGCACTATTCAAAGACACTTTTCATTAAACTGTGGCAATAGCAACGCTATACTTAATTTCTATCATAAGTTTCAGGCTCAGAATTTTTTTTTACTTTAAGCCCTGATGTTATGCACGGTTGATGATGATAACTTAAAAGTCTTTCCTGTTTTACGCTGGGTAACACCATTCTGGTATTGTACTATCTTTCTGCGCAACAATGGTGGAATTGGTGATCCTCTTTCCATATTGGCTTCAGAGAGACACTGACACTCTAAGAAGCTTTTATACCCAATCATGTTGTCAATTGACCTGATAAGTGTTAATTGGTCTTCCTGCTGTTTGTTATATGTTCAATTTCCTTTTTCCAGCCACTTATTGCTACTTGTCCCAACTTTGTTGGGATTTGTAGACACTGTGAAATTTTGAATCAACATATTTTTCCATTAAAATGTTACATTTACTCAGATTACACTTTTGATCTGCCATCTATGTTCTATTAAGAATAAAATATTGACATTTGCCATCTCCATATCATTGCATTCAGTTTTTGTTGACAATTTGTTTAGTGTCCCAACGTTTTTGGAATCCGGTTTGTACAAACTGTTTTTCTGTTTGTCTAAAAGAGTCTAACCACTGTTTTCAGATGTGAGAAGGACAGAACAGTGCAAATCTACCAAAGCCCAAAGTCTCAGTTCAGGTTTGGCATGGAGGCTTTTGAGTTCATCGGAGCTCACGAGGAGGTAAAGTTATTTTTTCTGAGTGTTACAGGACCCAATGTGGGTGGGACCAAGTCTACTCAAATACTATAAAGAATGTCAAGAAAAACCCACCTATAATACTGTTATTTATCTGGAGAACAAACTTTTAGTCAGGATTTTTGCAGATCTTCATCTATGGTGACAAATAAATTAAAAACTGCTTTTTGACTACCAACACATCTTGTCTCAATGCATCCACAACAGTGACACCTACTGGCCTTGTATGGAACCCAAAATTGTTTCATCCATCCATTATTTAGCAGGCTTATCCTTGCAGGGTTGCGAGTGGTGTTGATACCCAACTCCAGCACTCTAAGATTGTTTCAATTCAAGTATAATATTGCAGCTAATTTTCTGCAAATATACGTTTTTAAATGCATTGACAAAAAAAGCTAAATGTGACTTTCCTCCATGTTTCTGCAGGTCTACATCACCTGTTCGGTCATCATGTGTGAGATCGACTATCCTGGAACTCGATGCTCTCAGGGATGCATCAACTCCAACTCGTGGAACAATCGCAAGAAGAGGGACGCTTCAGCTGAGACAAGCAGCCACTTCATTTCCCAGGGTCCTTTGCGCCTTGCTAGGACAAAAGATGCCAAAGGTGAGACTGAAAGTTCAGCCACATGAGCTCCCACTAAGACATCACATTAATAACTCATTATTCGGCTTTAAACTGATGATGTTTTTGCTTCATAAATGCCTGAGTTACTGACCACGACTTGGGTTTTTACTGTGCTCCCTCTTTGTCAGCGACTGGACCAAGCCTGAGCCTGGGCCTGAACCTGGTCTTCATCGTCGGCTGCCTGCTGGCGTGTGCAGTGGTCGTCTACCGATCTAGAAGAGCCAAAGCTAAATACCAACCACTGGCAACCTCTGAGACAGACTGAACTCAGATCTGCTGCTTCCTTAGTTTCTGTCTTTTCCCCACTGGTGGTTTGAATGATAATTACTCCATATAATAAAAAAGATAACATGATTAGAAAATAAAACGCTATACGTTATGTGTACAATGAAATAATGAGGGTGTTTGTGGATGTACTTCTGATTGTTTTCAACACAAATTTAGATCATTTTGAAAATAACAGTGCTGAGCTATACGTCAGTAATATCCTTGATTTTATACAAGTTATTTACTCAATTTTCTGACACTTTTTTACTTGTGGAAAATATGTAAACGGCTGTGAAAATGAGTGGAATAAAAAGTTGATAAAACTACTGAAAACGACGCTGTGTTTCATCTCTAAGTAAATAAGCTGGGTTTAGACCCCCAAACACCAAGGGTGGGACTGTTGTGTAAAAAACCAAAAGTATTGTTATTTTAACCACGGTACATGTTCTATGCAAATGTTTAAAGATTGCTACAAATTGTGATTTTCTATTGTTATTTCTGTATTCAAAAAAAGAGACTGTATGCCTGAAAAATTCTTAAATAAAACTAGGCCTGTCGCGATAAACGATAAAACAATTAATCGGACGATAAAAAAACCTATCGAGATCATTTTAATAATCGTCTCTTCCTGCCTTTTTTTCTTTCTGTTGATGACGCTGAATGAAAAAGGCTCAGTTCCGGTGCTCTCCACTGACCCTCCCTTCCTCATTTCCTTAGTCTAATGTCCAGCGCACATTACACGAGGCCCATTTTCAAACCCTGAGAGACACATTAGCCGACAGAAATCCTAGGTATAACGGTTCGATCGGGTTCGTCGTGCCGTGTGGTGTCCAGCCACATGGGCACAAAATAATGGCTATAAGTCCAGTTAACTAATTTTAAAATCAGGCATTAATCAATGCTTTACTAGAATCTACCTGTGATGCTGTGGCTCAGCGTAAAGTCCTGACTGAATGAAAATCATTATAACTTATTTATGTTACGTTAACAAAGAACAGCTGAAACCTTACCGGGTTTATCAACTGCGGTAGCAATTTGGCTCCAACTCCTCCCCTTGTCATTTCTATATTCTTTCACAAAACATTAAATAAATATTAATGTTGTTTCCACATATCTCCGATGTCCTCTGGACTTCGGGTTGCGCCGTGTCAGCTGTTTGGGATTCCCCTCGGTAATTTCCCCTCAGAAAGCAGGAGGAGAATCCGCGCTTTCTGATTGGCTACCTGTCACATTCAGCGTTAAGCTCCCAGTCGGGGAAAACCCCTGATTTAGATCGGAGCGGCTGACGATCTACCGTAACCCACCACACACCGCAGGATGATCGGTTAGATCGACCAACGATCTAAGATTGTCATAAGGGGAAAATAGGGGCAAAAAATGGTGTAGTGTGAACTACTGCATTAGGTAGTCGGATGTTCTCATCTTCTCTATTTAAATCTAGTGATTACTGAAGGGCAATACATACTTCATAATCTGCACTCTTTTGGTTGAATGCAGTATTTATTTACACTTTGGCTTTATGTTGTTTAGTTTTTATTCAAGTACGTTTTTTGTTAATGGAGACTGAGAATCCATTTTATTTTTGTTTTTGGTTGTTTTGTTTATTTAGTTTATCAGTTCCAGTGTTTCGTGTTATTTTGAAAATAAATATCAGGAAATCGCATGTATTATTAGTTATTTCCATTAAATCAGTGTCAAAAGGTCTTGAAACAATATTGTCGTTTATCGCAATAATTTCTTTAGACAATTAATCGTCCAGCAAAATTTGTTATCGTGACAGGCCTAAATAAAACATTTTATTGACAAAATGATTTGTTGTCAAAGTTTATGGAGTAAAAGTAATCCAGGATGATGGTTTTATTCTTTTGAGTGTACTTTGTCTGTTTTTGATATCATCTTCGAAATCAAATTTAGGGGACGACCAAATACGCCTTTTTCTTTTCTTGATGGGATTTTTACACCCTTTGTCTTGATACGCAGATACTGCTCACGGGCTTGCGGGTTATTCACAGAAGATACTGGAATATTTAGTTCATGTAGAGTAGTTAGGAAATGGGAAACAGTCTGATGATTTTTCGCTGCTTTTTCAATTTCTGGTGTTGAGAAGGTGTTCGTTTAATATTTCCTTTCAGAATGTTCAAAGATATCTCACATAATCGGGTGAGCAATGTGCTAAAATATATTTACGGTTCTGAGGAGTGGCTTGGTAAAGGGCTCTGAGAATGGGAGCATTCCTGTTTATGAACGCAGACATTCTGACTTACTATGTTTTAGGTACATACACAACCGGCCACTCGTGAGGTAGTATTCCCATTCTCAATCTGTAAGGTTCTGGGCAGGCAGGAGTAGGATCTACGATTAAATATCCATGAGCTTCTTTAGTTGCATCTTCAAAACTCTCCAGGAAACTTGCTTTTGCTGATGGGAAGATGTGACGTGCTAATATATCCACCTGTAATTTATCTCTAGGGTTCTTAAAAGAGCACCAAATAATTACTGTTCAGACTAATGGTGCGACTGTATTTTTCCTGCTGAAATACATTCTGCGTGAGATATAGAACAGACATATTTCTATGATGCAGATATTGTGTGAACAATTTGGCTACGTCAGGGTGGTTAGAGGCCTGGAAAATGACATTGTCCAAAATGACCAGGTGACTTTGATTTGGTGGAAACAAATCTTCATCCTCCAAAGAATCAGGCAGTCCTTCCACAAATTTAACATTTTTATTCAGTTTTTGCAATTCACCATACAATGGTTGAAAAGAAGTAAAAATCCAGGTAATATTGTCAGGTAAAGCATTCATGACATGATCAATATTTTGCATTTTTCCTACAAAGTATGATTTTCCACATCCACTCGCTTCTACAATCATACATGAGAAAGGTGATTTGAATCTAGGATAAAAATAAATCTCCCGAATATCACCTGAATAAGACATTTTTTTCTCTCTTAAACTCTAATAACCAAAAGGTAGAAATGAACCATCTGAAAAGTCTCCTTTTGTCATACACAAACTGAAACTTTTTCAGAAATGTCGCGTTTTTTAAGAAGTACCCCTTTTTATCACGTTTGATGGTGCGCTGAGGTACCTCAATAATAAAGAATTTGTAGGCTACTTTGCACTGACTATTATTATATCATTAATATTACTATCACTATTGTAGATGTTTTGATTTTTATACTTGTTTCTGTATTTATCATCAAAAATTATTTCCCAGAGAAAAAAAAAGTCATGGGAACAGAAATTATTTTCACAGGCGTCTACGAAAAATGCAATGAACATTCAAGTTAAAATTGGTAGGCCTAACAGCAGCCAATCAGAGTGGAAAAAATATTCCTATTTTGTGCCATTTTCTAGTTGTTAAATATTCCACAAAATGACCAGATAAAAGATGTTCAACATGCCAGTTTAAACTTTGAACTATTTGCAAACGACTGAGCTGCAGCATTAAAACATGGATAGAACTGTAACTACATTAATCATAACTCTTCTTCTCTTCAGTGTTTCTGTGAGTTTCTGGTGGTGCAGCTCTGTGCTGCCTTCAGGAGAATGGGACATCAGAGCATCATCCATAAAACTTCACCCACATGGCATTAACTGTGCAAACCAGAGCTTTCAGTGAAAAACAAAAGTTCCAGGTCCTTTTAATGCCATACAAATATGAGACAGAAACATGGATTATATCTTTATATAGACCTGTCTATTGATTATAGTTTAATAGTTTTACTGGACAGAAATTACAAAGAACAAATCTGGTTCTTAATCAAATCCTAATGAGTCAAATTGAAAGTGTCATGGAGTCATCAGCCTCATGACATTAACACTGACATGAAAAATAATATTGAAGAAATAAATATATCAAATCAAATTAAAAGCATAAATAAATGATCAGTTCTTTACTGTTATGGTCTGTAAGATATATTTATTCTCAGTACTAGATGTGGTCTCAACAAACTAATGGCACGTCAACAATATTATTTTACCTTTTATCTGGAAATAGTGTCTGTTTATTCTTGCCATACAGTCCTCTGTATTAATTATTGCTCTAAAGGTCTTGCCATATCAGTTTATTCCTCTGCATTTATTTTAGTTTCTTAGTTTATTCTTGAATTTTGTTCTTCATTCATTTCCATTTAGTTTTATTTGACTAGTTTTATCCTCTCTTGGTTTATTGCTATGTTCACTTTAGTTTTTTTCTTGTTGCTACATTTATTTTATCGTTTATTGACGGTCATCATCAGTAATCTCATCACCTGCTGCTCTGCCTAATCGTCATGTTTCACATCATGTGCTGATGTTTTTTCACTGTTCAGCGTCGGATTCTCTGTTTTTATGCCATAATTAACATCTAATTCGTTGCTCCGTTTTATGTCCCTCTTCTCCTGTTTCAGAGTTTTGCACAATGTGCGCGTCTTTTTTTTAAGCCCCTTAGGTGCAGGGCGGTCGGGAAGCGTATCGATGGGGAAAAGGCAGACTGACATAAACCTTTTAAAACAACGGAAACAATTTCTGCATTCTGATTATTGAAATTTAAAAGTGCTGTGTTGTTCTATCACCCCTGTTTCATACCGGACCACTTACAGCACCGGTGTTAGTGCTATAAAATGAACGCTCTCTATCATGGTATCACCCATGGAGGGATTTCTTTATTTAAATGGGTTCATTTTTCAGAGGGATACACAGTGAGGGTATCGTGATTTTAGCTGCCAGTAGCAGGAGAGCAGAGCTGCGCCAAGAAGCTAACAGAAGCTACAAACACTGAATAGAAGAAGAGCTGCCATCGATACAGTTCCAGCCAAGCATGATTTAATGTTACACAATACAGTTTTACCAAGTTGCTCAAAGTCTAAATTGGTATTGTTGTGCATTTAAGGTGTAAAGTTTACCTTCGACCAAACGCCCCCCAAAGGCATCCCAGCGCCCCCCTTTTGTAAAAATGTCCGCCAGCGCCCCCTGCCGTTCTCTGAACGCCCCCTGGGGGGCGGTACCGCCCACGTTGAGAACCGCTATGCTAGAGGATTCTCACCATCTTTCACCACATAGATCAAACTGTGTCTATGTAGAGAATTTTTTCCTGCACTCACTCCAGACAGCTGAAAAGTTTTAAACGAGCATAAGCTGTAGTAAACGATGCTATGAAAACATTATTTACCTTGTTGGAAGGAGTGATGCAGCATTTGCTGTAAATCCACTGCACCATGCTGGTTTCAGGACTGAGAAAGTGAAAGTACTTCACCTCGTATTTACCTGAGAACAAGAACTTAAAAGAACTCATCAAGATCACTCACAAGTGTGGTCTGAGAGAGATCGTTTCTTTGTGCAAACTTGCCCCAGGAGCTATTAAGACATAATTCAGCTACTTGTCTTTTAGCCGGATTCACCTCAATTTTGTTCGCATCCAACTGGATGCCTTGATTGAGTTCGTAATCTCTCACATTTTTCAACTTGCTCTCGTGATCCACCGCTTCAGACGGATAGCCGCTGGCTTCCTGTTTCCCCTTCAGAAAGGTGTGAATGTATTCTTTGAAGATTGTGTTACTGCTTCTCTCAAAATGCCAGACCTCAGTGATTTTTCCAACACGATACCCACACTGCAATGCCTTTTGGAACTCCACACTCACCCAAACACCAGTCAGAGCCCGCTCCTCATCCTCATGGGTGCAGGAACCCGTTTGGTTGTTAATTTCTGCACATGTGCGACAAAGAGTGAAAACTAGCTTACTCAGATGTCTTGTAGGGCAGAACAGGAAAAAACAGACCTCACGGGGGATAAACAGTGGCTCTGATGAACCCAAAGTAGTTGTTGGGATCATCAAAATCTTTGGAAATGATGGTCGGGTGGCCTAGCGGACATGCAAATGCAGAGATTACGTACAGGTAGAGAGATGTGAAATCCACATAATGCACAGACTCACCCGGCCCTGTGATTGTTTATTGAAACAAACAATCACAAGTTTAAGGACAACACTTGACTTAATGTAATGTTTTTATTGTTGATTCTATGTTGCATGTCTTTGTGTTTTTGTATTTGTAATGATGTAAAGCATTTGAAATGCCTTGCTGCTGAAATGTGCTATGCAAATAATCTTTGATTTGATTTGAAGCCCGGAAAACTCCCCTGTAGCGTCGTGTAGCATCAGAGCAATGGTCAGGTATTTTTATGGTACACTTTTGGCCTGTAGTGCAAGAGACATCAAGATCACCCTCTCCAGAACTTCGATAGTGAGGCCCAGCCCAGAGGACCGAGTGAATCGGTAGATGGTGACCCAACTTGTCACTAGAAGTGAGACATTAAATGAATATTTGACAGACACATCAAAAACACTGGGTTATTTCTTTTGTTTTTTTCTCAAAAACGTGCAATTTTTATTTTATTGTAAATGTGGATCCACAATGTTCACTTTATTAAAGTCTACTCTTTCTTATATTGTGTGCTCTCCTCTGTTGCTGTCCACAGGATTTTAAAATCTTCTGATCAGGCCCTACTCCCTTTATACTTGTGTCATGTTGGTATTAGTCATTGAAGTAAATTAACTTACCAGCCATCTACTATTAGCAAAGGTATTTGAAGTAACCTTCCTTGTGGGTTTAATAGAGTTCTGGAAAGAATCATAATTCCTCACAGGGGTTTGATGTAAATATCCTTACAGGTCAGCCCGCGTCCAGTTTGAGAGAAAAGAGGCACGCTTTATCTCAACCAAGTCACTTAAACTGATGCCGCTAAATATCACATCCTCTTGCTTAAGCCACTCAGTTACTTAGAGATGAAACACAGCGTCGTTTTCAGTAGTTTTATCAACTTTTTATTCATTACTCATTTTCACAGCCGTTTATATATTTTCCATAAGTAAAAAAGTGTCAGAAAATTGAGTAAATAACTTGTATAAAATCAAGGATATTACTGACGTGTAGCTCAGCACTGTTATTTTCAAAATGATCTAAATTTGTGTTGAAAACAATCAGAAGTACATCCACAAACACCCTCATTATTTCATTGTACACATAAGGTTTAGCGTTTTATTTTCTAATCATGTTATCTTTTTTATTATATGGAGTAATTATCATTCAAACCACCAGTGGGGAAAAGACAGAAACTAAGGAAGCAGCAGATCTGAGTTCAGTCTGTCTCAGAGGTTGCCAGCGGTTGGTATTTAGCTTTGGCTCTTCTAGATCGGTAGACGACCACTGCACACGCCAGCAGGCAGCCGACGATGAAGACCAGGTTCAGGCCCAGGCTCAGGCTTGGTCCAGTCGCTGACAAAGAGGGAACACAGTAAAAACCCATGTCGTGGTCAGTAACTCAGGCATTTATGAAGCAAAAACATGTCATCAGTTTAAAGCCGAATAATGAGTTATTAATGTGGTGTCTTAGTGGGAGCTGAGAGCTCATGTGGCTGAACTTTCAGTCTCACCTTTGGCATCTTTTGTCCTAGCAAGGCGCAAAGGACCCTGGGAAATGAAGTGGCTGCTTGTCTCAGCTGAAGCGTCCCTCTTCTTGCGATTGTTCCACGAGTTGGAGTTGATGCATCCCTGAGAGCATCGAGTTCCAGGATAGTCAATCTCACACATGATGACCGAGCAGGTGATGTAGACCTGCAGAAACATGGAGGAAAGTCACATTTATCTTTTTTTGTCGATGCATTTAAAAACGTATATTTTCAGAAAATTAGCTGCAATATTATGCTTGAATTGAAACAATTTTAGAGTGCTGGAGTTGGGTATCAACACCACTCGCAACCCTGCAAAGAAAAGCCTGCTAAATAATGGATGGATGAAACAATTTTGGGTTCCATCCAAGGCCAGTAGGTGTCACTGTTGTGGATGCATTGAGACAAGATGTGTTGGTAGTCAAAAAGCAGTTTTTAATTTATTTGTCACCATAGATGACGATCTGCAAAAATCCTGACTAAAAGTTTGTTCTATAGATAAATAACAGTATTATAGGTGGGTTTTTCTTGACATTCTTTATAGTATTTGAGTAGACTTGGTCCCACCCACATTGGGTCCTGTAACACTCAGAAAAAATAACTTTACCTCCTCGTGAGCTCCGATGAACTCAAAAGCCTCCATGCCAAACCTGAACTGAGACTTTGGGCTTTGGTAGATTTGCACTGTTCTGTCCTTCTCACATCTGAAAACAGTGGTTAGACTCTTTTAGACAAACAGAAAAACAGTTTGTAGTAACCAGTAAAAAAAAAGCATAATTTTTTGTTCTCTCAGTACCCGTTTTCGATGATGGTGTAGCTGATGCGGGAGTTGGGGTTGTCGTAGGGAGTCGCCCTGCAGGACTCCACAAACAGCTCAGTGTTTGGGATGGATGAGGTGACCTCGATCTGCATGAAGATCATCTGCTTCAGGTAAACTTCAACCGGGTAGCTGCTGGTGTCTACTTGCTTCCTGAAACGTTCGCTCTGGAAGAACTCAAACTGGAAGGTGAAAGCACCAAAGCCCTTCTCTCTGAAGGCGTACGGGTTTTTGTGTCTGAATCCCAGGGTCAGGTTGGTTCGTTTTGAGTAGGAGCAGGTAAAGGCGATTTCAACATCATGCTTCCTGGAAATTATTTGATTTGGGTCAGCTGAAGTGATCGCATTCTGAAAGTATATCCTATCTTCATCCTCCTGAGAAGAAAGAATTAAATAACAGTTTGTTACAGTTACAAAACGTCCTGTCCTGATAAATATGCATGACTGACCCTAAAGGAAAATGTTCAGACAGAAGATCTGATATGCACAATAGTTTTCAGAAACACGTTTATTCTTTGGTTTGGTTTAAATTTTTGTGTAATTTAATTATTTCTTTCATTGTTTAAATCTGCCACAGTGTTTGGTTCATTTTTGTTTCTCTGTACCTCAACCCATGTCCCACAGGCGCCCAGCTCCATGACAGCCACCAAATGGGTTTCGTTGGAGAGTCTTTGGAGGTCACAAGAAGGATCAGTGAGGCTATTCAGATGCAGGTTGTCCTTGTTGCGTTTGATGGTGTAGGTCTTTGCCACTTCTACTGTCATAGTTGTTCCGTTGCAGGTCACAACAGCCTCTACAATGTTCACAGGGTAAATTTTACATCATTATTTTCACATCATTATGGGTAGAGGCAAATGTGTTGAAAAGTTAACATGGTGGTATATGAGTAGATTGGATATTATCGAGACTAGCAAAGTTGTGTCCAATGTACAGAATGTATGTTCAGCTTCTCCTGGATGATGTGTATAGAACATTTGGAAAAAGGAAAAAAATATCATAAAGTGGATTTCTAGCATCTAGATGACCAGGAATGAATGCTTGACTACAAACAATTTGTATTTCCTGTCAGCTTGATGACATCACATTTAAAAAGTAGTAAGTGTTTTTTAGAAGATGCTGTTTTGTGTGTAATACAATCATGCAAATATCCATGAACTGTAGATTGCTTCATTGATGTCTTGGTTTAGTAAGCATTCAGCTGAAAATCATAAAACATAACTCAGTATAGAGGAACCAAACCTGGAAGCCATGCTGTCATCCTTGAGCCTAAGCTGGGTTCAGCTAATTTGTGCTAACCTGAAAGCTAATCCAATTTCTCCACATGATGCTACTTATTTGAGTTCAAAATTTCATGTTAAAATGTTAAGTAATGAATTAACGAAGGATTAAGGTTATTAGTAATATCATGGATAAACTCCTTTATTGACTCACCATGGTGACTAACATCAACAGTCACACACCGCAGCTCTGAGTGATAGATTCTGCCATACCTGAATTGCAGCAAACAAGAGAAAATACTTTGAACCGTGGAAGAAACGCTGTTGATTAATTTATTTATTCTTTGCCCATGCCATCCAATATGAGTCACACCTAGATCACCTAGGCTATGTTTTTAATACTCACCCATCCATTGCTTCAGACACAAAGCAAATAGGGAAATGCCCATCCACTTCATCTTCGGTTGGTGTCCATTTTATAATGTATGTGTCCGTGGAGGGTCTCTCCTTTAAAATGCCATGTGGGCCTGTCACAATTAGGTCATTAATCCTATAGAGGAACAAATGGTTTTAATGGCAGGATGGAAAGACACACACATTACTCTAAAATGACCCCAAGCAAGAATGAATATGATAAGGAATTTCAAGAACATATAATACATATAATAAACAAGAAGAAAATTGCTTACGTTGCGTGCTCAGCTTTTGAACTGACTTTGATTTCAAGGGTGCGGTTGACGTACGCAGGAAGATTTACTCCATTAACCGGAGTTGGTGCCAAGAAAATGGGAAAGTAGTCACCATCAAGGCATGAAGGAGCATAGTCCCCGTCCACTGGAAATCAGATGACAATGAATGATAAATAAGACATTTTGAGTATTTGAGTGAGTTTTAGGAAAAATGTTACTTACCCAGAACAGTAAACTGTAGGGGGAGAATGCTTAAAGGTCCAATTGATGATCGGTAAGACTGTGTGGTTGTGGTAGAGACGGGACGAGCCGTGGTGGTGGTTGGATGAGCTGTGGTGGTTGGACGACCAGCATTTGGAGGAGTTGTGGTTGTGGTTGGATAATCTATGGTGGTTGGATGAGTTGTGGTGGTTGGATTCTCTGTGGTGGTTGGATTCTCTGTGGTGGTTGGATGAGCTGTGGTGGTGGTTGGATGCTCTGTGGTGGTGGTTGGATACTCTGTGGTGGTGGTTGGATACTCTGTGGTGGTGGTTGGATACTCTGTGGTGGTGGTTGGATACTCTGTGGTGGTTTGATAAACCTGACGTTTACGTCTTGTCATTGCTTGGGGCCACTTTCTTGTGTAGGATCCATCAGAGTAAGTCAATGTGATGTCTTGGTTGGGGAAGTCCTCCACCACGAGCTCAATTGGGTTGTTTCCAGTTTGAGCAGTGTGAGGAGTATATGTAAGGGTGCAGGAATTCTGACAAGAAAGAGAAATGTCTTAAGGGTTGTTTGTCCATCAATCCATCTATCCACCCAAAGGTGTCAGAAACATTGGTAATGTCATGAGCTGCGTATGGCTTTTCTCTCTCCTGAGAGGCTCAGGATGACTTGACTTGTTTTATTGGTTTTCATTTTAACTCCAGTTTGAAATATTTTGAAAAACAACTTCTGCCACTGCTTGACTTCTTTCCAGCAAAGACCCTTTACACGTCTGCAGTTCATCAATTTCTGTTGCTGTTACTTCAAATGAACCACTGGCAGAGTTAAACCACTAAGTTACATAACCTCTATACCAGTCACGTTTCTTCATTAGCAGAGCACACACATATACCTTAAAGCTGCTCAGGTCTTGTCATTTATGTTCAGATCATGAAGTGTGATGAGTTGTTTTAAGTACCCAAAAACGTCAGAGTGTAGGCAGGAGGGAAACCAGCCATGATTGTCCCTTGCTCTAGATTATCTGCCACACTCCCATCCTGTTCAAGCACTGTGGCTGAGACAAAGAGTAACTTTTCCCACCTTTTATGGGCTCCACTGGCTATATGCACCAAATCTTATGGCTCCAAAACATGAAAAAAGCCTGGTGATTTTTGTCCAAAGCTCGGATGATACCAAACCAAACTGATTGAAGTCAGATCAGAAATGCTATTCCTCCAAATTTGACCCTCATCTTTTCCCACATCCTAAATAATTACTGTGGATTTTATCAGAAATGTTTCCCTATCAAGAAACCATCCAGAGATTTCAAGGAGTAGAACTTGAGCTCATGTTAAGTACATAGTGCTAATCAAGCGAATGATGGGAATGTGGAAAGGCTTCGAGTTGCTTCTTTGGGTTGAGTCTAGCTGAGCACCAGGATCTTCCTTCTGTCTCTGGAAAAATACTTCATATCTATTTGGTAAATGAATGTAGTTATGTGTCCCTTTACCACATTTAGATATGACATTTGAAATGAGCATGGTCATCTTAAATGTTTTTGTAAGTTCATTTATTTACAATAAGTCATTAGTTTACATAGAGGTTCTGTTAAATGATAGGAAAGAAAGACATCAGTCATATTTTACTCTTTTGGTATAAATAGATAGATTCCTACCTGATCAAAAGAGAAGCCACTAGGAAGGCTACATATCCCACACTCATATGTATTAAAATTTGTTGGTAGTCTGCATCTTACATGGTCACCATCAGGGTCAACAGGTTTGACATTGAATGATCGAGGGCAGTTGTACTTTACTCTGTAATGAGACAAAAGCCCATTAAAAATGGCTGCTACTCTGACTGTTCTGTTCCCAGAAGATTTGTGGATCAATAATTTAATCACAGTAAATTAAATTTGAACATTACAACTGTGGCAGCATTTGTGATTATTTAGCACCAATTCTGATAGGAGTGATAATCAAATAGATGGATAAACCTAAATGAATGGCATATTTCCTGTCAACCAACATCCATCTTATTATTTACCTAAATAAAATGTTTTATTTCGGTAAAATAAAACTCATTTTATATTCTAAATATAATATCAGGGTTGATGGTGGATAATTTGTATTTATAAGTAAACAAGTGAGTATTAATTACCTGATAATATTGGGGGTGGTAATGACCGGAGGTCTGTTAGATTCCTGAGTGTCTGATCGGATCCCCATATCCACATGTGTCATCATTCTCTGTACAGCAAAAGTAGCCAGCACATTTGGATACCAGTAACCATATCCGTAGTAGTAGTAGTAGCACATTGGGTGTCTGTTAAGTGAGGGGTTTTAATAAAGACAAGAATGAAGAATTAATGATACTGTTATAGTTTTTAGTAAAATTAATGAAAAGTACCATTGAGCAAATTTACAGAACATTTTCCACGTGCTGGAGGTCTACAGGTTTGGTTGATTTTAAGGAAAAGTAACAGCTTTTATGCCTTCTTCAGAGTGATTTTGTTGCCCTTTGACCTTAGAGGTTGATATGGATGGTTATTTCCATGAAACAGAGCACCCAGTTGGGGAAAAGAGCACACTCCTCCAAACTGCGCATACAAGGTTGCTGTGAGTCTAAAGGAAACTGAATATTCAATGGGACTTTGGAGTAAAGACTAATTGTCTTAAGTTTTGTTCAAACAGCCATCCTGATACATTTGGTCCCCAGTAAGTCACCTTAACTGAAAGTTTTCCAGCCTTGTAGCAAAATCTGTCCTAAGTTTTAGGGTTTCTATCAGATTTGTAGATGCAGATGAACATGTTGTCAGGTGTATTTCAAAGTCTGTCCCACTTACTGAACAGAATGACTGAGCAAAAAGAGTTTTGTTGAGTTTTACTAACCAGTGGTAAATTGTTGTAAGATTAATATATGAAAATGTATTTGATACTAGAGCTTGAGTAGCTAAAGTTATCAAGGTAAGATAAAAAAAAAAAACTCTGACCGTTTCACTGGGGCTGAGCTGTCATTTTCATTGCTTGTTTATATGTAACATAGCAGATTTTTACTGTGAACCTGGCTTCACATACTGGGCCCAGATTAAAATCTTGGCCTGCAAGGAATTTGCTTATTTACCTTGTGATCAATTACAGAACAACTTTTTGTCATAAAGACCATTTTAGACTTTAGACCACTAAAGTGGCCTAATGTCCACTTTAGTGGTCCAAGGCTTTCATTACTTTCATTCTGTCCATGAAATTAATGATGATGAGATTGATGAGAGTAGAGCACATATTTTTAGATTTTGTGTGCCTGATTCTGTATGATTCACCTGATTGTGCAAAATGCTGCCACCTACAGCAAACCCCTTGACCTGCTTCCTCTCCTGCTGCTGTTAAGCTAAACACCATCAATGCTTTCTCTTCTGCAGCCTGAAACTGATGATGGAGGTGGAAGCAAGAAATGTCTCATATCCCAACAGATTCTATAGACCAGCTAGTCTTTAAATCCAGGCCAGTGTCCCTCAGATTTTAAATATAAACTTCCAACCTCGGCATCCATCTGATCTAAATATATCAATTATTTATTGATATTCTTAAAATGATTAGCATGAAACTTGTAAGTTGGAATTTTCATCTTATCTGAGAAAAGAGCACACTAATTTTGTTAAATTGAGCAGTAGATGAATAAAAAGTAATATTTTTTTAATGGCTGTTGTAAGGTTGTTTTATTTGAGGAACTCTTCATCTCACCCTATGTCGAAGGGAAGGTTGCTCGTCAGCTGTCTAGTTGTTTTCGTCTCATATTGTTGCCAGGTAAGCCCATAAGAACCAGAGGTAACTACATCCACAGACTGCTGTCTCTGAGTCCCACAGTCACCACTCAGGCAGAATCCCTCATAACAGTAGTGGTAGGAGTAGAGAATGTTGGTTTTCTGTCGAATCTCCACCTGCAAAAGGTTACCAACAACTCAGTAGCAAATACTGCTAAATACCCAAAAGTATTAATCTTAACGGCAATAAAAATATTAATATCTGCTCAATTTTATGCTTATCTGTACAAGCAGTGATAGGAGTAGCAACTGTAACATCATCCACAGACTTTATAATAATCTTCTTATCATTATTAAATTCTTTCTGTGACTCATTTTTCACCTAATTGTTAAAAGAAGAGTTGCAAGACACTCACCTCATAAGTCCCATCTGATTTTCTTCCTTTGGGGAAGAAGGTCTCTGATGCACCAAAGGAAGAATAGTAGTGCCAATAAGAGGCAGCCGTGTCTATCAGCAGCAGATGCAGCAGTACAGTGAAGGTGCCCATCCTGATGGTGCCCATCCTGACCAGTGGTCCGTCCTACAAAAAGCTGCTTCATTTATACCCTGCAACAAGGACCATCATGCATCATTTTCTGGAAGCAGCAGAAATGCAGAACAACCTGTAAGACCTGAAAGTTGTTCCAGGTGACCTAAGCCACCCTGATAACTCCACCTGTTTAGTTTTCTAAAACAATAATTCCCATCATGGGATGGGTTGAAGAGCTGAGCGGGAAGCCCAATCTGCTTTAGAGATGTTAAAAATGATAACCCACAAATTATAAGAAACATGAAGCATCAATGGGTGCGTTCACACTGCAACCTGAAGTGACCCAATGCCGATTTTTTTGACGTAATGCAACCTGTATCTGATCTTTTCATGGCAGTGTGAACAGCACAGGTCAGATTCTTTTAGAATGTGACCCATATCTGATACATATCCAATTCAAATGTGACCTAACGTCCAGGCCGCATTAATCTGAACTGAACGTCACTGATACTCAACAAATCTCATTATTCTGCGTCCTGATACGCACAAGCGGGGAGAAAAACAACAGCTTCAGAAGGGAGGCCCGTACTTCCCTCCCCAGCCACTTCTTCCAGCTCCTCTGGGGGAACCCCAAGGCGTTCCCATGCCAGCCGAGAGACATAGTCCCTCCAGCGTGTCCTGGGTCTTCCCAGAGGCCTCCTCCCAGTGGGACGTGCCTGGAGACATGCAAAAAGCAGAGATGGGATCCTAAGGCCACCTAAACAGATCCCCTCAACACCTCGGCTGGTCTAGAGATTCTGTCCATAAAAGTAATGAACAGAATTGTTGACAAAGGGCAACCTTGGTCGAGTCCAACTCTCACCGGAAACGAGCCCGACTTACTGCCGGCAATGCGGACCAGACTCTGACACCAGTCATACAGGGACCTGACAGCCCGTATCAAAGGGCCCGGAACCCCATACTCCCGGAGTACCCCCCACAGGGCCCCCCTTAGGGACACGGTCGAAGGCCTTCTCCAAGTCCACAAAACACATGTAGTCAGGTTGGGCGAACTCCCAGAACCCTCCAGGACCCTGCTGAGTCTGTAGAGCTGGTCCAGTGTTCCACGGCCAGGACAAAAACCACACTGCTCTTCCTGAATCCGAGGTTCGAGTATCCAATGGACCTTCCTCTCCAGGACCCCTGAATAGACCTACCAGGGAGGCTTAAGAGTGCTTAAGAGTGGGAGTTAAAGCTCCATCTCACAGGGGACTCCGCCAGACGTTCCCAGCAGACCCTCACTACACGTTTGGGCCTGCCAGGTCTGACCGGCTTCCTCCCCCACCACCGGAGCCAACTCACCACCAGGTAGTAGTCAGTGGACAGCTTTGCACCTCTCTTCACCCGAGTGTCCAAGACATACGGCCGCAAATCCGATGAGACAATGACAAAGTCAATCATCGAACTGCAGCCTAGGGTGTCCTGGTGCCAAGTGCACATATGGACGCCCTTATGCCTGAACATGGTGTTCGTGATGGACAATCCGTGACGAGCACAGAAGTCCAACAACAGAACACCGCTTGGGTTCAGATCGGGGGGGCCGTTCCTCCCAACCACGCCCCTCCGCGTCTCACTGTCATTGCCCATATGAGCATTGAAGTCCCCCAGCAGAACAAGGGAGTCCCCAGGAGGGGCACTCTCCAGTACCCCCTCTAAGGACTCCAAGAAGGGTGGGTAATCTGAACTGTTGTTCGGCCCGTAAGCACAGACAACAGTCAGAACCCATCCCCCCACCCGTAGGCGGAGGGAGGCTACCCTCTCGTTCACCAGGGTGAACCCCAACGTACAGGCGCCAAGATGGGGGGCAACAAGTATGCCCACTCCTGCCTGGCGCTTCTCACCGTGAGCAACTCCAGAGTGGAAGTACGTCCAGCCCCTCTCAAGGAGACTGGTTCCAGAACCAGAGCCATGCATCTAGGTGAGGCTGACTATTTCTAGCTGGAACCTCTCAGCCTCGCACACTAGCTCCGGTTCCTTCCCCACCAGACTGGTGACGTTTCACGTCCCAAGAGCTTCTGCAGCCAAGGATCAGACCGCCAGGGTCCCCTCCCTCGGCTGCCGCCCGTAACACACTGCACCCGACCCCTTTGGCCCCTCCGACAGGTGGTGAGCTCATTGGAAGTGGGACCCACGTCTCCTCTTCGGGCTGAGCCCGACCGGGCTCCGTGGGTAAAAGCCCGGCCACCAGGCGCTCGCCATCGTACCCCACCTCCAGGCCTGGCTTCCGAGTGGGGCCCCGGTGACCCGCGTCCGGGCGATGGAACACTAAATCCAAGGTTGTTGTGCATCATAAGGGTCTTCAGGCTGCGCTTTGTCAGGTTCCTCACCTAGGACCTGTCTGCCTTGGGTGACCCTACCAGGGGCATAAAGCCCCAGACAGCAAAGCTCCTAGGATCATTGGGACACTCAAACCCCTCCACCATGATAAGGTGGCAGCCCAAGGAGAGGATAAAATTACATTAAAAGGAAATTAATTTTTTATTTATATATTGAAATGGCGAATGCAGATTGAATTATTGAGTTGTGTAAACATGTTACACAACTGTAAAGGTGTGTGTGCGTGTGCGTGTGTGTGTGTGTGTGTGTGTGTGGGTGTGTGTGCGTGTGTGTGTTCATCGATGTCAATATGAAAGTGATTTGTCAGAATCAGTTCTATCAAACGTAAACATTGTGCTGTTTATTCAGAAACCCCTCAAAACTATTGAATAACTACATCAAAAAATTGGAAAACATTTCCAACTCTTTTTTTGATTCCCAAATATATTATTGTGTGAGAGAGAACGCTTTAAGCATCTGTTCAGTGGTTGGATGGGGTCAAAGGTCACCTGGTGACATCATGTAGAGCTGGCTATCGTCATAGTTATGCTAGCTAATCTTATTTCCTGTTATAACCTGAGCCGGCGGAAGCATATAAATATTGAATAGGACGGTTATAATAGGAGGTTCACATTGACTTCCCCACATGTGACCTTTGACCTCTCTGATGAGAAGTTTCCAATTGAAACAAAGAAATCCCTGTTCTTTATGTAAGATTCAAACCAGTTGAGTTCTGGTTTGAATCCCAAACCAGGCTATTTTTTATTAGTAAATGAAAGATAAAGAGTTAAAAACAGCTTTTGATTTTTCTTTAGCAAATGGACTGAAGTTATGTAGCATTTTTGTTAAGTACTTTTCATCATACTTCCACTGAAGCCACATTCACACATCCACACTTACAAATACACAAACATTTATACATTAATACATCAATGCCTAGACTTTAAGATAACATCAACAAAACCTGATCAGATTTTGTTGCTCAGACTTTTTGAGTCGCTCAGTAGAATCCGGTCAGATCTTCAGGTCTGATTCCTTTTCTCCCCAAACGTCCAAATAATCTCATCAATGATGTCAGAATTTCAATTCAACTGAATTAGAAACATGAAATAAGCAATAAACACTCCACACAGGATCCCATAAGCTTTTTATTACATAACCAATGTATACATACTGTAGGAAAAATTTAAATCTTGATAACATGAACTCCCTTAAAATGCTGCATTTAGTTTCCATAACCTGACAACCTAATCAGGCCATGAAAACATTTGGAGGTGTTGATGAGGACAGTAGCATGAAGGCATCCAGCTGATCGAGTTTCAGCTGCAGCATTGCTGCAGATGAAGTGGAACCGGGTCAGAGATCCGATCAGCTGGTTTTTCTCACGCTCAGCATCTGAAAGCAGCTGATTCATTCGCATCTGTCCACCTGTTGGATCATTTCTGCTGGCAAGAAAACTGTGATCTGCAAATCTGAAGCACTGAAAGCAACCTTAGCTCAGAAGTCCCTCTAAAATATTGTTTGCAAAGCAAAATAAGTTTTGATTTAACTGATAAAAACTCCCAAATTATTATATCAGATTTAGATAAAATATCTTAAGGCTGTCTGCATGAAAAAAGGAAACATGAATTATAGGAGACACATTACTGAAACCTGATAGTTGAAGGTCTGAACTCAAAAAAACAATCTTTTGTTTTTGTTCTGAGGCGTCCGGCTTCAAAGATCTCAGTGATCAGCTTCAATCTGGAGTTTAGTCTGAGTTGGAGCTAATCGGCCATTTAGGTTAGTGATTGTTTGGCTAAAAAAACTGGATCTGATCAGAAAACAGGTTTTATTTGTTACAAACTAACTCTGGGCTGGTCTAGAAACACATAAAGCAAAATTAAACCCTTCTTTCCTGGTGAGGAATAAAATGTTAAATGCTGAGTGAAAAAACTGTAATAAACTTCTGATTGTTGCATCAACTGTTTTTTTTTATATATATATATAATAACCCAGTTACTGACAGCTTATTGGGCCGTATTTCTGTACTTAGAAACAAAATATCTTAGTTGGTTCTTACACTAAAAAGTGGTTTGGATTGAAACTTTTCACCGTTTTCTGTAAAACCAGGTTTAAAAGCCTGGACCTGATTCTGATCAAACCTGATCTCAGACCTGTGGTTTGGGTAAAAAAGATGGTTCAGTTTGTCTCCTTTAATTCATCTGTTTCCCAGAGGCTCTCATGCAGGGAGCCGTTTATTTCTCAAACTCGTCTTCAATGAGCAAGCTCTGGTCTTCGGCTCTCCTCCTCCTGCTGAAGTAGCGGACCACCACGGCCAGCAGAACCAGCGACAGGACGAAGCCGCTGCCGAACACCACCGTGGTGATGTTGGAGGCAAACACCTCCCTGAACCTCCAGGTTGCTCCGTCCGATCTGGGTTCTGGAACAACTCCGGGAAAATTCCCTGGAAGACATCAGGAAAATGTTCAGTTTTTCCTCACACAGGAAACCCGACCGTCAAGTCGCTCAGACTCTAACCTTCAGGAGCCGTGTCGCCTTTCGGAGCTGCATTTATCTTCTTGTGCTCCACTGGAGAACTGGAATCAGCCGGCCCAAGCACTTGCAGAGGACCCTGGGTAATGTAGTGCCCGGTGGTCTCCATGCTCAGCCCTCGTCTGCGACGGCGAGACGGCTCGCTCAGACATCCCTGCGCACATCGGGAAAAGGGATTCCCAGGCTCGCACAGGATGACGTTGCAGATGATGTAAACCTGGAACGTGAAGAACGGGAAACAAAAACAAGGATTTCCTTTACTGTTGACCAGAGGATCTCTGGGGTTTGATCTGGAAGAAGTTTGGTTGACCTGTTGCCACTCTCAGGATGGGATCTAGAAATATCTTGATGTGATTCATAGTTTATATTTATAGCTTAATAGTATCAGACCCAAACAGGTCAAACATCTCCAGCAGCTACATGCCTCATAATAAAAACTTTTTATTAATAACTTAATTGGTTCAAATCTTAAATAAAGAACAGAGACTTCTTTGTGTCAATAGGAACGAGCAAAAGTCACAGGTGGGATACGGGATACCACCAGGCTCAATCCGACAACCCCTCATAGTCACCGGGTGACTGAATGAATCCACCTGGGTGTAATGAAAGACTCAAACCTGAATCTTCAGAGACACATAAACACGATTAAAAAGTCAGCCTTCTGTCACCTGAACAACATTTCCAGGATTAAAAGGTTGAGGTTCCAGTAAGACCCTCATCCTGTTGTAGCTCAGAGAACGGACTAATACTGTTGCCACTGAACGGCTTAAAGATCTGCTGCTGTTGTATCAACCTTCCTGACCGCTCAGGTCTTCTGGTTCTGGTTCTGATCTGGATCCAGAACCAGAACTAAACATGAAGAAGCAGCATTCAGCTTCTATGCACCACAAATCTGGATCAAACCTCCAGAAAACCGAACAACAGAAATCCAGACTAAAACCCGCCTATTTAGAGTTGCCTCTGATTCATATCAACTTTAACATCAAAGCATATTTGACATGCTTTGATGGTTCTGATGACTGATGTTTGAACTGCCTTCACAAACAAATCCTTTCCACTCCAGTAAGATCAATGTTTGGGTTGAATGTCCAGCTAGCATGTAGAATCTCTTGAGGACGATAAGTTGGCATCAGCTTTCAGGCGTTTATTTGATTGATCACAGTGTGGATCGATTAAATTTGAGAAATAAAGACCTTTGAGTCAAATAGGATTGTAGTAGACAGTGAGACGAAGGTTGAGTTGCTTGGCTACAGTGTCAAAAATGTCAGGTGGTGAAGTTGAGGTGGTGGCAGCATCATGAAGGGTTTTCCATGAAGTGGTTGGATTAGTAGAGAACAAAATTCCAGTAGCCGGATGGTGTAAGTTTGGAAGGCTCTGGTTTTCCCTCCCTGACCTACCTGGTCATAATTTCCGTTGAATTTAAAGATTTGCATCTGAAAGTTGAAGTTCGTCTGGTTTGATGGGTGGATCTTAACCGTCTCGTCTTTGACACACCTGGAAGACAACAGATGATAAGCGTTTCTCTGAGCGTCCTCAGCGAGTGTTTCTGAGCAGCAGGACTCACCCGTTCTTGATGAGGTCGTAGTACATGGGGTTGTCAGGGTTGTTGTCCGGAGTTCCTTTGCACGACTCGACAAACAAGGTGACGTTTGGCAGCTCCGACACGGCCTGGATGCCCATGTAAATCATCCCCATCATCTTGACCTGCACCGGGTAGGCGTCGGGCGGCACCCTGCTGGTGAAGTTGCCGTTCTGGAATATCTCGAAGCTGTAGCCGAAGCTGCCAAAGCTGGACTCGGTGAAGATGTAGTCGGCCTGGTGGAGGTTGTAGAAGTTGGAGACGCTGATGGTTTTGGGAAACTCGCAGTAGAAGTCGATTTTGACATTGTTCCTCCGGATGATGATCTCGTTGGACCGCACGATGGAGTGGATCTCGTTCTTAAAGACGATGTAGTCTCCTTTGTCCTGTTTTCAGGTGAAACATCAGAGTGAAAAAAGCAAAGTGGCAGAGAGGAATCGGGCCGAGGTCGTTATGATTTATTCCACACCTCCAGCTTTGTGCCACAGGTGCTGAAGGACATGGTTCCCAGGATGTGGGTGTCGTTGGTGGTGAGCGTGCACGACGGGTCTCTGAGTGACAGAAACTCCTCACTGATGTCTGGCATGGAGGCTTTCTCCAAGGCCACCGTCATCTTGTTTTGCAAGCAGGTAACAGAGGCTCTACCTGGAAATCACAGGAATAATGTGATCATTAGACCTGCAACAATAAGTGATTAATCAGTTAATCACATGATCAATTAAAATAAGTTCAATCATTTCCATTTGCATGATTTCCTGTTTTTCTTTCTACCAAAAACTGGATGATGAAAGTCTTCAGTTTGGTGATTTGGTCTCAACTGATTCCATTTTTTGAAGGACAGTTTTGTTTCCAGAGATTTTATGATTCATTTTCTTTGTTGTTTCTGTTGTTTTGTTAAATGTTTTCCAATGCCAGTGTTAAATGTTCACTAGAATTTAAATTGTATTAATCTCTGAGAACCTGCTCTTGCATTATTTTCCACCTCTTTATGATTTCCTGCTTATCCTCAGACAGACAGACAGACAGACAGACAGACAGACAGACAGACCATCATCTTCTCCTAAAAGATGATTGCTCCCTGCTATCCTTCTAGCTTTTGTGTGTGCGTGTGTGTGTGTGCGTGTGTAATGTTTTATTATTATTACGAGCAGACCTTGCAGGACGGCGGTGTGGGTCACCATGACAACAACACATCTCATCTCTGATTGGCTGTGGGATGAAAACAAAACAAGTTGGAGTCCTTTTGAAACCAGTAGAATTAGATAACATCTAAATAATGTGGGGAAAAAAAAAGAGTTCTGCTTGGTGAGTTTGGACTTTTTGTTTCAGTTTCATTTTTAGATGCCAAAGCTGCAGATCAAAATTATGACAACTTTTTGTTTTCTTTTGTGAATATTTATGACTCGACGACAAACATTATCAATCAATCAATCAAATTTTATTTGTATAGCACATTTCAGCAGCAAGGCATTTCAAGGTGCTTTACATAATGAAATAAAAATAAAAACAGCATGTGACATTGACTAAACAGTAAGAAAGAGAGAGAGATTTTGAAAAAAAAAAAAAAAGATTAAAAAAAGATAAAAACACACTTTTGTTACGGAATCTAAGCGCCTGTTGTTGCTGGACTCCTTCGTCCGTTTAACACGGGTATTATCCAGGTATTATCCAGGTATTATCCAGGTAATATCCAGGTATTATCCAGGTATTATCCAGGTATTATCCAGGCCCCGTCCCTAACAGGACAACGTCTCCAGCCTTGCAGCATCAGGCTCCGTCCACCTGTCACACGAAATTTTGCGCTAGGACTTTGCCGTCCTACACATATTTTTGTGCATTATTTTTACTATTTTATTTTTCTGTGCGCGCGATGACCCTCAGTCACTCACCACTTTTACGTCATTAGAAAGAGGAATAAAAAGAAATTAATAAATAGATAAAAAGTAAAGATCAAAACATTAAAAACATAAGACATCAAAACCTGCACTCTAATCCTAATTTAGCCATAAGCAACTCTAAACAGGTGGGTTTTAAGTTGAGATTTAAAGGCTCTCAGTGTTTCAACTGTTTTACAGTTTTCTGGAAGTTTGTTCCAGATTTGTGGTGCGTAGAAACTGAATGCTGCTTCTCAGCCTCAATCCAGTCAGTGAGTCAAATTTACATTTTAGACACGGTCAAATTTTATCATTTAAACATCAGTTCAAGCTCCTGTTTGCTGTTTTTAATTTAATGCTTTATTTATTTATATTTGGAAATTATATTTTGAAAATTTGGCACCAAACTTTTTGGTTACAATTTCATATTTTATTAACCTTAATTTATTCTCTAATATTAATCTATATGCTGTCCAGTATTTGCATTATTTCCACAATAAACATGAGTGTTTAATTATTTTACAGCTGTTTACTGTTCAGTACAGCAGCATTTTGAATTATACTTTTATGTTTTCAACAATGACGTATCACGGCCATTGTAGTTGGAAAAAAAGAGTACATTTTTGTGTGAAAAATTCTGAAATTTTGAGATTAATCTAATTTTTTTTTTATAAAACTTATGGAAAATTTCTGAATTTGAAAAGTCAAACATTTCCAAGAAAAATTCTCATAAGTCTTCTAAAAAAAATTTATTTCTGAGTTTGAAAAATGACAAATTTTCAGAAATCTCTACGTTTTTTTACTTCTCCTTTTTTTCTATCTATTAAGGTCCAAACACGCAGTTAGAAAAATGCTAATCTTTTTTTTTTTTAAATCACTATTAATTAGTGTTAACTCGGATTTTTATGCATATCCAAAGGAACTAATAAGATTAAAATTTAACTAGAAAATTCCTGCAGAAATTTTAAAGGGGCATGCCAAAGTGTGCCCGTCGGCTTTGAGCCAGCGTTATGTTAAAAATTTGCGTTAATGCTAAAGAAAGCTGCAACGTAGTCAATAACCTGTGGAGAGGCAGAAGCATGTTGACTAAGCTGTACTTGTACCATTCATTATGTTAAAATTAATGCATAAGCTAAAATTAGCCAGTATGCTAATGTTAGCCTAAATGCTGGCAGTAGCATGTGGAGCAACAGGACCATGTTGTTTTAATTTTACTGCTCCATTCAGTATACATGTGTAATAAATGAGAAAATTAGCTAATAGCTAACTTTAGGTAAAAGTGCTAGTACACTAGTCAACGGAAGTGAAATGCTAATGTTTGTGCTAATGTTAATGAACTGCCTTGCTGCGCAAGGCAGTTCACTATCCTGAGAAATAAATAACATAAAAAAAGCTTATATTATTGCACCGCCTACGGCGGTGCACTAACACGAGAGGAATATGCAGACTTTTATTTTGAAACTTTCAGTTAGCGTCTTTTTAACTACCACACCGATTCATTGTGTTACTGTAGTTTGTTTAAACCAGTCACATAAAGCACAAAAGAGGAAATACCTGATGTGAAAAATGCCAAGGCTTTTATTTTGAAACTTTCAGTAAACTTCATTTTAACTACCACACCAATTCATTGTGTTACAGTAGTTTGTTTAAACCAGTCACATAAAGGCCAAAAGAGTAATGACCTGATGTGAAAAATGTCAAGGCTTTTATTTTGAAACTTTCAGTAAGCTTTATTTACAATAGCTTTACAATAGCTATTTTATTTACAGTGGATTACACACTAATCCAATGTGTAACTGTGGTTTGGTTAATCCAGCTATATAATGCCCCATACAGCAAGCAGATCTAAGAGCCAGCTCATCACTATGTGCTATTTGAGAGTTCCACCATGTTGTAGTTCTGACCTTCAGTCATTGTAGTTCTAAAGAGCAGCTCAACTATCGTGTGAGTGAGACACAAAGGGATAAACAGATTCTAACGGTTTGAAGCAGTTAGTTTATCTGAACAAAGCAGTCCAAACATTTCCATCCTATTCAGGATCTTTTAGAGTGATCCGAAAACCGTGTGAAGCATATAGTCAAGGGGGCTCAAATGCTAATGTTTGTGCTAATGTTAATGAACTGCCTTGCTGCGCAAGGCAGTTCACTATCCTGAGAAATAAATAACATAAAAAAGGCTAATATTATTGCACCGCCTTCGGCGGTGCACTAACACTAGAGGAATAGGCAGACTTTTAATTTGAAACTTTCAGTAAGCTTCATTTTAATGACCACGCTAATTCAATGTGCAACTCTGGTTTGTTTAAACCAGTCCCATAAAGCCCAAAAGACCAATAACCTGATGTGAAAAATGTCAGGGCTTTTATTTTGAAATTTTCAGTAAGCTTCATTTTAAATAGACACACTAATCCAATGTGTAACAGTGGTTTGGTTAATCCACCAATATAATACCCAAAACAGCAAGTAGCTCTACATTCCAGCTCAGCCCTCCTCTGTAATAACTGAATGATCCGCCATGTTGTAGTTCTGACCTTCTGCTCTGCCCTCTGTATTAAGGAGTTCCGCCATGTTTAGAACTACAGAGACCTTGTAGGCCAAACCAGCAGTTGCCATAGCGATCAAGCCTCTGCCAACTGCTGTGTGTGTGTGAGAGACACTTCATGCAACTTTGAGAACACCCAGTCACTTTTAATGAAAAAAGCAGTCTGAACGACCCCTTCCAGTTCAGGAACCGTTATGCCGATCCAAAAACCGTTTGAAGCATATGAGAGGGCTACTTGTCGTCTCCGATAGTCCTGTGATTCATATCTGTAGGTCATTCACAATAATTGCACTGATGAGAGAAATATGGTGTGTGCAGAGCTCAGTAATTTTTCAAAAACCTATATTAAACACTGAGGAGGAGCGTCAGTTGGTCATGTCCCATCACTTTGCTCTGAAGCATCTGGACAGAAAACCGTAAGCCCTAGAAAAATTTTGAAAACATTTTACCGGAGCAGACATGCGGTGCTATTTCCTGACCAACTTTCATACCAATAGCACAAGTTTTGCGGCCATGAGAGCGATTTCAAAATTGTTTTTGGGTCAAAATTCCACTCTGTTTCTCACTCTAAAAAAGCGGCAGTTGGTGTCAGTTACACTCTGCGCTTCGGCAGTTGGAAATTTCGCTCGTTTTTCGCTTTTTACGTCGCCGTCGTAACTCCGATCCCCAATAAAAATAATAGCTCACTTGCCGGGATTGAGCCGCACGTTTTGATACCACTTTTGTGGGTCGGCATGCAGCGGTACGAGCCGCATTAACGGTAACGGAAGAATAATAAATTATTTTTATAACTAGAAAATTCCTGCAGAAATTTTAAAGGGGCATGCCAAAGTGTGCCCGTCGGCTTTGACGCAGCGCTTTGATGCTAAAAATGAGCATTAATGCTAAAGAAAGCTGCAATGTAGTCAATTACCTGTGGAGAGGCAGAAGCATGTTGACTAAGCTGTACTTGTACCTTTCATTATGTTAAAATTAATGCATAAGCTAAAATTTGCCAATATACCAATGTTAGCCTAAATGCTGGCAGTAGCATGTGGAGCAACAGGACCATGTTGTTTTAATTTTACTACTCCATTCAGTATACTAAACATGTCTAATTAATGAGAAAATTAGCTAAAAGCTAACTATAGGTAAAAGTGCTAGTGCACTAGTCAAAGACAGTGAAATGCTAACTTTTGTACAAATGCTAATGAATTGCCTTGCGCACTATCCTGAGAAATAAATAACATAAAAAAACGCTAATATTATTGCACCGCCTACGGCGGTGCACTAAAAGTTGAGGAATATGCAGACTTTTAATTTGAAATTTTCAGTTAGCTTCATTTTAATGACTATGCTAATTCAATGTGCAACTGTGGTTTGTTTAAACCAGTCACATAAAGCACAAAAGAGGAAATACCTGATGTGAAAAATGTCAAGGCTTTTATTTTGAAATTTTCAGTAAGCTTCACTTTTGTTACACATTGGATTAATGGCCACATTAATCCAATGTGTAACAGTCCAGCTATATAAAGCCCAAAACAGCAAGTAGGTCTAAATGCCAGCTCAGCCCTATGTGCTATTTGAGAGTAGTTCTGACCTTCAGTCATTGTAATTCTAAAGAGCAGCTCAACTATCGTGTGAGTGAGACACAAAGAGAGAAACAGAATTCTGTTTGAAGCAGTTCATTTATCTGAACAAAGCAGTCCAAACATCTCCTTCCTATTCAGGATCTTTTAGAGTGATCCGAAAACCGTGTGAAGCATTTAGTCAAGAGGGCTCAAATGCTAATGTTTGTGCTAATGTTAATAAACTGCCTTGCTGCGCAAGGCAGTTTACTATCCTGAGAAATAAATAACATAAAAAAGGCTAATATTATTGCACCGCCTTCGGCGGTGCACTGACGTGAGAGGAATATGCAGGCTTTTATTTTGAAAGTATCAGTAAGCCTTATTTTAATGACCACGCTAATTCAATGTGCAACTCTGGTTTGCTTAAACCAGTCCCATAAAGCCCAAAAGACCAATAACCTGATGTGAAAAATGTCAGGGCTTTTATTTTGAAATTTTCAGTAAGCTTCATTTTAAATAGACACACTAATCCAATGTGTAACAGTGGTTTGGTTAATCCACCAATATAATGCCCAAAACAGCAAGTAGCTCTACATTCCAGCTCAGCCCTCCTCTGTAATAACTGAATGATCCGCCATGTTGTAGTTCTGACCTTCTGCTCTGCCCTCTGTATTATGGTGTTTCACCATGTTTAGAACTACAGTGACCTTGTAGGCCAAACCAGCAGTTGCCATAGCGATCAAGCCTCTGCCAACTGCTGTGTGTGTGTGAGAGACACTTCATGCAACTTTGAGAACACCCAGTCACTTTTCATGAAAAAAGCAGTCTGAACGACCCCTTCCAGTTCAGGAACCGTTATGCCGATCCAAAATCCGTTTGAAGCGTATGAGAGGGTTACTTGTCGTCTCCGATAGTCCCGTGATTCATATCTGTAGGTTATTCACAATAATTGCACTGATGAGAGAAATATGGTGTGTGCAGAGCTCAGTAACTTTTCAAAAACCTATATTAAACACTGAGGGGGAGCGTCAGTTGGTCATGTCCCATCACTTTGCTCTGAAGCACCTGGACAGAAAACCGTAAGCCCTAGAGAAATTTTGAAAACATTTTACCGGAGCAGACATGCGGTGCTATTTCCTGACCAACTTTCATACCAATAGCACAAGTTTTGCGGCCATGAGAGCGATTTCAAAATTATTTTTGGGTCAAAATTCCACCCTGTTCCTCACTCTAAAAAGCGGCAGTTGGTTTCAGTTACACTCTAGGGTTTCGGCAGTTGGAAATTTCGCTCGTTTTTTGCTTTTTACGTCGCCGTTGTAACTCCGATCCCCAATAAAAGTAATAGCACCCATCTCGGCATCGAGCCGCACGATTTGATACCACTTTTGTGGGTGGGCACGCAGCGGTACGAGCCGCATTAACGGTGACGGAAGAATAATAAATAACTAGAAAATTCCTGCAGAAATTTTAAAGGGGCATGCCAAAGTGTGCCCGTCGGCTTTGACGCAGCGTTATGATGTTAAAAATTAGCATTAAGCAATCATGCTTAAGAAAGCTTCAGTGTGGTCAATAACCTGCGGGGAGTCAGAAGCATGTTTTCTTAAGCTGTACTCGTACGGTAGTATGAGCATTTTTGCTCATTTTAGTATGTTGCATAAGCTAAAATGAGCCAAAATGCTAACAATAGCATGAATGCTATTGGAGCATCAGTAGCATGTTGTCTGTCATTACTTGCGTCACACATGGCAGACCAATCCTTGCTCCGACCAAGCTTCCAACCAACAAAAAACCTGACCTGTGTAACAGGTCACAAACACGAAAAAAGTCTTTTTAAATCCTGAAATTATTCAAATAAATTCTTCATAAACCCAATATATTACCCGGATAACAGTTTATATATTAACCTGATAACAGTTTATGACGGAGTATTTCCTTGCAAACGGCTACGTTTTTAGCCTTAGCTCTCTGCTAAAGGAAAAGTACAACACGATGAAAATGTAAGAAAATAAAAACAAAACTCACCAAAACCGATGTAACTTAGTTCTCATTAAATCCCAGTCAGTTTTCGACCAGGTAATTTATGTTTTCTCAACTATATTAAGCGTTTCCGTTCATCACCGCTCTTTTCCTACGAATCCTCTTCTGCTCTCTGTCAGGTTTGTGATCTGTAGCATCACCCAGGCGCCGCGTCTGTGCCGCTGGTTCCTTAAAGGAGCAGCGACGTTATTTTCTGTCCACAGACTTTTAATCAACTATTTATTCTTATTTATGTCAGATTTTAACATGGGGGGACATATGTGTAATGGTTATAGTCTTGAATCAGTAGTATAATGCTGAAAACACAAGAAGTTGTAAATACCAGTAAACCCTACAGTGCAGTCCTGGGGAGCTGCAGTTCCAGACACTGTGTTCTTCTGTTGCTATGGTAATTAATCCCCTGCAGCTGTGAGAGCCAAAGAGCGGGAAAATGCTCTTCAGACACAGTTTCTATACTTGGGAGACACCAGGCGTCAGTCTGAAGGACCCTGACAAAAAGCATAAGCCCTAGCAAATTTTTGTAAACATTGTACATGAGCAGGCATGTGTATCTATGTTATGACCAACTTTCAGATCAATAGGGCGATATTTATGCCTGTGAGGGGGATTTAAAAAGGGTTTTTGAGTCAGCCATAAACAGTCCTGTGTGTGTGTTTCATAGAGAAAGATTACTGATTCTGTGAGACACAAAATCTCAAATTTTTTCGTTTTTATTAATTTATGTAATCATTTTAACTCCAATCCCCAATAAAAGTAATAGCTCCCTTCTCGGGTACGAGCCGCACGTTTTGATACCACTTTTGTGGGTGGGTACGCAGCGGTACGAGCCGCATTAACGGTGACGGAAGAATAAATATATAACTAGAAAATTCCTGCAGAAATTTTAAAGGGGCATGCCAAAGTGTGCCCGTCGGCTTTGACGCAGCGTTATGATGTTAAAAATTAGCATTAATGCTAAAGAAAACTGCTACGTAGTCAATAACCTGTGGAGAGGCAGAAGCATGTTGACTAAGCTGTACTTGTACCATTCATTATGTTAAAATTAATGCATAAGCTAAAATTTGCCAATATACCAATGTTAGCCTCAATGCTGGCAGTAGCATTTGGAGCAACAGGACCATGTTGTTTTAATTTTACTGTTCCATTCAGTATACTAAACATGTCTAATTAATGAGAAAATTAGCAAAAGCTAACTTTAGGTAAAAATGCTAGTGTATTAGTCAAAGACAGTGAAATGATAACTTTTGTACTGATGCTAATGAACTGCCTTGCTGCGCAAGGCAGTTCACTATCCTGAGAAGTAAATAACATAAAAAACACTAATATTATTGCACCGCCTACGGCGGTGCACTAACACGAGAGAAATGTGCAGACTTTTATTTTGAAACTTTCACTTAGCTTCATTTTAATGACTATGCTAATTCAATGTGAAACTTTGGTTTGTTTAAACCAGTCCCATAAAGCCCAAAAGAGCAATAAAATGTGAAAAATGTCAGGGCTTTTATTTTGAAATTTTTAGTAAGCTTCATTTCAAAAAACCACACTAATCCATTGTGTAACAGTGGTTTGGTTAATCCACCAATATAATGCCCAAAACAGCAAGTAGCTCTAAATTCCAGCTCAGCCCTCCTCTGTAATAACTGAATGATCCGCCATGTTGTAGTTCTGACCTTCTGCTCTGCCCTCTGTATTAAGGTGTTTCACCATGTTTAGAACTACAGAGACCTTGTAGGCCAAACCAGCAGTTGCCATAGCGATCAAGCCTCTGCCAACTGCTGTGTGTGTGTGAGAGACACTTCATGCAACTTTGAGAACACCCAGTCACTTTTCATGAAAAAAGCAGTCTGAACGACCCCTTCCCGTTCGGGAACCGTTATGCCGATCCAAAATCCGTTTGAAGCATATGAGAGGGTTACTTGTCGTCTCCGATAGTCCTGTGATTCATATCTGTAGGTAATTCACAGTAATTGCAGTGATGAGAGAAATATGGTGTGTGGTGAGCTCAGTAATTTTTCAAAAACCTATATTAAACACTGAGAGGGAGCGTCAGTTGGTCATGTCCCGTCACTTTGCTCTGAAGCACCTGGACAGAAAACCGTAAGCCCTAGAGAAATTTCGAAAACATTTTACCGGAGCAGACATGCGGTGCTATTTCCTGACCAACTTTCATACCAATAGCACAAGTTTTACGGCCATGAGAGCGATTTCAAAATTATTTTTGGGTCAAAATTCCACTCTGTTCCTCACTCTAAAAAAGCGGCAGTTGGTGTCAGTTACACTCTGCGGTTCGGCAGTTGGAAATTTCGCTCGTTTTTCGCTTTTTACGTTGCCATCGTAAGTCCGATCCCCAATAAAAATAATAGCAATAATGCCGGCATCGAGCCGCACGATTTGATACCACTTTTGTGGGTGGGCACGCAGCGGTACGAGCCGCATTAACGGTGATGGATGAATAATAAATAATAAAGAGGCGTTCTATTGGGTGTAGAACAATAGGTGCCTGCCATGCAATGCATGGAGGCAGTACTGACTTGCTTCGCAAGTCAGTACTGCTCTCCTTATGCATTGCTATGGCATGCCCCTAACTAGAAAATTCCTGCAGAAATTTTAAAGGGGCATGCCAAAGTGTGCCCGTCGGCTTTGACGCAGCGTTTTGATGCTAAAAATTAGCATTAATGCTAAAGAAAGCTGTAACATAGTCAATAACCTGTGGAGAGGCAGAAGCCTCATAATGAATGGTACTAAGCTGTACTTGTACCATTCATTTTGTTAAAATTAATGCATAAGCTAAAATATGCTAATGTTAGCCTAAATGCTGGCAGTAACATTTGAAATCAACAGGACCATGTTGTTTTCATTTTACATGCTCCAGTCAGTATACTAAACATATCTAATTAATGAGATAATTAGCTATTAGCTAACTTTAGGTAAAAGTGCTAGTGCACTAGTCAAAAACTGTGAAATGCTAATGTTAATGAACTGTTCACTATGCTGAGAATAAATAACATAAAAAAGTGTAATATTATTATTAACCTGAGGGGAATATGCACTTTTATTTTGAAACTTTCAGTTAGCTTCTTTTTAAGTACCACACCAATTCAATGTGTAACAGTAGTTTGTTTAAACCAGTCACATAAAGCACAAAAGAGGAAATACCTGATGTGAAAAATGTCAAGGCTTTTATTTTGATATTTTCAGTAAGCTTCATTATTGTTACACATTGGATTAATGGCCACATTAATCCAGCGTGTAACAGTCCAGCTATAAAAAAGCTGATGGTGTGGTGATGCAGAGGTTAGGATCTCAGCAAGCAGCAGTGGAAACCTTCCAAATCTCATCTCGCACAAGTGAAAAGCTGTAATGAGAAGCAAAATAAATGGCCATTAAAAAAGAGGTGTAAAAATACATTTTTTAAATAATTTTTAAAAACTTTTTAGAAGTTCTGAGGCTTGTAAGCAGGACCGAGATATTTTTCACAACTGTTGCAAACATCTATATATTTTACAACTTGGCTCAAAATATAATGAAAAAGCAGAGATTAAACAAATAAATATAAAGGGTTTTAAATATGTTAATTTAAAAAATAAATTTTATCCAAATGAACCAAGTCTTTTACTGTATGAATAAATGAGGACTATGAGGATTAAGCTGTTAATATGCTGCTCCGGTCAGACAACTTCAAATGTGTAAGCTATGCTCCACCGTTAGCCTCCATGTTTACTTCCGCAAACACTGAGCTCTTCTTCTTTTTATGGCGGTTGGCGGAACACCGAGAACGCGGACGCTATTGCGCCCTCTACTGCACATGCGGGACACTTTCAGGTCGTTTGCCCGTTCACTCTGCAGAACACATACAGGTCGCATTTACTGGTAGTGTGAACGGCCCGGGCAAAAACAAAATAAAAATCGGAATTACCAAAAAAGTCAGAATTGGATCACTTCAGGCTGCAGGGTGAACGCACCCAAAAACACCTGAAAGGCTTCAACTGCGAACCACCATCTTCGCGAAACGTAGCTACATAAGCTTCAACTATAAACCAGACGCCCTTAACACTCACATCGATCGGTGTGGACTCGCAGTAGTATGAAGTCATTGGGATCTGCCCACTGCTGTGCTTCTAACACAAGCAAAATAAAAACCGCACCCTCCCAGGTGGAAAAATATCTCACATAATGCCGGTATATGACTATATATCACATATAAAGATACGAAAGAAATTACATGATAATTAAAAACACCACAGCAATTTATTCTTTAGCGTCTTGTGGGCGTACAAACATTTAGCTTCCCGTAATAATCCAGAAAAATCCTGTTCCATCAAGCTAGCAAGTACGGAATCAGAGCCACAACGAAATATTCCACAGCAATTAAACTTTTAAAATCGACCAACTTTCTCAAACAACACATTAAATCTAACAACTGTAAGCATTTACAATAATATTCTAATCAAATTAAAAATTAAAATACTATATTTTATGGAGAAAACACAAACACGTCTTACCTTGACCGTAGCAGACTCGGAAGCAGAGAGTGCCAGAAAGTTCCAGAAGCTTCAGCGGCTTGGGAATTCATGTCAGCCAATCAGAGATTGGCATTTTCCAGCGTGTATGACGTGTCATTCAGCTGACCAGTCAGCTCAGCAAAACAACAATTAAAAAAATGCAACAAAATAGCTTTTTTGAGACTGTCAACACAGCTGGCTGGCAGATTTAGCACCTTACGTCACAGGCATAGATACATGATGTTACGTGTCAGCCAATCGGAGATTGACATTTTCCAGCGAGTATGACATACTCTTCTGTTGACCGGTCAGCTTTGCTAAACAACAAATGTTAAAAAGGCAACAACAATAGTTAAAATGCTTATTTTTAAAAGAGACTGAGCAAGGCAGTCTACAAACCTGAGAGGGGGAAAAAATAGCTGAAATGCTTATTTTAGTGGACTGCTTCTCAAGGCAGTCTACAAACCTGAGACAAAAAAAATAGCTAAACTGCTTACTTTAACCCTTTAATGCATGAATTATGATTATGCATTAATGAATTATGATCATTTGTGTCAGGATTTTTTTCAATTTTTTTTTATTTTCTTGACGCATAAAAACTGGTACGAAAATATTTTTTTGTTAAAAAAAAGATTTAATTTAATTTTTTTTGTGATCAATTGTAATTTTCTCCAAATACAAAGTTATTATTTCAAAAATGCATCAGTAGTATTGTTCTTTAGGGGTTATATGATGTAACAATATTTTTTTACCTGCAGGAGTTGTCTACAGTAGAAGGAGGAACAGGGTCTTAGCTTAAAATGCTCATTTTAAGAAAGACTGAGGTAAATATACTAACCAGATACCAAAGCAAAAATGGGTAAAGTGCTTATTTTAAGAAAGACTGATGTAAATGTACTAACCTGACAGGAAAAAGTTACTAAAAATTGCTAGAATGCTTATTTTAAATAAGACTGATGTAAACACAAAGTCAGATTTGATGAAAAAAGCAGTCTGAACGACCCCTTCCCCTACAAGATCCGTAAGGCCGATGAAAAAACTGTTTGAAGTGTATGAGAGGGCTTTTTGTCTTCCCTGATATTTATTTCTCAGGATATTTATTGATATTTATTTCAGTAAACTGCCTTGCTGCGCAAGGCAGTTTACTATCCTGAGAAATAAATAACAAAAAACTTTAATATTATTGCACCGCCAATGGCGGTGCACTAATATGGCGGGTCAAATGCTAATGTTTGTGCTAATGTTAATGAACTGCCTTGCTGCGCAAGGCAGTTCACTATCCTGAGCGAAAAAAAAGGTAAAAAAAACTGAATATTATTGCACCGCCTACGGCGGTGCACTAATGTGAGAGGAATATGCAGACTTTTATTTTGAAACTTTCAGTAAACTTCATTTTAACTACCACACCAAATCATAGTGTTACAGTAGTTTGTTTAAACCAGTCACATAAAGGCCAAAAGAGTAATGACCTGATGTGAAAAATGTCAAGGCTTTAGTTAGGAGTTAGTTAGGCTGCAAAGAAATATACAGGCTTTTATTTAGACATTTTTAGTAAGCTTAATTTTAAATGGCCACACTAATCCAATGTGTAACAGTGGTTGGGTTAAAGCAGTGATATAATGCCCAGAAAACTCTGCCCTGCTTGTAGATATAACACTCTGTTCACCCTCCTTCTGTAGTAACTCAAAAACCTATATAAAACACTGGGGAAGAAGCGTCAGTTGGTCATGTCCCATCACTTTGCTCTGAAGCACCTGGACAGAAAATCGTAAGCTCTAGAAAAATTTCGAAAACATTTTACCGGAGCAGACATGCGGTGCGATTTCATGACCAACTTTCATACCAATAGAGCAATTTTTGTAGGCATGAGAGCGATTTCAAAATTATTTTTGGGTCAAATTCCACCCTGTTTCTCACTCTAAAAAAGCGGCAGTTGGTTTCAGTTACACTCTAGGTTTCGGCAGTTGGAAATTTTGCTCGTTTTTCGCTTTTTACGTCGCCGTCGTAACTCCGATCCCCAATAAAAGTAATAGCTCCCTTCTCGGGAACGAGCCGCACGTTTTGATACCACTTTTGTGGGTGGGCACGCAGCGGTACGAGCCGCATTAACGGTAATGGAAGAAGATGTTATAATACTAGAAAATTCCTGCAGAAATTTTAAAGGGGCATGCCAAAGTGTGCCCGTCGGCTTTGAGCCAGCGTTATGTTAAAAATTTGCGTTAATGCTAAAGAAAGCTGCAACGTAGTCAATAACCTGTGGAGAGGCAGAAGCATGTTGACTAAGCTGTACTTGTACCATTCATTATGTTAAAATTAATGCATAAGCTAAAATTAGCCAGTATGCTAATGTTAGCCTAAATGCTGGCAGAAGCATGTGGAGCAACAGGACCATGTTGTTTTAATTTTACTGCTCCATTCAGTATACATGTGTAATAAATGAGAAAATTAGCTAATAGCTAACTTTAGGTAAAAGTGCTAGTACACTAGTCAACGGAAGTGAAATGCTAATGTTTGTGCTAATGTTAATGAACTGCCTTGCTGCGCAAGGCAGTTCACTATCCTGAGAAATAAATAACATAAAAAAAGCTTATATTATTGCACCGCCTACGGCGGTGCACTAACACGAGAGGAATATGCAGACTTTTATTTTGAAACTTTCAGTTAGCGTCTTTTTAACTACCACACCGATTCATTGTGTTACTGTAGTTTGTTTAAACCAGTCACATAAAGCACAAAAGAGGAAATACCTGATGTGAAAAATGCCAAGGCTTTTATTTTGAAACTTTCAGTAAACTTCATTTTAACTACCACACCAATTCATTGTGTTACAGTAGTTTGTTTAAACCAGTCACATAAAGGCCAAAAGAGTAATGACCTGATGTGAAAAATGTCAAGGCTTTTATTTTGAAACTTTCAGTAAGCTTTATTTACAATAGCTTTACAATAGCTTTTTTATTTACAGTGGATTACACACTAATCCAATGTGTAACTGTGGTTTGGTTAATCCAGCTAAATAATGCCCCATACAGCAAGCAGATCTAAGAGCCAGCTCATCCCTATGTGCTATTTGAGAGTTCCGCCATGTTGTAGTTCTGACCTTCAGTCATTGTAGTTCTAAAGAGCAGCTCAACTATCGTGTGAGTGAGACACAAAGGGATAAACAGATTCTAACGGTTTGAAGCAGTTAGTTTATCTGAACAAAGCAGTCCAAACATTTCCATCCTATTCAGGATCTTTTAGAGTGATCCGAAAACCGTGTGAAGCATATAGTCAAGGGGGCTCAAATGCTAATGTTTGTGCTAATGTTAATGAACTGCCTTGCTGCGCAAGGCAGTTCACTATCCTGAGAAATAAATATCATAAAAAAGGCTAATATTATTGCACCGCCTACGGCGGTGCAATAATATTAGAGGAATAGGCAGACTTTAATTTGAAACTTTCAGTAAGCTTCATTTTAATGACCACGCTAATTCAATGTGCAACTCTGGTTTGTTTAAACCAGTCCCATAAAGCCCAAAAGACCAATAACCTGATGTGAAAAATGTCAGGGCTTTTATTTTGAAATTTTCAGTAAGCTTCATTTTAAATAGACACACTAATCAATGTGTAACAGTGGTTTGGTTAATCCACCAATATAATACCCAAAACAGCAAGTAGCTCTACATTCCAGCTCAGCCCTCCTCTGTAATAACTGAATGATCCGCCATGTTGTAGTTCTGACCTTCTGCTCTGCCCTCTGTATTAAGGTGTTTCACCATGTTTAGAACTACAGAGACCTTGTAGTCCAAACCAGCAGTTGCCATAGCGATCAAGCCTCTGCCAACTGCTGTGTGTGTGTGAGAGACACTTCATGCAACTTAGAGAACACCCAGTCACTTTTAATGAAAAAAGCAGTCTGAACGACCCCTTCCCGTTCGGGAACCGTTATGCCGATCCAAAAACCGTTTGAAGCATATGAGAGTGCTACTTGTCGTCTCTGATAGTCTTGTGATTCATATCTGTAGGTCATTCACAATAATTGCACTGATGAGAGAAAAATGGTGTGTGGTGAGCTCAGTAATTTTTCAAAAACCTATATTAAACACTGAGAGGGAGCGTCAGTTGGTCATGTCCTGTCACTTTGCACTGAAGCACCTGGACAGAAAACCGTAAGCCCTAGAAAAATTTTGAAAACATTTTACCGGAGCAGACATGCGGTGCTATTTCCTGACCAACTTTCATACCAATAGCACAAGTTTTGCGGCCATGAGAGCGATTTCAAAATTGTTTTTGGGTCAAAATTCCACTCTGTTTCTCACTCTAAAAAAGCGGCAGTTGGTGTCAGTTACACTCTGCGCTTCGGCAGTTGGAAATTTCGCTCGTTTTTCGCTTTTTACGTCGCCGTCGTAACTCCGATCCCCTATAAAAATAATAGCTCACTTGCCGGGATTGAGCCGCACGTTTTGATACCACTTTTGTGGGTCGGCATGCAGCGGTACGAGCCGCATTAACGGTAACGGAAGAATAATAAATTATTTTTATAATAATAAAGAGACATTCTATTGGGTGTAGAACAATAGGTGCCTGCCATGCAATGCATGGAGGCAGTACTGACTTGCTTCGCAAGTCAGTACTGCTCTCCTTATGCATTGCTATGGCATGCCCCTAATAATAAAGAGACATTCTATTGGGTGTAGAACAATAGGTGCCTGCCATGCAATGCATGGAGGCAGTACTGACTTGCTTCGCAAGTCAGTACTGCTCTCCTTATGCATTGCTATGGCATGCCCCTAATTAAAAATAATAAAACGCTCATCCTGAACGTCACTGGTCTGTTGAACAGCAGCTGAAGAGAAAATCAGGACGTTTCTGTGGAATAAAATGACTCACGTTGTTTCCGTGTCTGCGGCGAAACAAATCGGGACGAGTTTGTTGGCGTCGCTTTCCTTCGGGGTCCAGCTCAGAGTGACCTCTGCTTTCCCGTCCGACCCGCGTCTGAACTCCTTGGTCACGTTTTGGGGGCCGCTGACCTGGAAGCCCTGGATCCTTCAGAGAGTAAACAGGACAGGTGTGTAAATGCATGCAGAAATGTTGCAGGAAGCGGCGTCGCGGCGTCGCGGCGGCCCGTACTGCGCGCTCTGAGCCTGGGCCTCCGCGTGGAGCTGCAGCGTCTGACCCACGCTGGCGTGGAGAACGTCTCCGTGCGACGGCGTCCGGGACAGGAACAGGGGCAGAAGGTCACCGGCCACGCAGCTCGATGTCGGAGAGAGGACTGAATCAAAAACACAGAAAGATTTAATCAAAAGTGATAAATGGGTCAAGAGCCATTAAGCCGTCCGATGTTATAAATGTAAGAAATGTTTTAGATCAAATATGATTATATCGCCTTCTCCAGTTTTTCTGCTGTCTTTTTATTCAGCTTAACGATATTATTATATTATATTATATTATGTTATTTTATTTGTTTATAAATACTTCTAAATAAACAATATAATGTAGTATAATAATAATATTTTATATTTAATATAACCAGAGACTTTATTCAACAAAATAAAGTAAAATGTGTATATATATATATATATATATATATATATATATATATATATATATATATATATATATATATATATATTTGGTGATATATATATATATATATATATATATATATATATAATTGTCTTTAATCACTAGATGATTCGTGAATACATTTAATACTGTAATCTGTATATGAAAACAACTCGGGAATATTCGTGAGAATTCAGTGATGCCTTGCTAAGCGGTTTATTTGGCTGAATGAGTCGTTGGTTCAGCGGGTGAATTGAAGCCTCACCGTCCACCACGAACTGCAGCTTCAGGCTGCAGAGCGGAGGCAGGCCGGGGCTGGAGGCCTCCCGGGTCGCCGTACTTCCGTCTGCGTACGTCAGCGTCACGTTTTTGGTGGAGAAATCCTCCACGGTCAGTTCAAACACGTGTTGGCCAAGTTGGAGCTCACCTGAGCCTCTCAGCGTACAGGTACCCTGAAAAATGAGTATTTAAAAAGAAAGATGGCTGACAATCACCTGATGGTTCCATCTGTAAAACTCTCTCTATGTGTAAAATACTGTGAGGTTTAAAACAGTATCTGACATCAGATCGGGTCAGATTACCTCATCCAGAGCGAAGTTTGCTGGGGCGCCGGAAGCGAAGCGGCATCTCACCGCGTCTTCATCTGGGTCATGAGCCAGAAGGCGAAGATGGGTGAAGCAGTTCTGAGAAACCCTGCAGGAACATTTTCATTTCCCATCAGGTCAAACTCTGTACTTTTCAACCGTATTTCCCTAACAAGCCGTGTTAGATGAAACCAGGCGGTTTCCGGTACCGTAAGGAAGCCACGGTTGCGGTGACGGGACAGTTGTTGATGCGGTAGGAGTCTGATCTGACTCCCAGGTCCAGCTCTGCGTGGCTCTCCCAGTTGGATTTGTGCTCCAGATTATTGTCCCAGCAGCAGCCGGAACCTCTGAGAGTGAAGAAGTCAAAACCAGGATGTGAAAACATCATCATCGTTCATCTAAAACACTAAATGTTTTTAAAGTTTTCCTTTTCATTTCTCCAAATAAATCCTGGAAAAATCCTAATTTACTGCTCCAGTCACTGATAGTCGCTCTACTACTGCCCCCTGGCGGCCAACACGGGAGACAAACATGATTTTTTTGTGTATAATGATTATTATCATATTTAGTAGCTTTGATTATTGCATATTACACACATTTACTGCAGCATCCACGGTGCACAGAGAAGCGCTATCACAGATCCTTCCCTTCCCAGCAGCTGTCAGAACCATCACTGCTCCCAAAATCTCAACAAGTCATTAAAATTTAAATTATTGTAAATATTCTGTTGCTTAATGCACTATCTACAGGAACATATTCTATAAGTTTTAATTCTGTATGCTACCTTTTGAATAACTACACAGCTTTGTTTTTTAATCCTGTAAATTCGCCCATATAATCTCTTATTCCTATTTTTCTGTTTTCACATTCAATGTAAATTTACATCCTTCTGTCTGCCTGTTACTTTTCTGCTTCTATATTTCTATCCTATTTAATGTTTACTGTCTTATACATATTTTATATTAACATGGACTTTATGTAAAATGATGGAGAATAAATAACTGAGAATAAAGCAAAATAATATGAGAGCTAAATTATAATGATATGAGAATAAACTTATATTACCAGAATAAAGTCACAATATTAGGAAAATGAAATAGTACCATTATGAATGATAACATGAAAAATAAAACATTAAAAAGAGGAATGTTGAGCATCTTGTGAAGTTATGCTTTGGAATCAGTTTACACTGAATCTTTGAACACATTTATCCTCACAGCTTAAAAATAAAATATTTGGCCTGAATACTTGGCAGGAAAATGTTCTTCAACTTGAGCAGTTTAATGTACGGCCAGGCTGAACGTCATAATTTACCTTATACTAATAATGAAAACCATCTTGTACTAATGCCAGTAATAATAACCGAGTCGTCTGAGAACAAAAGGTTCTCAGTTCTCAGAAGTTTTCAAAAGAAAGATTTGCATGACCTGAAAGCTTTCTGGTAAATTGTAAATATGAGGAAGCATCAGCTGTTGTTATTCTCTGCTTTTGTTCTGCTAAAGCTGTCAGCCAAACAAAGACATTCAGGTGTTGACGTGACGCCGAGTTGGAATGAAACTCAGAGGGGCAACAATCCACCGCATTTCTCAGGGTGTGGCAACTTTAATCTCTTTGCTTTCTTTGAAATAGAAAGTACTCCTGGATCAGGGCTTTTTATGTTTTAATCTCTTTTCTCAAACCTCCAGTGGGTCAAAGAAGATGGCCGCTCATACTGAGCCTGGCTCTGGTTCTGCTGGAGGTTTCTTCTCGTTAATGAGGAGTTTACCTTTCCACTGTCGCCACATGCATCTCAGGATGAGGGATTACTGCCAAGTCAGCGACTTGATGCAACAAAATGAAACCGATTTGAATAATAAACTGAACCTAACGATGATCATATCAGATGAACCAGAATCTGGAATAAAATGCCTGCAGATGACATGCTGTGCATTTATACAGCATGAATAAACTGAATGTAATCAAACAGATTATTGGATGCAGTTTGGATGTGGAGAGAAAACATTTCCAACTCAGCCTTTAAGATGTCCTGTCTGACATTAGATACATTGTATTTAAACTTTATTTTAACGTCGTAACTGGCTGCTTTGAGAGCTTGACAGAAATATTCTCCATCTTCCTGAATCAGATTTACATTTTCTCTCAATAATAGGTTATTTTTGTCAGGGTTGTATTGTGTATTAATGACGCCTTATAGATACATTTTCATTCCTCCTGCAGTCTAAACCTGCCAAACTGTTTACAGAACATAAAAGTCTTATGTTAATAAAACCCTGGACCTCATCTGGACCTCATCATTTCCACAGCCACACAGCAGCTGCTGCAGCTGCACCACCATTATCAGGAAACTTTGTTTTGATTGGCTCAGAAAGTCAGACTGTCCACATAAAACTAGAGCAGAGCTGCAACGTTTTCTACATCTAATGAACTCAAACTACCAGCAAAGTGTATATATATATATATATATATATATATATATATATATATATATATATATATATATTCTTGTATAATCTTCCCAGTGTTCCCGTTCAGAGACTCATATTCAGTTATGAAAGCAACAGAATAAACAGATAAGATTATAAACTTTCTGCCTTTTGGGGCATCAAAAAGCTGTAAAATGTAAATAATAATAAATCTGATGTGGATTGAAAATATACACTTTAATTCATTTAAACGTTAATTTACCTGCTGATGTTGGATCAGCTGATTGTGGTTCAACAGTAACTAGGTTTAGTTTTTATTTTCTCACTGAGTTTATATTTCCTGAATTTTCACTTTCAGTACAAAAACAGTCGTGCTGTGGATTTCTACTGGGTTTTATTTCATTTTGTTTATTGTACTTTTGAGCCATTGCAGCAGCCGCCCCTCAGCAGTTGGCGCCCTGGGCAACAGCCTGTATGGCAGCTAATCTGCTGTCACCGATTTCTGCAGGAAACTGAAACGTGCAGATAAACCTGGACCAGAGGACTGGTCAGTTCTGGTTCTGGTTGGTCAGTTCTGGTTCTGGTCGGTCAGTCCTGGTTCTGTTTGGTCAGTTCTGGTTCTGGTCGGTCAGTCCTGGTTCTGGTTCTGGTTGGTCAGTTTTGGTTCTGGTTGGTCAGTTCTGGTTCTGGTTGGTCAGTTCTGGTTCTGGTTGGTCAGTTCTAGTTCTGTTTGGTCAGTTCTGGTTCTGGTTGGTCAGTTCTGGTTCTGGTTGGTCAGTTCTAGTTCTGGTTGGTCAGTTCTGGTTCTGGTTGGTCAGTTCTGGTTCTGGTTGGTCAGTTCTAGTTCTGGTTGGTCAGTTTTGGTTCTGGTTGGTCAGTTTTGGTTCTAGTTGGTCAGTTCTAGTTCTGTTTGGTCAGTTTTGGTTCTGGTTGGTCAGTTCTGGTTCTGGTTGGTCAGTCCTGGTTCTGGTTGGTCAGTTCTGGTTCAGTTTGGTCAGTTTTGGTTCTGGTTGGTCAGTTTTGGTTCTGTTTGGTCAGTTCTGGTTCTGTTTGGTCAGTTTTGGTTCTGGTTGGTCAGTCCTGGTTCTGGTTGGTCAGTCCTGGTTCTGGTTGGTCAGTTCTAGTTCTGTTTGGTCAGTTCTGGTTCTGTTTGGTCAGTTGTGGTTCTGGTTGGTCAGTTTTGGTTCTGGTTGATCAGTCCTGGTTCTGGTTGGTCAGTCCTGGTTCTGGTTGGTCAGTTGTGGTTCTGGTTGGTCAGTCCTAGTTCCGGTTGGTCAGTCCTGGTTCTGGTTGGTCAGTTGTGGTTCTGGTTGGTCAGTCCTGGTTCCGGTTGGTCAGTTCTGGTTCTGGTTGGTCAGTTCTGGTTCTGGTTGGTCAGTTTTGGTTCTGGTTGGTCAGTTCTGGTTCTGTTTGTTCAGTTTTGGTTCTAGTTGGTCAGTTCTGGTTCTGGTTGGTGTCAGTTCTGGTTCTGGTTGGTCAGTTCTGGTTCTGGTTGGTCAGTTTTGGTTCTAGTTGGTCAGTTCTGGTTCTGGTTGGTGAGATCTGGACTCACCTCAGAATGAAACTCGTCCCATTGGGCTGGAACGTTGCTGTTGTGCGTTCTTCAACCTGGCACCATCTGCCCAAAGAGTCCTGGTCCGTTTGGACCGCAGCCGACCGGTCCAGGTCCGAACACACCCCACCATCACAGAGCAGAGTCGACTGGTTCTGACAGCTGGTTCTGCCGTTTTGTCGGTGGTAGAAAGTCACCTGCAGGGTTCGAAAACATAAACATCCAGATGTTTCTGGAAAACTTCATCCTGATGTCCTGGATTTATTCCTTTGGACTTTTGTTGCTTTTTCACTCAGTTTCATCCCAATAAATTAGATATTTGGTTTTTTGTTACCAGTCAGATAAATCTATGAAAATATGAAAATGTTGGACAGCCAGAAAATATGATTTATGATGCAGCTGCCGGGTTCCGGCTCAGGTCTTTTCTGGGTTTTGCCCTTTTTTTAAGCATCATCAGGCAGAACAGGTCAGACTAAACGGGTTCAGCTGAGGAATAATGAGGTTTAAGAACCGAAAGTGGATGAAACAACAACCAAAGTCCAGAGAAAATCTTCAGAAAACTGATGATGAAGAGCAGTTTAGAGGAATGAAAGTGAAGAGAAACGGGAGTTTGATCACGACCTGCATGTAGCTTCAGTAGCTGTTTTTCTTCATTTAGGTTTTATCAGATGGAATAAGATTCAAAGACATTTTGTTGACATAAGTCATTACATGCTTGACAGCAGGTCTGGGTGACGCGGGTGTTCAGCGTGCCAAAAATATCTCCTTTTGTTTATTTCCAGTCTACCTGACGTGGCCGTTTCGTTTCTCCGGTTAGGAAACAGAATGTAGTAACTCCAACGAACTCAAACTTCAAATGTGACACAAACATTTTTCATGATTTGTTTTTTCTAATGAAGCTCCAGGATTTATTCCTGTCTCCAGTTTGATAGAACTGAATTAAAGGAAACATGCAGAATCTGACTCAGCTCTGTGTTCAGTGATGCTCTGTACCTTGTACGTCCCGTCTGCGTTCTGCTGCAGCGGCGCCAGGCTGATGCTGTCTCCATAAAAGCTGCTCGCTGAACTGGAGCCCAGCAGGGCCAACAGCAGCAGCACAGCTGCTCCTGCCTCCATGATGCCTCTCCGGTCGGATCTGTTGGTGCCAGAGCCCAGCCCGGCGCTTTCAGCGCCGCAGACGCTGGAGGCGGTTCCCTCCGAGTTCATCCAACAGGTCTGACTGGATCTGAGCTCACTTCAAACCTTTCATGTTGCAGTAAAATACTGACGTGACAAAGCGTTTTACAGCTGGGGGATGAAATTAACTGAGCCTAGAATTACACTCTGCAGGGCCATGGGGAAATATTCACTCTTTTCTGCCTTCTTTTATGATTCACTTCTGTTTAAAGTCATTTTGGAGAAGTTCAATGCTCAGACTTTGACTAGGCCACTCAGATGGAGCCTTACAGGCGTGTTCTGGACCAGCAGAGTTTAATCTTAAGGTTACGACCTGGAACATGGTTTAGGGCATGCTGATGCTGCGTTGCTGTTTGACATCTTCTGTCCTACTTCATGTTGTCAGACTGGCTCTGTTTCATTTATTTATGGGTCTGGCAGGAATCAGGCCAGAGTGTGATCAGTGAAATAAACATAAAGAAGCAGCTCTCAGCTTCTATGCACCACAGATCTGGAACAAACAGATCTATGCACCACAGATCTGGAAAACTGCAAGTTTTGCAGTTTTTCAGAAAACTGCAAAACTGCAGAAACCCTGAGTTCCTTTAAATCAAGGCTGCAATCCACCTGTTTAGCTTTGCTTTTGAACCATAATGAATGGAATATTGATCGCCTTGTTTGATCTGTATTGATGATCTTGGTGATGTAATGTTTGTTTTCTGGTTTTCTCAACTGGTGACTGTATGATTGTTTATAACATTTTATTTTTGTGTTTTTATGATTTAAAGCACTTTGAACTGCCTTGTTGCTGAAATGTGCTATACAAGTAATCTTGATTGATTGATTGATTGATTGATTGATTGATTGATTGATTGATTGATTGATTGATTGATTGATTGATTGATTGATTGATTGATTGATTGATTGATTGATTGATTGATTGATTGATTGAAACCTGCTTTTTGTTTGCATTTTCAGTATTTTTGTCCTGCTAATAACATTTCTTGAAAAATGTATGGATGACAAATAGGCTAAACTAGAAGAAACTTTTAAATCCAGTACTTTTCTTAGAGTACTGGATCAAAAATTTATTTAATTTACTCTGAAATCTTTTTGTTTCTTCTTTTTCTCTCCTGCCATTTTAACTAGGAACAAGAGATCCTGAAAAGATATGATGGAGCTTTCCATTTTATTTATCTGTTTATTTATTTTCAAGCACATGATACAAATCTATCTAAAACTTACTGCATCTTTGTAACATTATATGGCTGACCAGTAGTTACCAAATAAAACTTAAACATCTTTATGTCATGTTGCAGATATAAAGCTGAAAGATCCATGTGGGACCTGGCGTCCATATTCACCTCGGAACTGCGTGTGAAATTATGTTTGCAAGAGTTATGAAGGATAACACAATAATTAACGTAATCAAGCAAATGAACATTTAAATATTAAACGTGTATTTTCCCGTGGGTTATTTGGTCAGCCGTCAATACTGGCGTGTAATAATTCCATTATCATCTTAATGCTGATAGGTTGGATATAATTACATTATTTATTATTTGGAAACCGTTAATAAATTTAAACAATTTTCTACCTGAAACGAGTATTTTTCAACTAAACTGCTGTTGCATAGATTTGCTTTATTTGTTTTTTTAAATATGTGTATATACATTAATAATTACAGAAGAACTTTCGCTTTCCCATGGTCCACGCGACTTTCTGTAGTGACGTCAGCTCGTGGAACTTGTCACCCACAGTGGCAAGATGGCTACGGAACCAAATAAGACCGAAATCCTGACGATTTTCAAAAGATTGAGATCAATTCCCTCAAACAAGGTAACGGCATTCGATGTCGTTGGTCAGTGTTGTGTTGTTATTTGAGTTTACCTTTAACCGGCATGCGTTGGTTTAATTTATATATTTGGTTAGAAGCAGTTAGCATCTGCTGCTAAGTGGAGCTAACGGCAGCTAACAGCTAGCGGGCGCTAATGCTTTCCCATTGAAAACTACGGAGAACCGGAGCTAAAGGCAAAACAGGAGCTAACAGCTGCTAGCCTGCCGGTCCCCGAGTCAAACCCAAAGGCCACGTAAACGGTTCGTGTTTCCCTGGAAGAAAACCTGTTAGCTTCGCTGCTTTGAAGCCTTGTCACCGGAAAAAACTTATCGGCTTTAATAGAATATTGTTTTTATCAGTCACAGAAAACAAATATGAATGCCAATATCGAGTTAATTCGCCGCATTGATGGCTTTGCTAATGGTTAAGGCAAAGCTGTGTCTGATATGTTACAGCTCTTAAAGCCTCAGGTTGAAAGTTGTCACATTTTTTATCAAAGCCATTTCATTTGTTCTTCATCTGTGTTTGTGGTATTTCTTCATCCCAGTTCAACGCTTATAAACCACAAACTATCGCTTCACTGAAACATGACCAGATGGAACAGAAATATGATGATGTTGCGTAAGTGAACTGTGATTGATCCTACAAAATATAATATATATTTTGGTCTATTCAAGGCCTCATTCAACATTTTGGATACATTCATGTTGTGTCTGAGTTTTTAGCTAACTTTAAAAAAAAATCCTTAAAAGACTCGTTTTTAGCTGATTGCATAAACAGTTTTAGATTATAGTTATAGTATGTTAGTTGTTACTGAAGTGTCTACTTGCAGGTATAATAACTATATAATCTGTGGTATTTGGTTTTAGACACGAGTTTAGATCGAAACCTTTTTCTACCTGCTACGTCCTTCATAGATTAAAACCCTGACAGTGACTTGGAACCATGACAAATATTTTAAATCTGATAATTATAAGTTAGACAGACTCAGGGTTCTGTCAGCTCAGCAACTATTTTAGCAGGCGAAGGTGGAACAGCTGTTATTAATATAATTTAACTGATAAAAGTTTTTTGCAGTGCACCAGTCTGTTGGTTAGTGTAAACTTAAACGTTTCTGTTCATCAAAAGTCGAACGCTTCCAGCTTTTGAGTCGCTAATCACATGTAAAAAGCAGGGCTGTAGTGATACAATAATCTCACGATACGATACACAATATTCTGCTCACAGTACGATATATATTGCGATATTCAGCAAACGATACAATTCAATACACTTTTGCGATTTTCTGGAAGATTTTAGAGGGACAGAGTGATTTTGGTGACATTTTGTGACTGTTATAGAGTTGGACTGAATGAATTTAACTGAAAACTGATTAAAAGCACCAACTACACAATACCTGGCTCTGGTTGGACACAGACTTAAAGTCGACAGCTGGACAAAATGAATCAAAGAAGTGGTGAGAAAACATGTTTCTTTTAGTTGAAACAGTACAAACTGTAGCTTACGTGAATGTGTAAAGTAGATAAAGTGAACCAAGTACCTGCTCTGAAGAGTTTGATACCTTTAACACTTAACATCTGAAGGAATCACTCTAAGCCTGATGGCCTAATCACTCTCACGCCGAAGCAAGCAGTGAGTGAGAAGGTGACAGTTGGATGTTACAATACTTGCAGATGAGTATCGATTATTTTCTAGGAAAGAAAATATCGATATATATCGTAAAATTGATACTATTACACAGCCCTAGTAAAAAGTATGTTGTTTAATTAACTTTGGTTATTAAAATAAGATATAACTCAGGATGATGCATAAATGGAGATAATCTTACAATTTGAGAAAGGAAAAAAACCAGAATCTGACCTCAACATGTCGCTCAGAAAGCCGTTTACATCATTCACTGTGTTGGTAGCTTTGTAACATGTTTCTAAATGTTTCTACCATCAGTCTGTAAATTCAGATACATCATCAGTCTGTGAGGAACAAAAACTGTGACCCTCATGAGCGACTTAACTTCTTGATCCATGTGAGAAACTAACTTGTTCTTGAAGTTGATGCTTCTGGTTTGTTTGCTACTTTCAAAGATCTTCTATTGTCTGCTAAGAGGTTTATTTCTGTTCACTGAATCCGGTTTGACTTGTTCTCACAGGAACCTTAAATCATTTAGGCATGAGTCAGTGACATGGAGGAAGACATTCCACAAATACTGATGCTGAATTTCACATCACTCAGATGTCTGACTCTGAGGTGGATGAGGTAGAAACTGGTTTCGTTTAGCATCTATTCCCCCAACCACAGGCTGAGAACCTGAACTTTAACCAATTCCTGAATCGTTACTCTGCGTTTGTTACTGAACCTGGTTGGTTCTGCTGTGAAAGGACAACATTCCTTCCCGCTGTCACCACATGCATGTCCAGGAGGGTCAGCGGATCCTGGAAACAAACTGGTTTTTTAAACATTTAGCGTAATGGACACAACAAAACTGTAAAGCATTACTGGTGATATATTTCTGTTTTTCTGCAGATGACTTTGTTCTGAACCAGAACTACTTAAATAAACTGTATAAAAAAGTTACATTAATATCACAAAAACTATTTATGTATTTTTATTATTTTATGTTGTTGATCAAATAATTATTAGTCCGTCTACAATCTCATTTCATCCAGAAAACCTTTGAATATGTTTGCAGGTTTATTTATCGTGTAGTTAGTAAATATGCCTAAAATTATGATAATATGATAAATAATAATAATAATAATAATAATAATAATAATAATAAATGAACTCAGTGGATGATAATAACATCAAATGTGAGGACTGGACTCTGCTTGACCTTCTCAAACTAAAACATTGAAAAGAACAAAGTAAATGGACAAAAATTACATAAATTATTTTTCCTATTTATTGTTTTTGGTTGTCATGTTTTATTTTGGATATTTAATATGTCCTTCAGTTCCAGTGTAAAGTTTATTGGTCTTTGATCTGATCAGATACTGAATCATTTTACCAATAGACAAAATTTATCAAAACTAACTTGTTACAAAGATCTGAGCGATTCAGGAGTGGATTAAATTACCTAAAGACTTTACATTTAAAAAGCACTGAAATCTTATTTTTATTAAATATAACTTTTTAAAAATCCAGCTTTATGTATGTAATTTGTCAGATATGATGTCTATGTGGTTTGAATACTTTTGTGTTTTGGACTCATGGAACATTAATAACCACTTTATGTAAACTAACAGCGATTCTAACAAATGAGCAAATCAATATATTACTTGAAAACGGTATCAAACCAACAATATTATTTCTGGGTTGATTTATCGTCCAGCAGAATTTGTTACAGTGACAGACCTGACCAGCCGTCACGTTTAAATGTTGTTGTTGTTTTCTGTTTGACTCTCTGGTGAGTTTTTCCTCTGAATGTTGGACGTTTGGCAGCTTTATTAGATTACATGCGTTTCCATTTCTCAGTGTTTTTAGCAGGACGACGGGATGAATTAGTGTTTTCTGTGCAGGCTTGCTTCGACTGCGCTGCCAAAAACCCGAGCTGGGCCAGCATCTCGTACGGCGTGTTCCTGTGCATCGACTGCTCCGGCATCCACCGCTCGCTGGGCGTCCACCTCAGCTTCATCAGGTCGGCTCAGCAGCTTCAGCGTGTAAACGCCGATGAGCGGCTTCAGTCTGACACACGCTTCATTTCTCCCCAGATCCACAGAGTTAGACTCCAACTGGAACTGGTTCCAGCTCAGATGCATGCAGGTCGGAGGGAACGCCAACGCGGTGAGTTCGCAGCTCGGAGGTCAGCTGATGTTTGGCCTCCTGGCGCCATGGTAACGCTTTCCGTTTCCTCCTGAAGACGGCCTTCTTCCGTCAGCACGGCTGCTCCATCAACGACACCAACGCCAAGTACAACAGCCGCGCCGCCCAGATGTACCGGGAGAAGATCCGGCAGCTGGCTAACGCGGCGCTGTCAAAGTACGGCACCGAGGTGAGAACCAAGATGGCCGGGGGCTAAAACTGACCTTCTAGAAAAATCCAAACGAACATCAGATCTGCTGGTAATGCAGAGAAGAAGCAGCCTTCATCTCCTTCTGTCTGCTTATACAACCTGAGCTAACAGGATCTTTGACTTGGTGCAAAATGCTGATAAAGACATTTATCAGTGTGTGTGTGTGTGTGTGTGTGTGTGTGTGTGTGTGTGTGTGTGTGTGTGTGTGTGTGTGTGTCTGTGTGTGTGTGTGTGTGTGTGTGTGTGTGTGTGTGTGCGTGCGTGCCTGTGTGTGTGGGGCAGTTCTGCACATCCTGTCCAGAGTACACAGGGTGTGTAACCCCTACAGTAACATAATAAACGCATCTTTAACATTAGAATAAAAAGAAAAGTGAGTAATAAACTGCTGCTGCCGTTGCAGCTGTGGATCGATTCGTCTGCAGGAGGAACGACAGCCGCTGCCGAGAAGAAGGACGACGACGACGACTTCTTCACTGAACATTCACAGGTTCAACTTGTTCCTCACTTTGTTTAAGAAGCTACTTTCACATTTAATCATAGGAACAATGATAATAATACACTATTATTATTATTATCAAACGTATTAGACAGAATTTGGGAGCTGATATGAGGATAAATGATGAATTAAAACATTTTTAATCATCTGCTTGTAAACAGAAAACACTGGAGCTGAAAATACTATGAAAATATGAAACTGCAGGATCATTCAATTCCTTCAGGATTTATTTTTTTTGCCAATCAAAATCAATGATTTTGTGGGGCTACTTTATGTCTGCAAGAAATTTTTATATTTTTTCTTTGTTATGAAATCTACATATAGAAAAAAACATGAGAGGAAAATCAAGCAGACTGGACACAAAAAATATATCTATTTTTTTAAAGAACTCAAATGGCTCGATTTTTGCAGCGATCTGTTGAATTTACGTCAATTTCCACGAATTACGAGAAACTAGACAAACAACAATTAGTTTGTATTGCATTAATGTGACGTCAGGTTGTAATTAAAGTTGGCAGCTCTCTCCAATCAGCCATCTGTGAATCAGCTGTTTCAGTCAGAGTCCATCCAGCTGACCCCAAACAGCCCAGCAGGCGGTTAAAGCTTCACTGAACAACATGCTACATCGTTAGCCTGTCAGGCGGGTTGGAACTGAACCGTTCAGCACATCTGTGCATCTCTTTGTTCATCAGCAGCCATTCTTTTCTTCTCTCTGTTCAGTTTTCTAATGAGTGGAGCATAGCGCCCCCTGCAGCGCAGAACGGAGCCGCCGTTTCGCCCCAGCTGACCGACTCGGCGCCTAAAGCCCAGGATGACGGCCGTAAGTGAAGCACAGCGGTCGGAGCGTTTACCTTGACGGTTCCTGCTGTTTATCCTGCGTGTTTAATCCCAGGAATTAACCGGATTACAGGAGATGAAGCAGGAATATCAGAAAAACAAGCAGCACTAAGCTTTTTACAAAAACACAAACCTTTAGTTTCACATTAACCTGCATGTTTAATCCCTGGAGCTTCTCCTCTCAGGTTTCATTTCAGAGTAGTTATAATTCAACTTGTTGACTCAAAACATAAAACAGAATAATGTAATTTTTCAGTCTCTTTATTTTTGTGTAACAGCAAATAACTATAGTTGGTTAATATAGTTTTTAATCTTTAATGCTAAATGTTTGTATTTTGTAGTTTTGTCTTAATTGCAGCTCTGAATATGTTGGTTTTTTCAGCAGATGGTCTTTTTGAGTCTGTATCCTCCAGTTAAGAATTAACTGATTACTAAATTAGTTCATGATTATTTCATTAGTCGTCATCATGATTAACTGATTCTGCCCTAAAGTGTCATTTTCCTCTATTCTCTCATGTTTTCATGTAATCCTGCGTGTGTCCAGGAGATAAAGGAACATTCTGCATGTCACACACAGATGTGTGTGTTAGATGACGATAAAAATACCGGAATCAAGTCAGAGCAACCAGACGTTGATCCATCTGTGAAGAATCTTTCTTCACAGATGCAGTTAGACATGGAGTCGTTACTTTGACTGGACCTCTTTAATGTCGCTGTAGACAGTTGGATTCCTACGTCGTCTCCTGTTTTGTTTATGACTGTATTTTATCAAAGCAGTCAGTTTGGATGTGAGCGTTTCTTTTTGTTTCAGTCGTGTTTAATGTTTCAGAACCAGAGGACGGGCCGAGCATCGACGGCCTGAGCACGTCGCCCAAAGCCTCCATCGGTGAGTAAATCCTCACATCATCTGATTTAATGCTTCAGAGCTTCTCCCAGTTTCTGAGCCAGAAGGTTTCAGGGAAAAACTCTCTGGGAATCTCCAGGTTGGTGTTGAAATATGATTCTATGTTTGAGGAAAACTCTGACACTGAAAACCAGACACACATCTTTTGAGTTTAGCATGAAATAATTCATAAATCAGAGTAAAAATAACATTTATTATAACAGGTTGAGGAGGAAACCGTCAGAAAGCCTGAAACGGCCTCATCAGGACGCTGTTCTTCTTTTTATTTAACCTTTTTATAAACAGGATGAAACTTAATGAGATCAAAGATCTGTTTTACTAAAAGGTCCTGGCAATCACACAGCTAAAACTGTTGTTATGTGATATAGTTATATTAACAACTGGCTGCTGGGAGAACAGGGAAAACATTATTCAGCTGCAGCCAACGATTATTTCAGTCGTCAATTATTCTGACTTGGACAAAATATTCCACATTTTGATAATTTTTCATTTAACCACTTTGGGTTTTTAAAAAACATTAAAAGTAATTAAATTTCTTTTTTTCTTTTTCAATAAGCATTTTATTACCTAAAATGCAGTAACTGCATTCCTTTAGTGAACGTTTGTTCATTTGTAGCATCTGTAGTTAAAAATGAAAAGGTTGGTTTTTATATTTTGTAGAGTTTTTGTTTAACTGCTGCTCTGTGTTGTTTTATAATCTGTGTACTCCAGGTAATGACTGGATAAACCACTAAGTTAGCTGATGATTATTTCAATTACAACACATTTAGCAGTAGTTTCCATTTTATTGATTAAATCCCATAAATCAGAGTCAGGTTGGAGCTTTTATCTGAGCTCAGATGTTCCTGTTTGCCGAGTCTCCTCTGTCTGTGCTGTAACGATGGATCTGTCGGCCATCTTGTACCGTAGCGGACTCCATGCGGTTGTCCCCGCAGAGCGGCCCGCCGGCTGCAGGTGAAGGTTTGCTGCTTGGCGTTTAGCCTCCTTGCTGCCGTGTGGCCAGATGTTTGTTTCTTCCCGACCAGAACATCTTAATTCGGCTGCTTAGTGTGTTAGAAACGGCTTTGTGCTTCTGGCCTTTGTGTGGCTAATAATCGGTTTTCTGCTTGAAGCTTTTCAAACGGAGCATTTTGACAGAAACCCGCCGCCTTAATGACACAAACAGTCGCCGCTGTGACAGCTGATTGGCTGATCAGTTAAACTCCTCCTCCTCGTCTCGCTGGTTTCCATGAAGTTACAGGAGACGGAGGACAAGCGCTGCGCTGCGGAGACGACCTCAGCTGACCTCTGACTGCCGCTGTTGCACAATTAACCGAACTAAAGAAGCAGCTACAGCTACAGCTGTGTGTCTCTGATGAAAACATGCTGAGAAACGTTCTGCTGTGTTGCAGATGTGAAGCCGTCCATCATTGGGAAGAAGAAACCCATGGCTGCTAAGAAAGGGGTGAGGATCAAACGCTAGATTATGATTTTAGATTTATTTCTTTTCCATAAACAAGACGATGCAAATCAATCAGCAGGAACAAATCACAAGAGGCTAATTTTCATCTGTAGCAGCTCAGAGGAGGAGATGAAAAAGTTACAATCAAAACGACTCACACATCACTGCTGTAAGAAAAAATACAAAAACAGTCAATTTAAAAATGATTCAAAACATGAATACTGCTGTTTTTCCTTTTGCTTCTGTTTCCTGTGGTCGCAACATTTTCTCTTTTCTTTTTTTTTGTTTTTTTTCTTGCAAAGTTTTTCTGTTGCATTGTTTGTGTTTTGTATCATTTGTGTTTTTTGCAGCACATTTCTCTGTCAGCTGCTTGCAGATCAGTTACTTACTGTAGTGAGATAAACGGCTGAGTCATGAGGATCAGGGCTGCTGTAACTTTATCGTTCTGCATAAATCTGTAAACTTGCCTCAGCTCCTTTCACGTCTGTAACTTTTCCAGTTTTTTCAACCACCAACTTGAGTGAATCGTGTTGGGATTTTATGTGAGGGAAAAATTATTCAAGACTTTCCTTTTCTACAAATGTAAATCTGATTAGTGCGGTGTGCATCTGTTGCTGCAGCTCGGAGCAAAGAAAGGTCTGGGTGCGCAGAAGGTGAGCAGCAAAAGCTTCTCTGAGGTGGAGAAGCAGGCGCAGGTGGCCGAGAAGCTGAGGGAGGAGCAGGTGGCCGAGGCCAAGAAGCAAGCCGAGGAGTCCATGTGAGGAAGCCGCTCCCGCTTCCTGTCGGCGGTAAGTCAGGCGGCGCAGACGTGTGACGGCGCTGCGTTTGCGCTGCAGAGTGGCGTCCATGCGGCTGGCCTACCAGGAGCTGCAGATCGACAGGAAGATGGAGGAGAAGAAGCTGCAGAACCTGGAGGGGAAGAAGAGGGAGCAGGCGGAGCGGCTGGGGATGGGCTTCGGCGGCCGCAGGTAACCGGTCCGGTCCCGGTTCGGCTCGGGTCCGTGCCGGTGTTCTGGACTTAAACGTGACTCTGGTTTCCTGTCGCAGCGTCGTGTCTCACTCCGTGATGTCAGAGATGCAGGTGATCGAGCAGGAGACGCCGGCGGGAGCCAAGACGTCGTCCCGCTCCAAACTGGACCTGTTTGACGAGCCGGGATTCACCTCCGGACCCCCAAAGTACGACACAGAGACAGAGACAGACACGCAGAGACAAAGACACAGACACACACACACACACAGAGACAGAGACACACAGAGACAGAGACACACACAGAGACAGACACACACAGAGACAGAGACACAGAGACAGACACGCAGAGACAGACACACAGAGACAGAGACACAGAGACAGACACACACAGAGACAGAGACACGCAGAGACAGACACACAGAGACAGAGACACGCAGAGACAGACACACACAGAGACAGACACACACACAGACAGAGACACACAGAGACAGACACACAGAGACAGACACACGCAGAGACAGACACACGCAGAGACAGACACACAGAGACAGACACACGCAGAGACAGACACACAGAGACAGAGACACGCAGAGACAGACACACACAGAGACAGAGACACACAGAGACAGAGACAGACACGCAGAGACAGAGACACACGCAGAGACAGAGACACACAGAGACAGACACACAGAGACAGACAGACAGAGACAGACACACACCTGCCCCTTCCTCACATATTTTCATAGTTTTTTACTGTTTAGTTTTTATTCCACTAAATGATGAAATTTAAGACAACAGACAAAATAATTGCGATCAGGTTTATTCAGGTATTTTATTTGGTTTCTGTTATTAATATATAGTCATTATAGACTCAGATTCTCCTGTGAATTTTCATATATTTCTTTACTTTGTAACGAATCTCTGTTCATATAACCAACGTTAGAAATGATAGATCCATGTTTCACTTCAGATGCTGATATCGGAGGTTTGGTGTCGATCCAAAACTCATAAACAGCTGAATTGACTCAAAACGTTTTATTTTTAACATGAATGAGCTGAATTATAAATGTATTTGATGACGGAGCATCAAATGGCCTAATCTAAGTTCAGCTTGGTCAAACGTGTAAAAACAACTTTAATTTGTTCAGTTTGTGCAGTTAAACAAATAATAAACTGACAGAAATAAAAACTGCAACAAACCGTCTTTCAAATGGTTCACAAAGTTCAATTAGGAATAATAAACATAAAATAAAAGAGTTTGACGTCAGCCAGAGCACAACACATAGAACTAGACTGAGTAGATCTGTCCTTATGGATCGGCCGCCGATCGATTATCCGGTTCGATATTTTGAAACAATCTTGAGAAAAAAAGAGTTTTTGATAAAAGGTGTTTTTTTATTTATCCAGTTGTATTGAAATTGGTTTATTTTGTAAAACTGCAATGGGAGCATTTTTTCTGCGTCACATGATCAACAAACAGACGAAGAAGAAAACAGAAGGTGACGAATGTTTTTACTGATTTATGGTGTGAACAAACTTATTCACACGTGATTTTATTTCTTATTTGACAGAAACAGAAAACCCGGTTCTTCCTACATCAGTTCTGTTCGTATTCATAACAAACGCAGCTCATGTGGGTCTGGAATTGTTTTGGGGTCGATCCAGATATCGGTATTGGATCGGTGTATTTCTAATCAGAACCGGCTGAGCAGCGTGTTCTGACCCGTTCTGCTCTCCAGGTACAAGGACAACCCGTTCACGGTGGGAGACGGCTTCGGGTCGCGGTGGGACGCCGACGGCGGCACCGCCTCGTTCACCGCCGCCTGGGCTCTGGAGAAGGACGAGCCCAAGGAGGAAGTCACCATCTCCAGCATCCAGCCAATCGGAGAGAGGTATCCGCTCATCCTCACGCGGCCTGACTCTCCGCACGGATCGGCTCCGGTTCTGATGCTGCTTCTCCTTCTGGGTTCAGGCTGCCCAGCCGGAGGAAAGCCGAGGCGTCGTCCGCCGGGTCGGAGTCCAGCGAGGCCAGGCAGAAGTTCGCCAACGCCAAGGCCATCTCCTCCGACATGTTCTTCGGTCGGGAGAGCAGCGCCGAGGTGAGGGGCCGTTTGGGCCGGACCCGCTCTGATGAAACAGAACCCGTCAGCTGACTGTGTTCTTCCTGTCAGTACGAGGCCAAGACGAAGCTGGAGAGTCTGTCGGGCAGCAGCTCCATCAGCTCCGCAGATCTGTTCGGAGACGGCAGCGACGGCAGAGGTGAGACCCGGGGATCAACCCAACGCCGTTCAGGAGGGGCGACCCGACTGACACTGCTGGGCTCAGGAACCCCGACCCGACTGACTCTGCTGGGCTCAGGAGCCGACGACCCGACTGACACTGCTGGGCTCAGGAACCACGACCCGACTGACGCTGCTGGGCTCAGGAGCCGACGACCCGACTGACGCTGCTGGGCTCAGGAACCACGACCCGACTGACGCTGCTGGGCTCAGGAGCCGACGACCCGACTGACACTGCTGGGCTCAGGAACCACGACCCCAGTAATGATGTCGGGTCGCGTTGGGGTCGGAAACTGTTTCACCAAAGTCTGATTTAACTAGAAGGCTGTGTGAACGAAGCCAAAGTGTCTCCAGGCAACAGTTGCCCTGCAGTCGACCCGGTTGCTGATCCCACAGGAAGTTGCAGGAAACCAGAGATCCAGCCTCCGGCTCTTTCCAACAACCTGTTATTACGTCTGCGATATTTACGTATTGCAGCTTTTCTCTTTGAAAGGAAACATGAATTTTACAAGGGTATTTTTAGGAATAGCTCAGATTTTATCATGTCAGTCTGGAGCCAACATTGATTCTGATTCGTTTTTATTTATTTGTACAAAGATGGAAATAAGTAGATTTTTAAGCCATTAGAAGAAAACATGTCCAACAGACCCAGGTCTCTCTTTTGTCTTAATTCATGATAAATTAAGACTAAAAAATGAAACTCCCCCAAAAAAGACACAATTATTGTCCATTTCTATTCATTTCACATAAATACAGCTGAAGTTCTGAGAATACAGATAAAAAGTCTCGTCTAACAGGAGGGATAAAAAACGATCAACATCATCATTATGGGAAGAAATTTTCCTTCCAACTGATTTTAACATTCATTCGTTTCTAAAGTCTTCAGCAAACGTGTCAGTGAGATGCTAATGCTAGCTAGCTAGCTTCCTGTGTGTTTTGATAATCGGACGTTGATCTGATTCATGTTTGGTTGGTTGTCTGCAGAAAGAACAGTTCTGATTCTGGAACTGAATGTTTTTAGCTTGATCCATTTGATCTTCTGGTACCAGTTCCAGCTGTAGTGGGTCCAAACGGTGGAACAGCACAGAAATCGTCCCTGTTAGCCGATCAGTCTCCGATCGGCTAGCAGGGACTACTTCCAGCGGCGGACTCAGCGCTGTGCTTCCTCCCACAGGCCGGGTTTCGGGTTTGGACAGCGTTCTTCCCTCCGGCCCGGACATGGCCCAGTTCAAGCAGGGGGTGAAAACCGTGGCGGGGAAGATGGCCGTCCTCGCCAACGGCGTGATGAACACCATCCAGGTGAGTCATGCGGCGCTTCGCTAGCATCTCCATCGCTGTTCTTCTTCTCCTCCTCACTGAGACCGGCCTTGTTTCCCAGGACCGCTACGGGTCGTACTGACCGGCGCCGGCAGAACCATCCGGCATCGCTCCAAACTGACGTGCGCGTTTGGGGCGAGGAGACGGGCGAGACGCGGGAAGGCTTGCATGGGAAAGACGGCGTCCCCCGTCCTGTCCTCCACTAGAGACAGTATTTCTTCCCTCATTAGCAGAATTGTGACTTTTATTTTCATAAACCATCAGAAAGTATCGAATCTTTTCTAAAACAGCCGTTTTTCTGTCCACAACCTGCTGGTCGTAGATTTTCAACCTGAGGACTTAAATCTTTATTTTCTTTATCCAGAAATTAATGTGATTTTGATTCATAACATTTAAAGTTTTTGTTTTATTGTGATATTAAAAACAAGGCGCCGTGTTTTCTTCATAAATCCATCATGTTTAAAAGCTGCTGACTTTCAGTTGAGTTTGGTTGTTTCTCTTCTGTAAGAAGCACCGATTTCAGACCAGTCCTGAGCCGACGGCCGGGCAATACGGAGACAAATCAGGGCCAGAAAGTTTGTTGAAAAAATAAAATAAACGAGAAGTTTTAAACTTCCACCAGTTTAAAAGTAATTTTTTGAGTTTAAAATCTTTTAATTTTTTTTTTTTGGTTGAAATAAATTTAGTTAATTTTTTTTCCCAGTTAATCGTTTATTTTCAGTTTCCAAATATTTTTTTCAGTAACTTTTTATTTTAAATATTTTACAGTTTAAAAATATATATTTCTGTTCCAGATTTTAAATTTTCCTTTTTTTAAGCAGGTTTTATGGCCCTTATTTAGCTCCATACTGCATCTCTGACCTCTGCTGACAAACAGCTTAGCCCTGATGCAAACCTCCAGGTTGGCCCAGCAGAGGTCAGAGGTCACAGCTCATGGACGGCGGATCTGACTATGCATCCTGACTGTCTGAACCTCAAGTCTGCTATAAATTACCTCAGATTCAGTTTTTACAGTTTTAAATCTAAAACCTCTCAGATCGTTTCCGTTTCAGAAACGGTTCGATGCGACGAACCCGGACCGGGTCGCTGAACCGGGCCGCCGGGTCCTGAGCAGACTCGACGTTCAGCAGATGTTTGCTTTCTTTGCCCCGATAGAACCCAATCACTGAAAGGATCAAGATATTTATTTGTAGGCTACGAACAGAACCGTATCCAGTATGTTAATAAAGATGGAAAACCCTCAGAGTTTCTCGTTTCTCTTCACAGCTGCAATTTTATTTCTGCAGGGAAATGATTCACATTTAGAGTTTTCTATGGTTGGAGGAGGAGCAGCGGTTCTGGGGAAGCGTCGGCGCTCTCCGAGCTGCAGCAACGGAGCGAATCTGTGCGGTCCGGCCACAAATCATCCGGCGCCGTCACCGTGGCGACGCAGCGTAAATCACAGGCTGCAGGAATGGAGAAACGCCGCTTCGCTGTTCGCCAAACCGGATCAGAAACACAACTTCAGTCTGAGCAAAGTGTGTGGAATTGAATGTTAGTCCAGCTTCCAGTCGGATCCACGGAGGCTTATCCCCAGTTGTAGAAGTAGATCTTCTGCCAGGTGGGGAGGTATTCCATCAGAGGGCCTGAAAACACGCAGAGACGGGTTCAGATGTTTCTCTGAAGCAAAACCAGCATCCATCCGCTCCCCCTGGAGAGTTATAGCAACAAACCCTGCAAATACTCATCCAACAAACACGAGAATAAAATAATGTTACCAGAAAAAGTCAGTGTTGCAAGAAAAAAGTCAAAATAATGAAATAAATACAAAATGATGCAAGAAATAAATTGTAATATGAGAATAAACTCATAATATTACCAGTTAAAAGTTGTAATATCAGCAGAAAGTGGTCATTTTATCTCCTATTCAATGAAAATAAAATGAGACTATTTGGTAAAAGTTTTGCAGAAGGTGCTGAATAATTCATCCTTTCATCAGATTCTCAGCAGCTGAACTTTGAAACGTTTGAGTCTCTTCAGCACAAAGATCCAGGAACCGACTCGGCTGCTCACGTCGAAGCTTCACTCATTTTTCTAGTCACTTTAAAACTTTATTCTGACAAAATTTAGTCTTTAATCTTCTCATTTTATGACTTTATATTTGTAATTTCTACAACAAAAAATTCCCACTCTGACCCTCGTGCTTCCGGTTTTAGTCTCGTTTCGATTGAAAAGTCTCATCATGACCCGACTTACGCGCCACGAGTCCGATTCCCGGGACGTGATCCGCCAGAAGTCTGAGCAGGAAAATGATCTTTTCCCTGCAGACAAAAAGAGAAAAACACAAATCAGATTTTCACTTCACTGAAGAAAAATGATTTTATGATAAATTGTGGATTTTGTTGGATCTCTTTTTTATTTTTTATTTTTACTGAAGTGTTGATTTTCACTAATCTGGGCGTTTAGTTTGGTCCGGAGCTCGTCTGGATGTTTGACTCACTCGGAGTATTTGTCGTAGAACGGCGAGCGCAGCAGGTAGTAGCACAACAGGAAGGCCCGCCTCTTCATCTCGGCTTTCTCCCATCGGTTCTCCAGCTTGGCGTCGCTCAGGACGGCGAAGCTGCAGAAACAGGAACCAGTGAATCGCTTCCACACACTCTGGAGGGGGAGTCGCTCTGCGGTCCTGCAGCGAGGCAAACTCACTGCTACGGAACTAAATCAGGGCCAAAATGTATGTTTAAAAATATTTTATATGAAAAGTAGTTTGGGACTTTTTTTGTGTATTTTTTTCCACTTGGAAATCCTTTTTCAGTTTAGTTTCAAATCCATTTTCCCCCCAATTGCAAATCTGTTTTTACCCTGTTTCCTGTTAATTTAATATTTTTTCCAGTTTTTTTTTTAGGGGAAAAAACTTTATGGCCTCAATTTAGCTCCATAGAGCTGATTATTTATCTCATAATAAATCGGTTTGAGCTTCGATTTACTGATAAAAACATTTCAACAGGAAAAAAACAATCATCTCATAAAGTTTTCCGTTTTTCACCGTATTGAGGATCGAATCCTGTTTTCTGAAAGATTTGATCAAACCCACATGAAGAAATAAGAACAAAAAGCCTAAAAATATGAATCAACAGAAACATCATTAAAGAAACGGCAGCATCCAGGATTATCCTCTAGACTAGCTTTAGCCAGGAGGAAGTTATTTGTTCACCTGGAAAGCTCCAGGGCGGCGGAGACGAGCCACGGCTTCCACGACCGCTTCCCACAAACCCCGAGACACAGGACTGTCGTCCGGAAAACTCAAGGAAAACAGCAGCTACTTCTCACTTAATAATTCAGGTGGTAAAATCTGGTGGAAGGACGACAGACATCGAGGATCCGGCTCCATAACTTCTTGTTCACATAAAGCTTCAGCTGAAACCAGTTGAACCATTAAATCTGAGCAGCAGCAGACAGAACCAGCTCCCTCTAGTGGTGCAACGGGGCGCTGCAGCTTCAAACAGGATCTGCTTTCAGTCGGTGGAAGGATACGGTGAACCAGCGGCCGGCTGACGTAAACCGACTCGGCCAGCGTCTCCTGGAAGCTGAGCTCGGTCGGCGGGCGGCTCTCCCTCAGGCTGCTCCTCCTCTTCCTCGCCGGCGCCGCCGCGCCCCACAGCCGGCTCTGCAGGGGCGGAGCTACAACATGCAGATTTCATGTCACTCTGAAATCTCTCCTGAAACTTTCCTTCAGTCTGAAACGACTAATTCCTGTTCTGACACATTTAACCTGAACCTGAAATTATAAGAGAGACGATGCTGCTGGTTGCCATGGCGATTCCCACCTTTTCTGGGGAGTTTGGTTAATAATTTATGCCTCAAACATAAAAACCAGGAAACTTTTCCAGATTATTTTGCATTTTAGTCTGTAGTTACATTTTATGACATATAAATTCTCATCCCATAACTGAGCTATTATGGGATGAGAAGCTACCAAACAGCGTGACAGAAATTAAAGTGAAGACGTTGGAAAAGAAAAAATCTCCGGATCCCAACATGTGGATCATTTTCATCTTTACGGCGTTTTTAGAGGATTTCACTCGTTAAAAGTTTCTCACCGCTGCCCAGAGGTCTGATTACACGGCCTGACCTTTGACCCACAAAGCAGGCATCATCATCCTCGCCGCTGGGGTCGTCTGTGGAGGAAAACACCCCGATCAGACAACATTTACCCTGCAGGAGTCCCACAGGGCTGTGTTCTCAGACCTGCTCATTTTAAAATGATTACAAAACAACGAAGGTTAAAAACATTCACACATAAGCAGTGATAAAAAATGTAAATAAGTGTGACCTTCAGAGACGTATTCAGAGCCTCTGTCCAGGGGGATTATGGGAGGTGAAGTCTGCAGGCCGGATTTATACAGCAGAAGAAGAACGAGACGAAAAGCAGCTCTGGAACAGAAATACTGCAGCTTTAAGAGCAAAATGACAATATTCTGTCTTATGTTTGATTAATTTCTTCGTATTTTATTTTTATATAGAAAATGCCCATTATTTTTATTTTCATTATATTATTTTTATTTTATATTTTAAAAAATGCCAATCCTTTTACTTATTACTATTTGATTTCTTTATATAAACACATTTTCTTTTTATTATTCTTGTTTTACTTATTTTTTTATTTTAAAAAGCCCAATTTATTTTTATTAATCAATTTGTTTTCATTTAGTTTATTATTTTATTCATTTTTATGCAAAAATCCCAATTTTATTTTTCTTATTTTTTAGTACCATTTTATTTTGTATTTGATTTATTTTCATGGGGAAATGCTTAATGTATTTATTTCATACGGAGGCCTCTAGCGGTCAAGAATGATTTTTTTTTTTTTGCGTTCCCTCTCGGTAACGCACTGATCAGTTCATGCAGCATCATTGAGACAGTAAGTCTGTCTTTCCTTCCTGCTATTATATGAGGTAAATAATGTGAGGTTTTTCCATGAATGTTATTATCTCGTTGTGAAATATCTGAAGTTTTGCACCTTTTTCTTTGGTATAGAAATGAACCACAAACCTACGAAATAAACAGAAACGTTTGGTAGGAAAGAAAGAAACAAATACATCCAAACTATTTGGACTATTTCTGAGTTATTATCGCCTGGTAATAAATGATCTAATTGATTCTTTTGTTTTGGTCTGAATGGTCTAAAGGCCGTTTCCATCTCAGCCTGACACAGTCAGACATAAACCAAAGAGTTCATAATAATAAGCACTGAGGCTCTTTAAATGTGTGTATTTAACATTTTTAATTGACATTTGTGACTGTTTACAAAACAGACCAGCAGACCAGCTGGGCACCTATGAGGCTCCGTAATTTCATTCTACTGATATTTGATTTCATTTTTAGAGAAAAATTCCTGTATTTATTCTCGTTTACAATTTTTACTATAGTTTTATTTTGTTAATTAAAAATACCAGTTTTCCTTCATGTGTAACAACCATCTTCCCGCCTCCTGATTACAGTAAAATTTACAGGAATTCTTCAACATTTTAACAGTTTTAATGCTGATAGTGGAGAATTAAGAGATTTTTACTTGAAAATCTGGATGAGTGCGATGACCAGCCAGCGGCCCGCCTCCCCCCACAGCTTCCCGGCTCCCATCTCCAGGAAAACCTCCACATATTCCAGGACTGACAGCCAGGTGAGGAGCCTCTGCTGGGACAGAGGCTGGACAGGCAGCAGCAGGAGGGAAAAGTTCAGAAAAAGTTACCTTTTAATCTGCCTGACGGTCAGGAAATGATGGAAACTCAGCAGGAGGGTGAATTACAGCCGAGCTCACCGGGGAGAAGGCGCATCGCAGGCCTTTACGCAGGACGCTGTCGTTGAACAGGACCAGCAGGTTGGAGGCAGAATAGACTGAAAATATGACAGAAAACAAAGATTATAGAGAAAAACTGTCCTGACCAATCAGGAGCAAATTCATGGACTCTAAACCACCGAATGAAAGATTTGTACCGTCTTACAGAAGTGAGTCTGACATAAAGGAGGTTTATGATTGGTTCCAAATTAAAACAGAAGAAGAAAAACAATATTTCCACCACAACATTTGAATAATCTTCTTCAGGTTAAATTTGTTTTCCACAAATTAAAATCCAGTTTAACGGAGCAAAGTGCATGTTATATGTGATTCCAGACAGACGGAGAAATGACCTCTGACCTGCATGTTCGAGGTCAGAGGTCCTCTGAGGTGTTAGTGTGTCAGATACGGCTGCAGCAGAACTTTACTCACCAAGCTCAGAAATCTCGTGAGAATCAGCGAAGCGCCCTGAAATGAAAGCAGCAGAGATTTTAGCTCCTGCAGACATGGAACCGTTTCCCACAGAGCCGAGAGACGAAGTTTGTCCTGCAGCAACATGTCAGTTTCCTCCTCGGCCTGAACTCTTCCAGCCGAGCTCTTCATCTGGCCGTCCGGCATGATGTGACTCTGCTCTGATCCAACCATCCCATAACACCTCAGGCTGGTTGTCCTGCTGGAAGCTGAACTTTGACCCCAGTCTCAGTTCTTCTACAGGTTTTCTTACAGGACTGTTCTGATTTAGACCCATGCAGCTTCCCACAGCATGCTGCTGACACCACCAAGCTTCACATTAGGGATGGTGCGTTCAGGTGATGTTCAGTGTTGGTGCAGGTTGCTTGGACTCCACAAAGTTCCTCAAAACTCATTTTGTCCTTGTTTGGGAATCTTCTTCCTAGGCACCAGCAAATCCATCCTCCAAATTGAAAGAAACACATCTTAATGATGGTTTAATGCTTTTATTAGTTCAACTTTATGAAAATGTTGCTTAATTTTTATATTTATGTTTGTTAATGGTGTTTTTCTTCACTTTGGTCTGTTTTATGGATGATTTCTGACAGATGGAAACAACATATTCCCATGTCAGAGATGACGGACAGTGAAATTATCTCATTATAATTAGAAATAAATTGTGCATCTCCTAAAAGTTTAACAGCTAATAGTTGTTCTGTTATTCGGTGGCATCAAAACAAAGATCGTTTACAATGACCCTTTTTAAATTCGAAACCATTTATTATTTTCAATCTATTTTACAGTTCTTTGGTGCTTTGTGTCGGTTTACCGCCGAGGTTTGTGGCTGGAATGAGACAACATGTGCAAAGCTCCAAGGGGTGTGAATACTTTAGGGAGGCTCCTGAGCTGGACTCACCTGCTATCAGGTAGGACAGGGTTCGCACCGTGTTCTCCAGCTGAGCAGTAGCTGCAGGATTCCTCCGAACAAACTCCGTATATCGCTCATAAACGCGACTTAAAGCATCGATTGATTCCTTAAAGTTCGGCATTTCAACTCAAACTAAAGCAATAACTCCCTTTTCAGCCGACCGGTTTACATTCGACCTCAGTTTTCTCCACTTTCACATCAGATTTTACAAAAACAAACAAACTTCCGCGTCTTTTGAGTCTTCTTCTTCTCCTCCTAAATGTTGCTGTGGTGCCCTCTATCGGATGTAGTCCGCTATAGCTTCTGATTTTTGTCACTGCGTAGTCATTGTGGAGTTTCCGTGTTTTCTGCACAGACATAAATAGAAATCGCCAAAAAAGTTCACATTTTAAATTCAAAAATGTAATTTTAAACATAGATCCCCTAAATAATATTTACTTCAGGAAAACACAAAATTAGCATTTAAATTTTTTTTAAATAAACTAATCTAAGACAAATAAAAACAATTTTTGACAGAAATTATGTATGTTCTATACATGACATGACAGAATTATGGCGAGGATGGCTCAGGCCTACTACACATAATAAAATGTTGAGTGGAAGGTGAAGGTGGAAAAGTTAAACTGGCATCCAGTATTAAAAATAATAATAATAAAAGCTGAACCTAGATGATGGACCAGTTCCAAAAACCAAACTGTCCATCCACTAGCGGAACAAGTCAGCGTCGGGCCGGGGGGGCGAGCCAATTACCGGGCCCCTAACGAATCACCGGGCCCCTTACGTGCATCAGCTGCTGGAAACTGTTGAGCGTTTTGTCGAAACGAAACTGAACTTTAACATTAAATACACCTTTCTCAACAGGGCGCACTTTTTCCGTCTATAATCAGACATTTAAGCGACTTGAAACCATTCCTCCCTCCCTGGCACCTCCACACACCCGGGCCCCCATCCGGCCCGGTCAGGAGGGTTGCTGGTGCCTCCGGCTAACGTTCTGGGTGAGAGGCGGGGTCACCTGGACAGGTCGCCAGTCTGTTGCAGGGCAACACAGAGACACATAACCATGCACACACACACACACACACACACACACACACACACACACACACACACACACACCTAAGGGCAATTTGGAGAGGTCATGTTTTTGGACTGTGGGAGGAAACCGGAGTACCCGGAGAAAACCCACGCAAGCACAGGGAGAACATGGAGACTCCATGGAGAAAGACTGGGGCCGGGAATCGAACCCAGAACCTTCTTGCTGCAAGGCAACAGCTCTGCCAACGGCGCCACTGTGCAGCCCCAAAAACCAAACTGCTAATCCCAAAATACTTGCCTTACAGTCCTTGAGGTTTTTATTGAAGATCTCTGGAAGAGGGAGAAATCAAACATCAGAAAGCATGCAAAATGCAAAAAGAAATTCTCCTTGTCATATTAACTGGAACAACGGTACATATATCGCATGTTGCAAAACGTGGTGTAAATAAATGAAAAATACTTTCTAACATTTTAGGAGAACCAAATGCTGATCTCTGTCATGACATGATATATATATATATATATATATATATATATATATATATATATATATATATATATATATATATATATATATATATATATATATATATATATATAAATATGTATGTGAGTCACTGTCTTTAATTTACCAATTTATTAATTATATTGCACTGTTTGAATAAAATTGCTGAACCCCATCAATATTTTAAAAAATGATTTTATCCTGAAAAACAACTGTTGCGACACATGTGTTAGTGAGTCCGACAGTTATTAGTGTCCCCCGCTGCCGGTGTTCTGACACATTGATTCCTGTTTCTGCTTCCGGTCCGGTTATTGTTGCATCAGCATCTCATTCAGACCTGTGGCCATGTCGAGCTCACCGGAGACAGGTACAGTTTTACCGCTTATTACCTGTTATTATCATCGATATTTCCTCAGATATGAAGCCGGTAAGAAGCAGAGGCAGGTCGGTTTAATGTTTCTGGGGCTGTCAGGCTAAATTAGCCTGTTAGCTCTGTTAGCAAGCAGCTCGGCTACATCAGCGGAACTCTGTTTAAGAAACGGCCATTGAAGACTTTTTATGTCAGCGTTTGTGTTCTGTAAAACAAAGAAATGAACAAAGAAAATATAATATAACAATACATGAATATTTTCAATTCGGCATAATTATTAAGCTAAATAAAGTGTTTCTTAAAACCACAATCTATAATGTTATTCCGACAGAATTCAAGTGAATTGGGCAGCTGATTGGGGATTTAAACTGAGACTCATACATATGAATGTTTTTATTAGTTGTGTTCTCAGTTTTCCTTTTTTTCCCCCTCAGTTTTAATCTGCTTACGACATGAATCATGCCATTAATAAAACATACCCTGTATGTCATATAAAAATGTTTGTTTCATCCTTTAGAAATATTAACGTCTTCTGCAATCTGCATGATTACTCCAACATGTAATATTTCCCCCCATTTTCAGCTTCAGCATCCTTCATCTCCATGCATGGTTTCTCTTTCATTTTGTTCTGCTGTTGAAGCCTCATCTTGTCCGTTTCCTGTCTTGAATTTCTCTTTCCTGTTTTCTTTGTGAAGGCATCATCTTTCTGTTTTATGAATTTTCTGATCGTTTTAGATCTGATTGGCTCCTTTATTTGATTATGTTTCTGTTTAATTGTTTTAAACACATCTTGTTAGGAATCAGCAGATGGTTTGCATCAGTTAAACCCAGGTTGAACTCTTAAACCGGTTCAGCTCATATTTCAGGGTTTTATGGAAAGTATCACCAGAAGAGTGTCATTCCCTCCTGAAGATGATTCGCCCCTTATTTCATACATTTTTTGCAGTAAATCTCTCTAAAATCCTGAGAAGCATTGATCAGGATGACTTTAACTGCTTGCTGGCGGTTTTCTGTGAGGAAATGAGGATTTGATCAGAGGTTTTGCTCTGATTTGTTTCTCTCCAGAGGATGAGGACAGTTGCAGCTGCTCGGCTGCTAACGTCTGCCCTCTTGTTTCTGCAGCCTTTGAGTTTGGCTCCTTGCTGCAGATTAACGAGGAGGCCGCGCTGACGGCAGCCCTCAACGACTACCTGACCTCACGCAGCTACCTGGCGGGCTTCGGCCCCTCCCAGGCCGACCTGAGAGCCTTTAGGCTCCTCCCCCGCCCCCCCGCCCCGCAGCACGTCCACGCTCTGCGCTGGTACAGACACATTTCCGCCCTGCAGCAGGACCTGAGCGCAGACGGCAGCAGTGAGTAGACGGTTGATGTGACGCAGGTTTCTGCAGAGAAGCATGAACCCACAGTTCCTCTGGAGAGTTTCAGTTAGAGCTTCGGCCTGTGGGTGGCGCTCTGCGGCGCAGCGGCTTATCGCTGCTCAAACAGCTCAGGGTCAGAAACACCTGCAGCCCCAGAAACATCACAGCTGCTGCTTCTGTTTGCCCACTCTCTGCTTGTTGTCCCACCAGATCGTCGGTCCTTTCTGGAAACTTTTCTTTCAGCTTTTTCTGTCTTTCCTCTTTACTCAGTTACAGCAGCTGCTGTAAAAATCTCTAAAAATAAATAAATCTTAATGCATCAGCAGAATGTCCCAATGAAAAATTAGTATTGAGGAAAAATTCAAGGCATAACCAATCAGAAACAGATATTTTTACTTGATCAATGAGAGGAAGAATGAATTACAGTCATCAGACTTCTGAAGGAAAAGATCTGGCCTAAATAGACCTGCACAGATGTAAACACCTAGAACCGTTTGTTCCTTATCTTTACTAACGTTATAGGATACTATAAATGCTATAACGTTTCAGTCCAACCGTCAATATGAGTCAAACTATGATCTGGAAGTAAAAGGTCAAACGTGGAAAAAAACAATAAGAATATAATTACAAATCAAAAATAATGTAATCAATACTTACATGATTCTTAATATAATGAATGAAATGAGTATAAAAGCTGAATGTTAGACGAGTAAAACAAATATAATGATGCAATGAGTAGAAATTGAGAGTTCACCATGACGACCGTTACACAGCGGTTCCTGTCCCACCATCTCAAACGTAAACATGCTGAGTCCGATCAGCCCTGCTGGACCTCCTGCTGGGATGAAGCTGCTAAACACGGCGGAGGCTCTGTGATGCTGTGGGATCCTCGTTGGAGTCCACAGCGTCAGAACGGGTCGTTCTGTGCAGGAATGCACCGATTGGCCGATACCGATCTGATAGAGAAAAAAAGCTGATTGCTTAAAATGTTTAAAACAAACATGAAAACGTAGAATTAGACTAAATAGATTGTCCCCGATATCCGATCTAGATTTTTTTTTCCCGATATCCGGTCTGATGCAGATATTGATATCTGATCGGTTCATCTCTGGGTCTCTGTGACGTTCTGCTGATGCAATAAAAGATCAATTTATTTTTACAAAACTTCATGAATCCTCCTGAAACTTTTCATTTTGCTGTCAAAACTTCCATCTCTTGGTTTTGCAGATATTACATCTAAAATGTGTTTAAACTGAAGCTATAAAATCGTTTTAGATGTAAAATATTTGGATGAAACAGGAATCGACCTTTTTTCATCATGTTTAAACATTTTTCACAAACATCTGAATGATTTCTGCTGTTTTAACGTCAGAAACCAGATTTAGCTGAGTTACATTTGAGTAACTTTTGGGGGAAAAATACAGTTAGGAGGATTTTGCTTCAGGTAAATTACTTCTATTATGAAATATCTCTGCTCTTGTTAGTTTTTATTAATTTATTTGGATTTTGTTTTTTGTAATTATGATATTCATCTGAATTATTTTCATTTCGGTCTTTAAAATGCCAAAAATTCCATTTAACTTTATATTTTGGTCTGTCTAATTATGCTACTTTTTAAATTACTCGATTCACTTTTTTACTCTCCAGTAATTTCTGGGACGGTTACTTTTTACTTTTACTTGAGTAAAAACAAGCTGAAGTTTTATTTGCGGATCATGTTCGTCTCCTCTGCCACGTCTGGTGTGAAAGTCACCAGGTTCTGGTTTTATTCCAGTGAAGGGGAAGCGGGTCCAGCCTCCCTGGTCGCCACCGGCGGGAACAGAAGTCCCTCAGCTGCGGCTCTACAACAGCCTGACCAGAACCAAGGTACGGCGTAGAACCGGCAACTCTGGGCTGCAGAACCCAGCAGCCAGGTGCTAAAACCTCGGCGTGTTCACCTGACCTGGCAGAATATGGCCCATAAATCACTTCACATGTGTGAGAAACTAAAAAATAAGGAGCAGTGGCGGCGCTGGGGGGGAGCTAAGGGTGCCAAAGCCCCCTCTGGATAAGTAATGGCGCCCTCATGGCGGCTCCAAATAAATGCTTGTCATATAGTACTGATCCAAACTGAAATATCAGAGTTACGGGAGTCTAATCTGGACGTAATGAACGAATGAAAACAGGTTCAAGTGGGAAAATGTTCACCTGCCTACAGGTTGAAACTGCAGAATGTAACTTTAATACAAAAAATCTGTTAAAACTGTCACCATGTGGTGATTATCTTCCCTGATATTATTGCATCTAAAGAAATGAGAGAAAAACAACCAATCAGGGCCAGGAGGCGGAGCTTCGTGCTGTCAATCATCCTCGTATAGTCACTGCTAAAAGCAGAGGAACAACTTACTGCTGCAGAAAAACCGCCGTAATCTGACCTGATCTGCTAACAGGAAAAACTGCAGCGTAGCAGAGAGGAAGAGGAGGATGAGACCGTGCATGCAAGGGTGATTGGCAGCACTAAGACCCGCCCTCTGTTCTGATTGGTTGTTTTTAGTTAACACTGGGAGAAGGCAGAGGAGCTCGCAGATCATCTGTCTCATATTGTACTGTCATAACATGGTGACAGTTTTTTTTTCTGTAAAAAATGTTTATTTTTTTTAATAAAAGTTACATACTGGAGCTTTAAAGGATCCATCAAGAAATTCAGAATTTCTCATTTATTTACAGGAATCACAACAAAGATTTATATCTCACTTCCTCAAATAATCACAACCCAGGGCTGGAGTGATTAATCGTGATTAATCACTTAATGAAATAATCTTCAGCTAATTTAGAAATTGATTAATCATTAACTATACAGAATACATACTGTAAAAAAAGACCATTTGATGAAAAAGCAACAAACTCAGAGCAATAATTAAGCCAGAATTATACAAAAAATATAAACATTTTACATTCAAGATTAAAAAATAAACAGGCAACACAGTAACACTGTCTGCTGCTAAAGGCCATTAAATCTAAAAGTCACCTGTGAAGTTTTACTGTAGAAAAACCCCAAATAGAGCGGAAACGGGCTGGTCCGAACGCTGCGCCCTGAGGAACCCCGCAGCCTCAGCTGGTTCTGTTTAATCGCCGTCTCGTCGTTCCAGGAGCCGTTCGTTCCCCAGAAGGACAACAAGGTGACGTGGTACTGCTGCGGCCCCACCGTTTACGACGCCTCACACATGGGACACGCCAGGTAACCGGGTCAGAACCAGAAACCCAGAACCAAGCCAGAACCGCTGCGACCTGACCAGCCGCTCCGCCTCTGTTCCAGGTCCTACATCTCCTTCGACATCCTGCGGCGGATCCTGAGGGACTACTTCAAGTACGACGTCCTCTACTGCATGAACGTCACAGACATCGACGACAAGGTGAGAATCCGCCGGTTCTGAAGGGTTCTGAAGGGTTCTGAAGGTTTGAAACGGTCCGACATGCTGCAGGTAAACTGGAACGTCTCGTTAGTAATAAAAAAATATTCACCCAGTTTTTTACTGCTTTTAAAATGGATTCTGATCAACAAAACTTTAATGTCAAAGTGAAAACTGAGATCTACAAAAATCCACATTGAAACCTTGAAACTGATCAAATTAAGTTTGATCAAATTTCACCTTAATGAGTTTTAATTTGTCCTGTGAAGAAAAAATAGTTAAATTGTTTTTTTCTCAACAGCAAAGTGAAAAACCAACAATCACCGTGTAAAAAATATGGTGATTTTTGGCACTTTTGCAGCTCAATAAGCTAAATTAAATGAGCAAATTAAATCTTTACATGTTTCTGGACATTTTCTGGATTTTGCCTCTGAAATATTACTGAAGTCACTCAACCAACCAGAACCTCGCATTATTTCTAACACATGCATAATTATGAGTTTGATGCCATGTTTTTAACAAGTGTCTGCTGATAAACAAATGTAGCAGTTGGATAACGCAGGCATCTGGTTCTTCACGGTTCAGATCATCAAACGGGCCCGGCAGAACTTCCTCCTGGAGCAGTACAGAGGGAAACGGCCGCAGGCGGCTCAGGTCCTGCAGGATGTCCTGAACGCACGAGTGGTGAGTCAGGGATCGGATCCGGAGCGATGCGCCGGTCCAGATCGGATCAGGAACGCCGTGGCGGTCCAGTCCGGTCCGGTCGGGATCAGTTTCTTCCTCCATATTCCTGCAGCCGTTCCGGGAGCAGCTGGCCTCCACCACGGACCCGGATAAGAAGCAGATGTTGGAGCGTCTGGACGCCGCCGTTGCCACCGCTCTGCAGCCCCTGCAGGGGGCGACGGAGAGCAACGCAGCGGCCGACGTGCTGCAGCCTCTGGCTGAGGTGAGACGGCCGAAACGCTGCAGAACTCCTCGGCTGGCTGCTGCCGCAGCTCCTCTGTAGCAGAGTTTGTTTTTAATTCCTTTCCCAGGTTTTGCTGGAGAACTCAAAGGACTTGCTGTCCGACTGGCTGGACAGGCAGTTTGGGAGCGAAGTCACAGAGAACTCCATCTTCTCCGTCCTGCCGAAGTTCTGGGAGGGGGAGTTCCACAGAGACATGGAGGCCCTGAACGTAAGCCGCAGACTCCGCCCCCTCAGCCCGATCAGCTGGGCGGGAGCTTCATCTCTGTCTCCACGCCCCTCAGGTTCTGCCTGCCGACGTTCTGACCCGAGTCAGTGACTACGTGCCGGAGATTGTGGAGTTTGTGAGGAAAATCGTCTCCAACGGTTACGGGTGAGGACAGAACCGTCTGAAAGGTTCTCCAGCAGCAGCTGCGTCTGATCCGTTCGGTTCTGGGATGTCTGCAGGTACGAGTCCAACGGGTCCGTCTACTTCGACACGCAGAGGTTTGATACCAGTCCGCAGCATTCCTACGGCAAGCTGGTCCCAGAGGCGGTGGGAGACCAGAAGGCACTGCAGGAGGGAGAAGGTAAGGCGGCGCGTCTCACATGGAGCCAGCGCCAGGAGGCGTCTCACCTGGAGGCGTCTCGCCTGGAGCCGGCGCCAGGAGGCGTCTCGCCTGGAGCCGGCGCCAGGAGGCGTCTCCCATGGAGCCGGCGCCAGGAGGCGTCTCGCCTGGAGCCGGCGCCAGGAGGCGTCTCGCCTGGAGGCGTCTCGCCTGGAGCCGGCGCCAGGAGGCGTCTCGCCTGGAGCCGGCGCCAGGAGGCGTCTCGCCTGGAGCCGGCGCCAGGAGGCGTCTCGCCTGGAGCCGGCGCCAGGAGGCGTCTCACCTGGAGCCGGCGCCAGGAAGCGTCTCGCCTGGAGCCGGCGCCAGGACGCGTCTCGCCTGGAGCCGGCGCCAGGAGGCGTCTCCCATGGAGCCGGCGCCAGGAGGCGTCTCGCCTGGAGCCGGCGCCAGGAAGCGTCTCGCCTGGAGCCGGCGCCAGGAGGCGTCTCGCCTGGAGCCGGCGCCAGGAAGCGTCTCGCCTGGAGCCGGCGCCAGGAGGCGTCTCGCCTGGAGCCGGCGCCAGGACGCGTCTCGCCTGGAGCCGGCGCCAGGAGGCGTCTCCCATGGAGCCGGCGCCAGGAGGCGTCTCGCCTGGAGCCGGCGCCAGGACGCGTCTCGCCTGGAGCCGGCGCCAGGAGGCGTCTCCCATGGAGCCGGCGCCAGGAGGCGTCTCGCCTGGAGCCGGCGCCAGGAAGCGTCTCGCCTGGAGCCGGCGCCAGGACGCGTCTCGCCTGGAGCCGGCGCCAGGACGCGTCTCGCCTGGAGCCGGCGCCAGGAGGCGTCTCGCCTGGAGCCGGCGCCAGGACGCGTCTCGCCTGGAGCCGGCGCCAGGACGCGTCTCGCCTGGAGCCGGCGCCAGGACGCGTCTCGCCTGGAGCCGGCGCCAGGAGGCGTCTCGCCTGGAGCCGGCGCCAGGAGGCGTCTCGCCTGGAGCCGGCGCCAGGAGGCGTCTCGCCAGGAGGCGTCTCGCCTGGAGCCGGCGCCAGGAGGTGTTGCTACTTGGTGTGGCTAGTGCTAGGAGGCATTGAAACTTGGAGCCCTGCAGAATTCCTAGGAAGTGTTTGTTTGTCCGTCCGTCCGTCTGTCCATTCCTATGTCCCTCCATCCATCAGGATGTTTTTAATCCCAGTTTCTGTTCAGACGTCGACCTCCTCACAGTGAATCTCTCTGTTCAGATTAAATCTCATTGTCTCTGTTTCTCTAATTGGGACAAGTAGCGGCCGAATCGTTTCTATCCTCGTCTTCATTCTCGTGTTCATCCTCGTCTTCATCCTTGTCTTCATTCTCGTCTTCATGCTCGTCTTCTCTGCAGGCGATCTGAGCATCTCAGCAGACAGACTGAGTGAGAAGAAGTCCCAGAACGACTTCGCTCTGTGGAAAGCCTCGAAGCCCGGCGAGCCGTCCTGGGACTCTCCGTGGGGGAAGGTGAGCGGCTGCCGCCATTTTCCTCCTGATCCTCATGTTCCACGTTTTATTAACGGCGAGTCTGTGTCCTCCTGCGGCGGCGGCAGGGTCGGCCCGGGTGGCACATCGAGTGTTCGGCCATGGCCGGCTCCATCCTGGGAGAGTCCATGGACATCCACGGAGGAGGCTTCGACCTGCGCTTCCCCCATCATGACAACGAGCTGGCCCAGTCCGAGGTCACTTCCTGTTACTTCCTGTTACTTCCTGTCAGTTTCTTGCTCATGTTCTGCTTCCAAACAGCCAAATCTGACACCAACTCCGCAGAAAGTCGGGGCAATAAATCGATTTTATCAATTTATCACATTTTTGGTTTCTGAAGATTTACATTTTGGACTTTTTTTCACTTTTGTACTCATTGTGTTTCCATAAATCAGAGTGACATCAGGGCGGCCATCTTTTTTTAGAGCATGTTTTACGGCTTCAAAATATAAGTTAGGCTACAATTTATATCTTTAATTACGAGAATTAATTTCTAATCTTACAGGAATGCAGAATCAGATTATTACCAGAACAATTTCACAATACGAGGAGAATGAAGCAGTAATTTTATAAAAACTCCAAACAAAACGTTTATCATCAAAGTTTGCATCTTTAAATAATATCATGACGATTGTAGCTAAACATAAATCTGCCCTGATACTCGGTCGTACAATTCGCAGAAGAAATAACGGAGATAAAAGCTACTTTTTAAAAACATTTTCAAAAACTTTCTTTTAGAAAAGAAGTTGAGCGAATTAATGGATGAAAATCAGGAATCGGATCCGAGTAGCAGAGTTTCAGGAACGTTGGATGGTTAGAAAGGAAGGAGGAGACACTTTCTGCCAAAATCTTAGATATTTTCAAGTAAAAAACGTGGAAATTTCAGGTTGAAAAGTTAAATATTCACTTTTTCAACTCAGAAAATTTACAAAAGTGAATTTGTTTTTACTTTTGAAGCTCAGAAATGTTCCTGTCTTTTCTAGGAAATTTTATTGACATTTTTTGCCAGAATTCCTGATTGTTTCCTACCTGGAGAGACCCTGATGCAGATGATCAGGGCGGTTCTGTTTGGTGGTTCTGATGGGCGGTTCTGTGTGGCGGTTCTGTGTGGCGGTTCTGTTGGGCCGTGTTTGAGCCCAGCTGGTTTCTCCTCAGGCGTTCTTCCAGAACGACTGCTGGGTCCGTTACTTCCTGCACACCGGTCACCTGACCATCGCCGGCTGCAAGATGTCCAAGTCTCTGAAAAACTTCATCACCATAAAGGACGCCCTGGAGAAGAACACAGGTGAGTGCGCCTGCGTTGCTAGGCGACCGTGTGGCCGCGTTGCTAGGCGACCGTGTGGCCGCAGGCGCCCCCTGCTGACGTGAGCTGTTCCTCCCGCAGCGCGCCAGCTGCGCCTGGCCTTCCTCATGCATTCCTGGAAAGACACGCTGGATTACTCGGCCAACACCATGGAGTCGGCCGTCCAGTACGAGAAGTTCATGAACGTAGGTGTCGCCGTGGCTTCGGGCGCCCGCCCGCCCGCCGCCTCGCCGGGTCTAAAGCTGCCGGTTCTCTTCCTGTCCTGCAGGAGTTCTTCCTGAACGTCAAAGACGTCCTGCGTGCGCCGAGCGACCTCACCGGACGCTTCGAGAAGTGGGAGGCAGAGGAGGCGGAGCTTAACAGCAGGTGAGGCATCAGAGGACAGGAAGCAGCTTCAGCCTCAACGCACACACACACACACACACTCTGCTCCAACAGCGCCTGTGTGTGTTCCAGTTTCTACGACAGGAAGTGGGCCGTTCACCTGGCGCTGTGCGACAACATGGACACCCGCAGCGCCATGGAGGAGATGAGGCTTCTGGTCGGCCTTAGCAACAGCTACATCGCCGGCAGGAAGAGCGCCAAGCTGCGGCCCAACCGCCTCCTGCTGGAGAGCATCGCCTGCTACCTGACCGCCATGATGAAGGTGGTGGTGATGATGATGAGGATGATGATGGAGGAGGAGGAAGACCTAAAATAATCAAGTTAATTAAAAACACAATAAATGAATTTGGTTATGAATAAATAGCTTAGGGGTGCTGTGGTGGCGCGGGGGCGGGGCACAACCCACGTGTTGGTGCCGGTGGTCGCAGGTTCGATTCCCGGCCTGGTGGCATTTGCCGCGTGTCTTCCCCGTCTCATAACCCTCTTTCCTGTCAAACTACTTTCGGATAAAGGCCACTAGAGCCAGCAGAACCTTTAAAAAAATTATTATGAATAAATAACTTATTTGCTTAATATTTCGTCAATAATTACATAAATAAAAGAATTACTGAAATTATCAATATGCATTTAAATAACTGTAAAAAATGGTTAAAAATACTTCATTTACTTTTTATGGGGTTTATTCCACTGACTTATTTAACTCCAAACAAAATGTTAATAATAAAAAATCTAAAAGATGTTCAGAAACCGGAAAACATTTTCCAGACATAAAATTTTTTTCCACTTTTATTCCTTCATCGTTCATGTTTCTCTTCTCTTGCAGTAAATTAAATCGTAACATTTGTCGTATTTTGCTGATTTAAAAGCCGTTTGTTGATCTGGACTAACGGGAATTTTCTGGCTCTCCTCCAGATGTTCGGAGCCATCGAAGGATCCGATCCCATCGGTTTTCCAGTCGGAGGTCAAGCTGTGGATGTGAGTAAATGGCTGATCTGTTGGGAAAACCCACCTGGAAAAAACCGATGCAGTGACCCGGTTCTGGTCCGATCTTTGCAGCTGGAGAGCACGGTGATGCCCTACCTGGCGGTTCTGTCCGACTTCAGAGAGGACGTCCGGAAAATCGCCCGGGAGCAGAAAGGTGAGGCCCAAACCCGACGCTCCCGATCCCGTCCCGTCTTCCAGAACTGACTCTGTTCTCCCGACCCGTCCAGTGACGGCGCTGCTGCGGCTCTGCGACGCCGTCCGGGACGACACGCTGCCGGAGCTGGGCGTCCGGCTGGAGGACCACGAAGGTGACGCAGCTTTTTGAAACGGGCCCAACAGGAAGTGTGCAGCGGCTCGGGTCAAACTGAGAATCTGTTTCAGGTCAGCCCACCGTGGTGAAGCTGGTGGACAAGGAGACGTTACTGAGGGAGAGAGAGGAGAAGAAGAAGGTCAGGAAATAAACCTTTATAAAAACACGTTGTTACATGTCTGCTGTGTCAGACCTGCACTGCTAAAACACTAAATATCACCGAGTCTAAACTACGGAAAATATCTTAGTTTTGTCTTATTTCTAGTTATAAACAGAACTGAGCAGAAACCGCAAGTCAGAATCACTTTACATGTTTTTACTAAAGGAAAGAGAAATTAAGAGTAAAGAAGTATTTAGTAAAAAGTCTCAGTGCCGACCAACTGATCAAATTATCAGTCACTTAATATTTAAAATGATTGATATAGGGCTGCACAGTGGCGCAGTGGGTAGAGCTGTGGCCTTGCAGCAAGAAGGTTCTGGGTTCGATTCCCAGTCTTTCTGCATGGAGTCTCCATGTTCTCCCTGTGCATGGTGGGTTTTCTCCAGGTACTCCGGTTTCCTCCCACAGTCCAGAAACATGACTGTCAGGTTAATTGGTCTGTCTAAATTGTCCCTAGGTGTGAGTGTGCGTGTGTGTGTGCATGGTTGTGTGTCTCTGTGTTGCCCTGCGACAGACTGGCAACCTGTCCAGGTGACCCCGCCTCTCACCTGGAACGTTAGCTGGAGAGGCAGCAGCACCTGCTGACCCCACTGAGGGACAAGGGTGCAAGAAAATGGATGGATGGATGATATAAAGTTAAATAGAAACTTTATATCAATCATGTAAAGTTCAGTAGAATTATTATAATTATATAATATATATTATATAATTTATTATTATATATTATATAATTATATATTATATAATATATAATTATCAGGTTATTGATTATTTATGGCCGACTGATAATGACCGGTAATTATCAGGTTATTGATGAGCATAAAAAAGTCACATTCTGTAGATTCTTCATTTAAACCTTTTTCAATATTAGAAATACATTAAAAGATGCAAATAAGCTAATAATTAAATTCCTTTTTAAATGAGAAAATAACCATTTTATGACTAAAAGTCACAAAATGTTTGTAGTTTTGGTTTAGTTTCTGCTCTGACTGGTGTTTTTTCAGGAACTTTCCAGTTTTCAGCCTGTTTGCTCCAGTTAACCGTTAATCAATAACTGAATCAGTTGATTATTGTTTTAATAATGCGACCTGAAGCAGAGTAAAATGAAAGAGTGAATAATACAGTTTGAGCTGATTTTGAAACTTTTCCTTCGATCCCAGATGGAGGAGGAGAAGAAGCGGAAGAAGGAGGAAGCTGCCAGGAAGAAGCAGGAGCAGGAGGTCCGTCGGACATTTTGAACCGGTTGGATTCACCCTCTCATTCGCCCAATAATCACTTTGCTCTCTCTCTTCCAGATGGCGAAACTCGCCAGGATGAGAGTCCCTCCGTGTGAGATGTTTCGCTCAGAAACGGACAAATATTCCAGGTTTGACGAGACGGTAAGTGGAACGTTGAACGTTCACACTCCTTCCAGACGAAGCCAAAAAGGTTTTGGCTCCTTTGAAGATGTTTTTGAGCGTTTGGTACTGAAAACCCGGCTTCTGTCCCGGTTCCCTCCCCTCAGGGTTTCCCCACTCATGACGCTGAAGGAAAGGAGCTGAGCAAAGGCCAAGCCAAGAAGCTGCGGAAGCTGTTCGAGGCTCAGGAAAAGCTCCACGGCGAGTATCTGCAGATGAACCAGAACGGGAACTGAGAGTCCGCTTCCCTCTGACGCAGCTTCAGCAGGGACTCGGTTTTATTCTCCTCGGATCAGATCCAGAAATGTGTGGATGAAGAGGGGACGCTTCCTCCATCAGCAGAACCCGGCTGCCACCGCCGCTTCTGGATCAAACTCACGAACTTCATCTGTGACGGTTTCCATCATGCATTCCTATCAGCCGTTCATTCATTCATTCGTTCATCCGTCTGTAAACGGATTCAAACAAACTGCAGCGCCGAGTTTCCAGCAGACGAGGAAACGAGTCAGGAAAACCTGGGAAGCTGAACCCAAACCCCCTTCACATCTAACCAAACTGGTGGAAAAATTCATTTGTGCTGCTTTTGCTTTGAACATATTAATAAAAGTTTAAAGGTCAACCAGCCCCCCCATATTACGCAAATCCAACTAAAGTGTCGCCATTGCTATGTTTGTGCGCCTGTCATACAGAAGATATTAATAAATGTCTCCAGAGGTCATCAGAGGTCAACCAGGGGCCAAAACTAAACCAATTTGGTGTCAGTCAAATCCGTTTCTTTTTTCTCTGGGTTGTGTCGTAATTATTTTTAGTTTTTGCCACTATCGTTTTAAAGATATTAATAAATGTTTCCAGAGGTCATCAGAGGTCAGCCAGCTCCTCCACCTTCCTCAAATCTAATAAAAATTGGTGTCAAACATTTGTATTATATTTGTATTAATATATTTAAAATGATAGCAGCACAAATGTTTGACAACAATAGATTTGGGTAATGTGGGCGGGGCTGGTTGACCTTTTGACCTTTAAACTGTCAGTGGTATCAGCAGCTGATTGACAGCAGGTTTGACTGATTTGAGGAAAATGGGGGGGTTTGACCTTTCATGACCTCTGGAAACATTTATTAATATATTAGAAAAAATAGCAGCACAAACATTTGACACTAATTTCATTAGATTTGAAAAAGGCGGAGGGAAAATCTCACTCAGGATTTGTTGTCAGAAAAGCTTCCAAGTTTTCATGTTAGTTCTGGAAAAACGTTCCCAGGATCAAAGCGTCCTGTTGGGAATAATATGGATAATAACGGCTTTCCACATGTCCAGGCCCGTTTTTCTCCGGTGTTGTCTCTGTGAAAACGGACCGAGTTTGTATTTGTTGTGGTCCTGCCGATAAATCCCAGGATGCTCCGATCGCAGGATCCTGGGAACATCAGCAGGTCTGACGGGAAGAGCCGGGCTTTTTTTTAATCATCCATCCATTACTGCTAGTATTTTTCTACTGATTTATTAGAAACTGGTGGTTCTGTGAAGGCGCAGCTGCAGGTTGTGAAGAAGATGCTGTAATAAAACCAGTCAGACGCAGGCGGTGTCTTTATTTCAGACGATACAAACCATTCAGATCAGAAGCTTCATTCAGAAACGACAACAGGTGAGGAATAATCCGAGTCGGAGGTAATTTGCTCCACATGCAATCCAAGACGCATCTGGGAACCAAATAGATATTGTTTTGAGATTACTATGAAACTTTAAATAATAATAAATAATTTCAAAAACTGTAATTTTGTAGTATTTCTGAATATAAATCAGGTTCTGTTCATTTTCCCTGGTTAAAATAAAACGGCAGCAAAATGTTCTGATGTTTCAAATGATCTAGATTTCTATGAATGTTTTCTGCTTCTTTTCAGAGTTCATTAAATTCACGTTCAAATGCAACTAAAAAAATTATACTTGGTGTTGCACCTTAAAAGTTCCCCATTTTAGGAACATAGTTTAGTCTACATCTTTATTTTTAAAAAGATTAAATTTGAACCTTTTATCTGCACCAAATTGCCTTTTAAAGTTTTTCTGTATTAATACACATTTAAAACCACTGTTATTTAAAATTGAATAATGATGACTCATTAAATGGATGGTGATGCCATCTAATGAGTCACTGATTCCCTCCGGTTCTGGTTCTGGTTCTGGTTCTGTTGAATCAGATGGATTTGACTAAATAATTCAGACTTAGTTTAATATTTTCATTTAAAAAGTTGGCGTTCTGGTCCAGCAGTGAATCAAATAAGATCTTTAACCGGTTAATGTATGAATCATCTAGAAACATAGAATTAGTGACAATATTTATTATGAAAATGTTTCATTTTAGAAAATATTACACAAGTTGCTGTTTAACACTGAAGAAGCATGTTGTTATTCATGAAGGCAACAGTTTCATTTACTTCAGCAGCTTTTTGAAAAAGAAAAGCACTTGTAGGACTATTTTTACTGCACTTTTACTTCAGTGGAGTTTCTGTTTAACCCAGAAACGCATCAGACACAAGCCTACAATTTATGTTTGAGTGAGAGCTCTTGTGTATACACCAGCTTTGTTGCTTTGCGCTGTTGTGATTTAAGGACATTAGCAACTGAAAGTACTGGTTTCAAAGGCTTTTTGTTGTGAAAAACAGATTTTAACATTACCTTGTGATGATGTGATATATTTTTACACTTTTTTATTATTTAAAGAATCAGAATCTGACCGCAGTTTTATATTTTATCTGTCGAATTAAATCATTTTTATAAATTACGTCAGATGAAGAAGTAACACTCAATAACTAAGTCATGTTTATTTTTATGGAGGAATACTTTATACTTGAAGCAAAGTAAAATATATATATACATATTGAAGTTCTGTTGATCTTCAGTAGTAGATTTCGCTAGTAGTGTGAAGTATTTCTGCTGTTTACCTATCTGATTTCGACTTCTTATTCTTAGCCAATCAGCGGCCTCCTAGCTTCAGCTGCAGCCAATAAGCGGCCTCTTAGCCTACGTCATAGCCAATCAGATTCCCCGCAGCGCTATTTGAACGTCCTGCGTGACTCGTGTTCTGTAGTTGCAGCTGCTGTGGATCTTCTCCGGTTTTGGTTCTGATTCTAGTTTTCAGGATTTTATCTCGACATGTCCTCCGCTGTGGGGCTTCGTGCTGCGGTGAGTTAACATGTCTTCGTCTGTCTCCGTGTCTCTGTCCTCGTTGTCCAACGTGTCTCGGTTTGTCGCTGCAGGCCGCAGAGGAGCCTCTGAAGAAGGGGAAAAGCTCCGTAGCGGCTCCGAGGAGAGCTGCTCTCCTGGAGATCACCAACAACCCCGGAGCTCTGGCCGACACCAAGGTAACACTGCGGGACCAGAACCCGCGGGTTCTGGGTCCAAACCGGCTGAAGTTCTGGGTCTCTGAATCACGTGTTGTTATGGTAACCTAATTGAATTCGTCAGGTCATAGGGGTCAACGTCCCAAAGACGAATAAACCGGATGTTTTGGACTTTGACTTGTAGGTGACCCGGATGTAGACCTAAATGTTTGCTCTTAAACCGCGAGCTCTTAAAAATAAGTTTAATTACAATCGTAACGTATGTAGAAGTTTTCCTAAAGCATTTAGATGGACTGGGGAGAAGAAATGTCGGATTATTTCTGGGACATAAACAATTAAAATCATTCATGTTTCTTTCTGCCGTCATATTTAAACCGATAAAGGAAAATCTTCACCTGAGTGAGAACAGGTGTGTGTGTGTTTGACTTATTGGAATAAATTGGGTTTGATTGGGGAGATTGTTCGGGAAAACGCATCAAAAGTTCACCTCAAATGCTAAAAGTGGCGCAATATATTTATTTTCTGTGCTTTGCATCAATAAAGTCCTCGGATGGATCCAGGAAGGTCAACCGGTTCTGGCTGCAGATGGAGTCTCACATCCCGATCTTTACGTCATTCCTAGATTTATGTTGAGGCATCTTGACGTGTCAGATTTGTTCTAGAATCAGCTTCATTGTGGCAGAAATGAGGAATTTCGGTTTAAATTTGTGTTTTTCAGAGGACGGGAGCGTCCAAGAAGTCCTCCAAGCCTTCCTGTTCCCAGAAACCCGGCCGGGTCCCGGAGCCGCTCCCGGCTCTTCCAGAGGATCCGTCCCTGGAGGTGGAGCGGGAACTGTGCCGGGCTTTCTCCGAGACGCTGCTGCCGGTGCCGGACGTGGATGAGCAGGACGCCGCGGAGCCGCAGCTCTGCTCTCACTACGTCAAGGACATCTACGCCTACCTGCGGAGCCTGGAGGTAACTTCCTTCCTCCTGCTCTGACCTCTGACCCGGAATGACACGTCACAGGCGCTCCTCTGTTTTATAGTTTACATCATTTATACACAAACGGCTGTTGAATGTAGGACATTCTGACTAGAAATCATTTTGGTTTTCTGGCGCCCATTATGTTGCGCACAGCCACATTTTGCGCCACTGGCTCTGACCTCTGACCTCTGACCCAGTGACGCGCAGGAAGTTGAATACACAAATTGAAAATCCAGTGCAGGAGTTTCTCATTTACTTTTGGCCTTAATTGATTGAAGCTTTAATAAATTTTGTAAAATTTATAAAAAAAAAAAAAGATTTGATAAATAAAAATTGATGCATTTAAATGAAATCATATATTTTGATGAAATGTGTCCTTCTCCACGAATGTTTGGTTAAAACCATGACAGAAAAATCTTTTCACTCAGTTTTTAAAAATCCTGCAGCTTAATTGGAGATGAAAAACCTGGAACGGTTTTCCTGTAAACATTCTTCTGTTTTTGAAGCATAGAAGAAGAGCACCTGTTGTGTCTGTGGCTCAGCACTGCCCCCTATCAGTGAGGCATTGTACTGTCATGTTTATGGCCGGAGACTAAATACGTCACTAACATTCATTAAATACATCCCTGTGGAACGCAAATATATGTAGACGATGTATAATTAAACGTATGTTGGTGCTCTGAAGAGCAGCAGTGGGCATGATGCTCAAACTGAACTGCTGCTTCAGGCAGTTTGTCACAGCGCCCCCCAAAGGTTGGGTGCTGCATATATATATATATATATATATATATATATAATTATTTTTTTTTTGGACCATAATGTTGCTCAACATAAAAATATTTAAAATCCAGTGAAAATTTTTTCAATCACTTTATGTACCCATTTTCTCACCAAACTGCTATGACCTCTGACCTCTGGCATGTCTCCAGGTGCAGCAGGCCATCCGGGCCGACTACCTGAAGGGGTCAGAGGTCACGTCAGCCATGAGGGCGATCCTGGTGGACTGGTTGATCCAGGTCCACTCCCGCTTCCAGCTGCTGCAGGAGACGCTGTACCTCACCGTGGCCGTTCTGGACCGCTTCCTGCAGGTGAGCCGGACCGGAACCGGCACCAGAACCTCCTCCCGCCTCCAGGTCTGACCCTCTGCTGCCGCCGCAGGTCCAGCCCGTGTCCCGCAGGAAGCTGCAGCTGGCGGGCGTGGCCGCCATGCTGGTGGCCTGCAAGTACGAGGAGATGTTCTGCCCGGAGGTGGGAGACTTCGCCTACATCACGGACGACGCCTTCAGCAGGGCCCAGATCCTGGAGATGGAGCAGCTGGTGCTGAGGAGGCTCGGCTTCCAGCTGGGGCGCCCGCTGCCGCTGCACTTCCTGCGCCGAGCCTCCAAGGTGGCAAACGTGAGTCTGGAGCTGCAGGGGGTTCTGGGAAAACTCCTGATCGGCCCATCGCTTCCAGACTTCATGTAGCGGCGCTCCGATGAACCGACGGCTGTCTGAGCATCAGCAGCCTGTTGCCATAACGATGTTTCTGGGCGGTAAACTGTCCCAGACATGATGGTGGTGGTTTTGTTTCTGGAGACCATTTTCAGCTCGTGATGCCAGAAACGCCCTCTCAGATAAAACTTAACTTTTTAAAGCATTTCAGGTCAAACTTGAGCTCCGTAACCAAATTTAGTTTGAAAAATGTTGAATCTTTTTGTCTTGAACAGAGAAAAAAGGCAGGCAGGAGTTAAAACTTACTACATCAGACTGTCTCAATTGTTTGCAGCATTTATTTTCAAAATGGCGACTTTTCAACAATATTGAACATGGAGCATCTATAACAATTATTATTTTCCCAACCGCTTGTTGTGACAGGCTTATGCTGTGTTGCATTTTGGGCAATAACTTTATTTTTATTTTTTATTTTTTTTGTTTTTTTTGAAGGAACTGAATTGATGATCTTCACCTTTTGTCTGATGTTGGATTTTTGTTTTTAAATCTATTCCTAAGCTAAATGTTAGTTGCGTTTTAAAGATTTCTGATCGGCCAGAAAACTCATCGATCGTTTAGTCTGGTCTGGATCCAAAGAAATGGACTGAACCAGGAGTTCTCCAGGGTTCTGGTCCAGACTGGATCAGTGGTTCTGACTGTCTCTGTGTCTCAGACCGACGTAGAGAAGCACACTCTGGCCAAGTACCTGATGGAGCTGACCCTCCTGGACTACCAGATGGTCCACCTGCGGCCCTCTGAGGTCGCCGCCGCCTCCCTGTGTCTGTCCCAGCTGCTGGTGGACGGCCTGCCCTGGGTGAGTCGCCCTACCTGTCCCTCTGTCGGCTTCACCTATTCCAGCTGGAAACTAGAGGTCAGGATGACCTCTGACCTCGGAGCCACATGAAGCTGGTTCCAAAGTGGACCTTGTACCAGCTGCAGAACATTTCCAGGATCGGAGAAACTCATCCAGGCGTTTCTCTTTAGTGGCTTTGATTCCTGCAGCAGCGTCTTCACAGGTCTGACTGACAGATCAACGGTCCAGAGCGCTGCTGCTGCTGGAGTTCTGACTAGAACCAGGATGATGGCGACAGTCCTTGACTAAGACTTTGAACTACTGCTGGTAGTTTATAAATCACTGATCTGCTGTTGTCCCAACCCTCCAGGCCTCAGGTTCAGCTGAAACACTGAGTTGCAGCTAAAACCCAGCTGGTTGGAGCCGTTTTGGTCCCGTAATAAATGGGACAGAATGTTGGTTCCTGTTTTCTAGACTAATGAACGTTAATTTTCCTCAGTCGCCGACGCAGCAGCACTACTCCACCTACGACGAGGCCGACCTGCAGCCAATCATGCAGCAGCTGGCGAAGAACGTGGTGCTGGTGAATGAGGGCAGGACCAAGTTCCAGGTGAGTTGAAGACGTCTAGCCGTCCCCTGGCTGGAGGACCGACTCTCTCTCTCTCTGTGTCCCCTGGCTGGAGGACAGACTCTCTCTCTCTCTCTCTCTCTCTCTCTCTCTCTCTCTCTCTCTCTCTCTGTGTCCCCTGGCTGGAGGACAGACTCTCTCTCTCTCTCTGTGTGTCCCCTGGCTGGAGGACAGACTCTCTCTCTCTCTCTCTCTGTGTGTCCCCTGGCTGGAGGACAGACTCTCTCTCTCTCTCTCTCTCTCTCTGTGTCCCCTGGCTGGAGGACCGACTCTCTCTCTCTCTCTGTCTCTCACCCTGCAGGCGGTGAGGAAGAAGTACTCCAGCAGCAAACTGATGAAGATCAGCCTCCTCCCTCAGCTGAGCTCCTCCATCATCCAGAAGTTGGCGGCTCCTCTGCTAAAGGAGTCCTGAGACCCGGAACGACTTCCGGACTTTAACTTTTTGCACTTTAGTTTTGGATTTGTTCTCTTGCTTTGGAGCTTTTTTATTATTAAAATGTTTTTATAAACTTTCTTCAGGATCTTGTTGAACTTTAAGCTGTATTGTGAATGTGAGCTGCAGAAGTTTGTCTGCAAGCAACTTCTGTGGAAACGAACTCTAAGACTTATTTTATTAAATCAAGAAGTTGGGTTTAATTTTTGTTAAACTGAAATAAAAAATTTTAAAACTCTTCTCTGTATTTTCAAGCTTAATTCAGAATCAAGGCCAGTTATTTTAATTTGACACCATTTATGCACAAGACAAGTTAAAATTAAGTGAAACACTAATTCAATAGTTGTATTAAAATGTAAACTTAAAACTTAATTTCTGGGATTGTTGTGATCTTTGATGTTGGCACCAAAAAAGAAAAGCAACATTTTAAATTGCTTTAGACAAAATGTTTTTACAGCTACCATTTAGTTTTCAGTTTTTCTCCAATCTTTTTCTGAAAGAAATTGGGTATTAAAATCATTCTGAATATAAGTTCAGCATTATTGCATGTTGCCTTTTTCCACATCCTGGTTTGTTTTCCAACATTTATCATTTTACTTTCGGGTCCTGCTGATCTTTAAGGCAAATGCAAACAATTTTATGCTTAACTTGGTAAACCTGACCGTTAACGGGATCCGTTAAGCGGTCAGGTCTGAATAATCACCACAAGCGTCTCCATCCAGAAGTGAACAGAAACTCCACATGTGATGTAAATTTCTCAGCATTTTCCGGATTTTATTCTATGACGTTTTTGATCGTAAAGTCATTTGCATGTTTCTAACGAATATTAAATGTGACCAATAAAGACGCAAGTTTATTACTAAAATAGTCTTTATTTTCCGTGTAGAGCTGACGGGCTGGTTGTCGGGTCTTGGTTCTGGCTCAGTTGAATCGGACTCGGCGCATGGAGCCCACGGTGCTGTTCTGGCTGCCCCAGTCGTTGAAGTTGTGGAAGTCCCGTTTCTCCAGGATGTAGTGCTGCCCCCTGTAGTTGGGCTCCTGGTACAACACCCAGCTGTGACGGCAGAACGGGTCGGTCAGGTCCAGAACACCCCGAGGTTCTTTCTTTACGTGACTCTGGTTCTTTCCAGCTTTCCTGGGAACCTCATTCACATGTATGTTCTCACCTTGTATTTATTCATTAATAATTATTTAGTTTTAGGCTAAATATTTTGCTGGTTAACTAAATATTAGCTTCAGACAAAAATATTTAGCTTACTAGCTAAAGATTTAGCTTGTTCAGTTTGAGGCTAAATATTTAGCTGGCTAAATAACGGATGTTTAGCAAGTTAACATCCCATTAGCTCGCTAAATATTTTCATTAATATAAAATTTAAAAAATGTAATTCAATTTTTAGCTAGCTAAGTATCTAGGTAGCCACCCAAATATTTAGCTTGCTAACTAGAGCTTTAGTTTGAAGCTAAATCTCTTCATTTATTTCTGACTGTGTAATTTTTTCTGTTGTGAATATTCTGTAACCTCTGTGTGTCGCTGGCTGGATTCTCTTGCAAAAGAGATTTTTAATCCCAACGGTATTTCATAAATAAATAAACGTCAAATACAAAATAAATACACATGTAGCTTATTAAATTTAGCTTGTTCAGTTTGAGGCTAAATATTTAGCTGGCTAAATAACGGATGTTTAGCAAGTTAACATCCCATTAGCCCGCTAAATATTCATTAATAATATAAAATTTAAAAAATGTAATTCAATTTTTAGCTAGCTAAATATTTAGTTAGCCACCCAAATATTTAGCTTGCTAACTAAATATGAAGCTTCAAGCTAAGTATTTAGCTTGCTAACTAGAGTTTTAGTTTGAAGCTAAATCTCTTCATTTATTTCCACATATTCCTGGGAACCTCATTCACATGTATGTTTTCACTTTGTACACATGTGTACAATAAGTACACATGTAGCTTATTAAATTTAGCTTGTTCAGTTTAAGGGTAAATACTTAGCTTGATTCGCCGTTTATGAACAATATTTCTGTATTCGTCTTGGCTTTGCAGTAACTACTATGACCAACATTGACCTACTTTTACTTGAATCCAAGACTTCAGCCCAAATAAGGAAATAATCAACCCCAACTTTTCTTATAGCGCAATCATGCTAAACCTTCTTTATATTTTCTATCTGCAACAGTTTAAACATATTCCTTTAGTTTATTTTTGAGCAGATAAAAATGGCACCTACATTTTGTAAGTACGGTAAAGGATGTGTGATGCTGTGGGGTGTTAGAATGCAGGACTTTTTGGGAGAACCACAACATTTTAAATAAAATCTGGTGATCTCTCAGGAATCATCATCTGGTCTTTCTGGAGGATTGAACCTCCTGAAGACAGAGAGCCCAGATCTCTGGACCCAAAGGTCAAAGTTATCACAGCTTCCAATTAAACGAAGCCTTTCCTGACGTAAAACCCGAACTGGACCTGTCAGGATGGTGGACTTACGCTCCTCCCAGGATGCGGATAGACGCCACTCTGTTGAGGTTGTAGCGGCTCAGCAGGTTGGGAATGTCATCCTGGATCTCCATCTTCTTCCCGGAGAAACCTGCTCGCTCGAACAGCTGTGCCCTGGGAGGATTGTTGTCCTGAGGACCAGAGACGCAGCGGATCAGCGAGGAAGCCGGCACATTTAGAAATCAGGTAAAACGATGTTTCAGAGGCTCACCTGCTTAACGGAGCGGACCGAGGAGACGTGGTCCACCTGGGCGCACCAGCGGTCGTAGCAGTTGTACTCCCCGCGGTCGGACATGTCCCACAGGTACTGACGGCCCCGGTAGTTCTCCTGCTCGAACCCGACCCATCTGCCAGACGGAGGAGAAGAAGATGATGAGTTCCTCTCTTCTTCTAGAGACCGATTCTTTAAGACGGTGGTTCCTAAACTTCCTCACATCCCCTTTGAAAACTCAGACGATGCTACAAAAATCTGTAAAGAAACTGAATTTCACTCTTACTTATGCTAGCTTGAGGAGCTGTTTTCACTGGCAGCCAATCAGGAAGCCGATCATGGCCAATAACGTTTGACATTAGCATTTTAACAATAAAAGTTATTTTACTTATTAAATAGCCTTTATTGTAGGGCAATAAAGGCTATTTGTATCTTCAAGAAGTTATCTTAACTTACTGTATATTTTATTAAAAAATGATTGAAATACAGATTACATTTATTAAAAACAATTACATTTATGATTTAAAGTTTATTGGGTTTCCTTTTTTCCTATTTTTTTCTCATCTTGCTCTGTTAGCGCCCCCTAGCGGCCCTCCCTTTGAAAAACGCTGTTTTCGGAGACAGAGCCGGTTCTGGTCAGTAGTTCTTGTTGGCGTGACCCTTTGGGAAGTTCCCACAGTGTTCTCAACGTTTCAGTTTCTCCTGAAAAGGCCAACTTACGCTCCGCTGTCCACCTGGACGGAGTTACATCTCTCTGGGAAGTTCTTGTCGCTGATCCTGGGACAGTCGGAGTTCAGGTCCAGTCGTCTGCCAGCGAAGTTTCGCTGCTCGAAAAGGGTCACCTGGGCGCAGAGAACAAGGTCAAACTGTGGCTCATTGGTTTCATTCAGCAAGGAGTTCTGGATCAGCGGTTCTGCAAACTGTTGGATCTTTTCCAGCTTCTCTTTAACTATCAGCTGGTTTTTCATGGCAAAGTTTGCTGGAAGCATCTCAACCAGTTCAGAATATTCCTCTGAAATTAAATGTCCCTGAACAGAAAGACAAGGAAAAACTCTCCAGAACCTCAGAGATTTTAGGAAATTCTGTCTGAAAATGTAAAGAAATGATTTTAAAACCACCAGGAGGTTCTGTAATCTGCTGGGTCCAAATGGGCCGAACCAAATAACCAAAGTTCTTCTACTAAGAGGCTTAATCTACTCTGCAAACGTTAAAACTAAAATGATGAATCAGACGTTTCTGTTCTGCTCGGACTCTAAATGTTCTGGTTCTTCTGTTCAGGTCGGGTTCTAGATGCTGGACAGGAATAATCTGATCAAATAATCTGAAATTAGGAGGTCGAGTTGCTCCAGTTTCTAACCTTGTGAATCAGGGGTCCCCAAACTTTTTCCTGAGGGCCACATAACTTTTCCCCTCTCTGGTGGGAGTCAGTTTGTAACACACGTTATCACCTGCGCTGCCGGAAATCGTTGAATTGTTTTTTGCCCAGAAAGCACATGGGCAGAAACCGTTAGTGAAACAGTCACTGGGACTGACTAGTATATATTCCATTGAGGGAAACCTGGAATGCGGTGTTCATAACAAACACGTGTTCATCTGCTCTACCGCTAGCAAACAACCGTACTGATTAAATAACATAAAAGTCCAACAGATGGCAGCAATGCGCCATGCAAAACAAAACACCCACAGTTTACAGGACACACTTCCTGCTAAAGAGCCCCCTGGTGGTTAAACCGGAAAATACAATATATGAAAAAAAAAATCTGAATGCTCTCTGGTATTGTTCACGGGGCCGGACCAAATGTGGCGGCGGGCCGGATCCGGCCCGCGGGCCGTAGCTTGGGGACCACCGTTGTAAACTATCAGAATGAAGTGATGATGAGAAACATGATACATTTATTAAAGCCATCAACAGGCAGGAAAATGAAAACAGGTGATGCAACTTTAACAAATGAGAAAACTTGTTAGAAGAAATGAAACTAAGCTGTCATGTTAAACAAACGTAGATAAATGGAGTTTAACTGAAGGTGGCGCTGTTTCTCCATGGACTCACCCTCCCAGTGGACCCGTAGAAGGCACGTTGGAGCACAGACCCCAGTTTGCTGCAGACAGACAAACCCAAAGCATTTTATTCACAAACAGACCAACGCTAAGCTCTCTTCATGTTCTGGACTCTCAAACCGCCTTCAGCTCAGGTTTCATGCTGTTTTTCCCCTCGTCCTCCTCAGTCTGGGTGATTTGGTGGAACTGTTGGCGGCCCCCCGCGGCGGGCCCCGGCCCTCGGGACGTACCTGGTTTGTTGGGTTAATCCTGGGACCTTAGTGAAGATGTTCATGTCAGCTCTGCGAGGCAGCCGGAAACCGCCTTAAATATGGCGCGCCGATGCAGCGCAGAGCTACCAGAAGGCTCAGGTCGCTCCTGATGCGGCCGCCGGGGCCCGCGGGGCCATTCATATGCTAAACACTCACTCCTGATGCCCCCGAGTCCCAGGATGAATGAAACAGAAGCACAGCGAGCGCGGAGTGCAGCGCCAACAGTTTGGGTTTGAACATTTCAGCGTTTTCTCTGAAACAAAGCAGAGAAGGGCCGTGATGGCGGCGGGGCCCGCAGCTCCTGGAGCCTGGATTGTTCCCGCCGCGGGGCGTCCTGACCGCCGACCCCGGGTCAGCCTGCGTCTGACGGCGTCATCATCACGTCTGATCACTTAACCTTCATCAACAGCTGGTTTATTTTTCTCCTAAAATCGTTTTATTAATATAATACATCCAAAAATAAAAGATCAAAATGAGTCATTTTTGGTACACAGGAAGAAAATATTCCCTCCAGGTGGGACGTTTCAGTAAATGCCCCACTGCGCCCCCTGCTGGCGGAGATTTGTACCTGCAGTGTCCTGTTGACCATATATGGACGGACCTCTATAAATGTCCTTATTTATTAAAATACTCCTGTAACGAGTTAATATACTGCAGTATTTTAATTAAAACTCGTATGTTATGACCATTATTACACACAGGGAAGTATTTTTGATGCGTTGTGTCGTCATAACACACCAAACATGGATGTTTATGCGCTAATGCATAATTATGAGTTTATTGCAGTTTTCCGCAAAGAAATGTCAAAACTGTTAAGTGATGCTGACTCTCACCTGCAGGTGGCGGTATTTCTTTTAGGTAGATAAGCCTGACATGACGTCATGTTATAACGACTGACTGACTAGTACTGGGAAGAGAACAGGAAGGCGCGTTAACATTGTAGCGCAGCTAGCTCCTGCTGGAAGTGAGTAAAACAACTTAAAATCCATTTCAAACATTTTTTGATTGCAAAAATCACAAAAACAGACACAAAGTCCTGGAGGGAGAGATTTTTGTTCAGGTATGATTTATACTTTATTGTCGGGTAAGGATCAGGTAGCAGGGAGTGGAAGGGGTGTACTTTCTTTTTCCTCAGGAAGGGGTGTACTTTCTTTTTCCTCAGGCCTGCAGAGCGTGAAGCCATGTTGAATGAACACAGACATTCAGTTTGCTTACAGTGTTAAAATCCCTCCATTCTCCATCAGATGTGTTTGTCCAGCAGATTTACTGTCACACTCCGCTGGCTCCCAATGCCGCACCATTCAGAGGGTGTGTGTGTGTGTGTGTGTGTGTGTGTGTGTGTGTGTGTGTGTGTGTGTGTGTGTGTGTGTGTGTGTGTGTGTGTGTGTGATGAATAGTGGAAACACGTTTCACTCTGTTGTGTTTTTGTTGCGCCGGCGGGGAACCAGAAGCTTCAGGACTCTTCCTGCGTCCCGGAGACGGACAAGACAAACACAGCAGGTCAGGTGTGTGTGTGTGTGTGTGTGTGTGTGTGTGTGTGTATGTGTGTGTGTGTGTTCAGAGTCAGGCAGCACCTCAAACCCAACACACACTCCTTCATTTTCCTGCTTCAGTTAGATTCTAGAGCAGAAGAGAGGCCAGCAGCGCGAAATGTCTCTGTTGGACAAACCGTCCCACTTCCTGTCCCTGTTTGTCCCACAGCTGGCTCGGATAAATCTGCTGTTGCCATGGCGACACACATCAGGGCAGAGGTCCGCTTCTTGTGGCCTTTCTGTCAGTTTGGTTGGCGGTGATTAAGTCCGGCTGCGTGTTGCCTGTCCTGCAGGTGTGAAGGACGATGCTGCGGACAGGAATCCGTCTTCTGGCGCTGGCGCTGTGTGTTTCAGCTGGTGGAGACTTTGACTGGACCAAGAATGAGAAAACCTCTTTCTTCTACGGCGCCTTCCCACCTGGTACGAACTGGTAGGATGGAGAAGCATGAGAGTCATTTCTGTCTGGAAAATTTCAAAACCAACAATTGCAGAAAATTCAGATGAAAAAAGTAATTTTTGTTGGACCTGCTGCAATAATCAATTAATCAATTAATCACATAATAAATTAAAACAAGCTCAATAATTTCCATTTGCATGATTTATTGGTTTTTCTCTTTCCAGCAGACTGAACTCAATAAAACTTCATTTTATTTGTCGATTCTGTATTAATTTCATATTAATACAAAACACATTTAAAATGTCTTCCAGTTATAATTTCAAGTGTATTGATCTTTAGAATGTGTTTCTTATTATCACTATATTACTTGAAAATAACTTCTGGGATGATTTGTGATGCAGCAGCTTCTGTTACTGTAAAATCTTTGTCTCATTTTGTGTTTTATTAGCTAATAAAATTAGCCAGACATTTTGGCTAATCTAACACTTTTGGTTAGATTGGCCAGTATCAGAAGTTCTCTGGGACCAAAATTTAAAAAAACAAAGAAAGAAAGTGAATATAATTTTTTTTTTTTGTACAAACGAATTTTGTTAAGATTTAAAAGTGATTTTGCACTTTCTGTATGAAAACATTCATCTGGTTTTCATATTATTTTGGATTTGATTGAATAAATTTGTTCTCAGGATCAGAACAGGATTTGAGTAACTTCCTTTAAAAACGATTTCTGTGTTTAGTCGAGTTTAAGGAATCAAATAAAAGCTGATTTGGCTTCAATCTCTTGATAAACGTGTTTCTACTGATTGCAAAAGCTTAGTTATAAAAAGATGAATACTTTGAGTTCTGCTGAATATTTTCCATGGTAAGAAAATTATGCTGGACTTTGGACTTAAACTTTGGACTAAATCAGACCTGGGATCCTCTGTGTGTGTCTGGATTAATTTATATTTAATTCAGTTCCAGGAGCCAAAACAGGAAGTGATGAGTCGGCTATTTGGGGTCGTGAACCCGAACCGGAACATTTATTTGGTTTTCTCTAACAGCTGAAGTTTAACCTGTTTTATTTGGAGCTCTACAACTATTACTGTTATTTTTGATCATTTTTTGAAACCTGCAGGTTTCTCCTGGGGCGTCGGCAGCTCAGCCTATCAGACCGAAGGAGCGTGGAATACAGACGGGAAGGGAATGAGCATCTGGGATGTGTTTGCTCATAAAAAAGGAAAAATCTCCTCCAATGAAACGGGAGACTCTTCATGTGAAGGATACTACAAGTTCAAGGTGGTTACACGATTCTCCCAATGTTTCTAATTATTACTTCTGAATTATGCAACATTAGTTCAGTTTTCAATGCCTTTCGAGACGTTGAGGTTCAGGTTCAGTCAGTTCTTTATGTCGAATGAAAACATTAACTCTGATCAACACAAAGCGCTGCAGGTCATGCAGAGTCATGCTCAGAGGAAGCAGAAACTTATTTACAGTAAATACAGAAATGCAGCTGATTTTCTCATCCATAACAGAAACTGATAGGTATTTTCCTAGAACCTACATAAAAGAACCACAGACAACGTATATGAATTTTATGACCAAGCTTTTGCAAAAGGAGAAAAACTCTGTCAGCTGCTCCTCTGAGCCGTTCACAGAGCGTCTGAAGATCTTTGGGTACAGCTTGTCTGTTATTATCAAACTTCAAAGAGGGAGGATAGGCAAGATAGACAGCAGAGGAAAAACAGCAAAGGTCATAAAACAATTTACCTAAACAACTAGCAACCCAGTTCCAGATGTGACATCTGATCTGAGCCCGGTTCAAATCTCGGTCAAACTGTTTCACATGAAGATGAACAGGTAGTTGTGACCCCCAGGTCAGTTACACTAAAGAAGAGAACACTTTAAACTGACTAACATTAGACTGAATATGAACTAAAGTAACAACAAAATGATAATATCAAAAAATCTCTATCAGAAACAAACATTTGAAAGCAGCTTCTCGGTTTGTTTTGGATCAGAAAATCAATGTGAAATGATGTTTTTGTCTCTTAGGATGACATTAACCTGATGAAGGAGATGAAGCTGAGTCATTATCGCTTCTCTGTTTCCTGGCCGAGGATTTTACCCAGCGGGTTGAGAAGTAAAACCCAGTTTGGCCACTTTACATGAAAATCTAACCATTTCTAATAGAAACCAAAACTTCTCCAATCAGCAGAATCATTGGCGGCAGTTGAAGGTGATGAAAACTCAAATGCAGCAGGAGGATTTACATTTTTGTTTACTTCCTGGTCTGTCCTTTGTCCCGCCCCCACATCCTTTCTGTCCAATGGGAGCAAAGATTGTCATGGCTTTGTTTGCAAATTATAATCCACTTGCAAAATAAATAAATGCACCAAAAGAAAACAATGAAGTGTCTCTTAGGGCCAAAGGACTTTCCTGGTGTGAATACAGCCCAATCTGAAAAGTGTGGTGTGCATTTATAATTAGCTCTAGTATTTTGTAGATCCACCTCTGGCTGCAGGTATTTCACTACCAGTTTGATTTAGGTCTGTACTTTGACTAGGCCATTTTAACCCCTGACTCTGCTTTGATCTGAACCATCCCATAATACCTGTTCAGACTGTGTTCAGACTGGTTGTCCTGTTGGAAGGTGAACCTTCGCCCCTGGCTCAGCTCTTCTGCAGCCTCCAGGGTTTCCTTCCATCCAGCTTCCCTGTCCCAGAGCATGATGCTGCCACCACCTCGTCCTACTGTGGGAAGGTGTGTTTGTCACTCTGATCAGTTTGGAGGATCATGAGCTGGAGAATCGAACAGAACTCAGACAGGACACCTTCACCTGTCATCACTTTGTCTGCTGATTGGAGAATATTCCAGAAATATGTTGGTTGTGTTTTAAATACTTTCACGTTTTTCTTGTTTTTGGATCCGTTTGTTTGTTTTCTGACATGAAACTGCTTTGTTTGGCCAGTGAATGAAAATCCCAGTATTCCTGTATTAATGTGTAAACGGCTGATGATGTAACTTCCTGCAGGTGAGCACGTTAACGAGAAAGGAATCAGGTATTACAGCGACCTGATCGATTTGCTCCTGGACAGTAAGATCACACCTGTGGTCACTCTGTACCACTGGGATCTACCTCAGGTGAGTTCTTCCCGCCTGTCAGGCGCGTCGGCGTGGGCGGAGCCTTGACCGGAATGTCGGCGTTCCCGCAGGTGCTGCAGGAGAAACATGGCGGCTGGCAGAACGCCAGCATGGTCGGCTACTTCAACGAATTCGCCAACTTGTGTTTTGAACGTTTTGGGAACCGAGTGAAGCACTGGATCACCTTCAACAACCCCTGGGTGAGTGGATGGTGCGTTCACTGACCGTGGGAACATCTGGCCCGGGATCTCACTGAGGGGTCTGATTCTTTTCAGTCCATCTCCGTGGAAGGATACGAAACAGGGGAGCACGCCCCCGGACTGAGGATGAGGGGCAGCGGCGCTTACAGAGCGGCTCACCACATCATCCAGGTCAGTCTGGGTCCAGATCGCTCCAGGGCCGATCTGGACCCATTATGACGCTGAACGCAACGCCGCGGCTTCAACCTGGAGGTTCAGCCGTTAATCAGGATCTGGTTCTGATCCGACATGACGGCGACTACAGAAAAGCTTTGAGTTTCAAACTGAAGTCAGTTTAGAGTTCAGACTCCAAACCGAGTCGCTCTTAAGTCTCTAAAACAAGATTCAGATTCAACTTGGACTTGTTCCATTAGACTTGAGCTTTGACTTGAACTTGAGGTTTGACTTGAACTTGAGGTTTGACTTGAACTTGAGGTTTGACTTGAACTTGAGGTTTGACTTGAACTTGAGGTTTGACTTGAACTTTGCCCCTTAGTGACTTGAGACTCATTTAGCTTGCAGTGACTTGAAACTTGACTTAAACTTGGAAAAAGTGACTTGTGAACATCTGTTTCTGCTGAACTTGCCTCCTCACATGAGTATTTCAGACTCCGTGTTCAACCTTTAGGTTAAATCAGTAGCAGAAAGTGGAGCTTTGTGTTCAGCAGAAATAATTTGATCTGCACGTTTCATAATCAAACATATTAAATGCATCTTTGTTTTATTTTTTAGTAACTGTAGGTACTTCCTGTTGACGCTCGTCTCTGTTTCCAGGCCCACGCTAAAGTCTGGCACACCTACGACATGAAGTGGAGGAGCAAGCAGAAAGGTGACGGAGTAAACCGACCCGACGGTTTGGCTCTGGGGTTCTGGTCAGTAGCTAACTGGTTTCCAGCTCGGCCCAGGTCTGATCGGGATCTCCCTGACCGCTGACTGGGGCGAACCGGTGGACGTGTCCAACCAGCGGGACGTCGAAGCAGCAGAGCGCTACATCCACTTCTACCTGGGCTGGTTCGCCACGCCGCTCTTCCATGGAGACTACCCAGCGGTCATGAAGGAATACATCGGTACCGTCCGCTTAACGTTCCTCAGAAAATGGCCGACTGATCATTAACAGACATTAACACATTAGGCCTGCCACAAAAACACATTTTACTGGATGACAAATTATGGCAATAATGTTGTTTTGAGACCATTTTCAGGTAATATTATGGTAATGGCATAATAATGCAATAACACATTTTGAAATATCAACAAACTTTACATTCTAATGAGCCAATAACTCTGGAACAGGAAGACATTTTAAATATCCAAAATAAACTAAACAACAGAAACAACAAATAAAATGAATTATAAAGTCTGTGTAAACAAAATTGTTCTTAAAAAAAAGGTTTATTAGAGACCAAAGGACCAGACTGAAAACTTTTATCGTCCAGTTTTTGGTAGAAAGAGAAAAACGATAAATCATGCAAATGGAAATGATTGAATTTGTTTTTATTTATCGTGCAATTAATTGATTTAATGCTTATTGTGGCCTATAAATTAGAGATTCTAAACTTAAGCATTGCATCATCATTCCTGTAAATCAGCTGTGATGCTAATTAGCACCACTGGGCATTTAAGGAATGAAGCAAACTTTTCACTCTTACTGTTATTTTACTGATGCAGTTTTTGGTCGAACAGAATTTTAAAATTTAGTTAAAATATATATTTATGAATCTGATTCAGTGGTGCACTGTGGGTCAAAGGTCAAAATGATTTAAAATAAACTGATTTTGACATTAAAAACTGGCATTTTAACCCTTGTGTGTAGAAATGGGGTCAAACCGACCCCACACACGTAAAACTTGTATCGTTTGCCCCAGTCCTCTACGTTTGCCCGAGTCCTCTACGTTTGCCCCAGTCCTCCACGTTTGCCCCAGTCCTCTACGTTTGCCCCAGTCCTCTACGTTTGCCCCAGTCCTCTACGTTTGCCCCAGTCCTCTACGTTTGCCCCAGTCCTCCACGTTTGCCCCAGTCCTCTACGTTTGCCCCAGTCCTCTACGTTTGCCCCAGTCCTCTACGTTTGCCCCAGTCCTCTACGTTTGCCCCAGTCCTCTACGTTTGCCCCAGTCCTCCACGTTTGCCCCAGTCCTCCACGTTTGCCCCAGTCCTCCACGTTTGCCCCAGTCCTCTACGTTTGCCCCAGTCCTCCACGTTTGCCCCAGTCCTCCACGTTTGCCCCAGTCCTCTACGTTTGCCCCAGTCCTCCACGTTTGCCCCAGTCCTCTACGTTTGCCCCAGTCCTCTACGTTTGCCCCAGTCCTCTACGTTTGCCCCAGTCCTCTACGTTTGCCCCAGTCCTCTACGTTTGCCCCAGTCCTCCACGTTTGCCCCAGTCCTCTACGTTTGCCCCAGTCCTCTACGTTTGCCCCAGTCCTCTACGTTTGCCCCAGTCCTCCACGTTTGCCCCAGTCCTCTACGTTTGCCCCAGTCCTCGCATGCACAATGGTTAACAAAGGTTTGGACACTTTGAGCATAAATTATTCTGATGGCCCTGAAGGTCCGACTCTTTCAGTCTCTGCAGCAGGAATCAGATTATTTTCACGTTTTTTGGCTGCCAAAGTAAAACTCCTGGACATCTAGAACTGATGATCCGTTACTTCTGGATGTCCAGGCAGGAAGAGCGGCCAGCAGGGTCTGGGCGCGTCGCGGCTGCCCGTCTTCTCGCCTCAGGAGAAGAGCTACGTCCGAGGAACCGTCGACTTCCTGGGCCTCGGACATTACACCACCCGCTACGTCACCCAGAAGAACTACCCTTCCGGCTTCGGGGACAGTTACTTCGCAGATCGGGACCTGGCGGAGCTGGTGGACCCAAAGTGGCCCGACCCCGGTTCTGAGTGGCTCTACTCGGTTCCCTGGGGGTTCCGGAGATTGTTGAACTTTGTGAAGGTGAAGCAACAAAATCGTCTGTTTCTTCTAAACATGAACTGGTCGGTACTGTTTGGACTCTGTTTCCTCAATTATCACCATCATAAAGTAGATTTTGTATGTTTTTAAAAATCTAAATCCAAAAACAGTTTTATGAACAGAAAGATTCTTGAAGGAACATCAGAATCTGCAGGATGATCATCTGTAGGTCTCGGTTGGTTGGTTTGTAATTGGAGGAAAGAAGAACCGGATCAGGAGGTTCTGTGGTTCTGGATGGGTAGATCTAACCCTGAATTTTCCGTGTGATCTCACCGACAGACCCAGTACGGAAACCCGATGATCTACGTGACGGAGAACGGCGTCTCGGAGAAGAAGCTGTGCACCGACCTGTGTGATGACTGGAGGATGCAGTACTTCAGGGAATACATCAACGAGCTGCTGAAAGGTGACGTTTCTCCTCTGTGTGGACCAGGAAGCTGGCTGGGCCGCCTCACCGTCTGTCTCTGTTTGGACCCTCAGCCGTTAGAGACGGCGTCAACGTGAAGGGTTACACCGCCTGGTCTCTGCTGGACGGCTTCGAGTGGGACGAAGGCTTCTCTGAGCGCTTCGGACTCTACTTTGTGGACTTCAGGAACAAGAACAAACCTCGCTTCCCAAAAGCTTCGGTCCAGTTCTACAAACGCATCATCAGCTCCAACGGCTTCCCCAGCCAGAGAGAGGTGAGGCCCAGCAGCGCAGCCGGCTCCAGAAGCAGCTGCTGACTCTGGTTCTCTGTTCGGTGTCTGCAGGTGGAGAGCTGGAAGAGGAAGGCGGTGGAGACGTGTTCCTCCAGCAACCAGCTGCTGGCTGCAGGTCAGTGGCATGAAAGATCCGGAGCAAGCAGGAATCTAACTCTTCCTGCTTGGGGTGGTTCTGAAGGTCCTGATGGGTGGGATGTATTAAAGTAGCAGAGTACAAGTTCTTCCTTAATGTGATTATGTAATTATGTACACTGAAAATGTAATTAAGTAAATAAGTCTTCTTTAATTAAAGGGAACCTGTTATGTGAAATTCTAATTTTGCCTGTGTTTGTATTTCCATTTGGGTTTCTACTGCTTCTGAAAACAACCTCTTAAAAAACACCCAGGCATTTTTTGGCAATAACTTCATCTTATTGCTTATTGGTGTTTGAGCCGTTTCAAAACCTCCAGAATGTAACAACACAAATCAGCAGGCACCGCCCCGTTACCTAGCAACCCGAGCAGAATTCCGCCCCGTTACCTAGCAACCCGAGCAGAATTCCGCCCCGTTACCTAGCAACCCGAGCAGAATTCCGCCCCGTTACCTAGCAACCCGAGCAGAATTCCGCCCCGTTACTTTCAACCGAAGAATTGCTCCGGCACGTTTGGTCAGCTGGTTTTCTCTCTGTATGTGCTGTACAATGGCTGCTGGAAAAGACAAGATTCACCATCCAGAAGCCACTCATTGCATTCTGGTTGGTTGTGCAGGAGGCTCCACTTCTGCTTTCTAGTTGTGTGTCTGTTTGAAGCCTTTTTCACTGAGAGTGTAAACGTTGAGATGGGGGGCGTGGCCAGCAGAATACTAGTGGATTTAAAGCGACAGAGACAATAAAACTGATCAGACTAAAAGCTCATTATCTGAGAATGAATTTGAACTAAAAGAGTAATGAACATGCTTTGTAGCCCACAGATATTTATCCAGCTGTGGAGTTGATGACAAAATAGAGTTGAAATGTCAGTGGAAAGGATCAGTACCAGCTGTTCCTTCGTCTGCCGCCCCCGTTTAGGCAAACTGGGTTAAATAAAAACTTTCAAAGGTTCAATCATCCTTTTTACTTATTTTGTTTAATGCCATTTAAGTGTGCAGATCCACAAAGTGTAAACCGTGTCACAGAGAGTAAACACAGTAAGACATGCATTACCTGCAGCATTGTTTGTGAAAATGGCGGAACTTCATTCATGAATTAAAGAAAATATATATACAGTAGAGACACATAACATTCTACATCATTGAATTACAGAACTTTAACTTTCAATAGTCTCTTTAAAAACAAGCATTTTTACTCAAGTAAAAAATGTTTTACTTGTCTGCAGCTCAGTGTTTGAGTATTTTCTCTCCTGCTGGTTTCAGATCCGCTGATCGGCCACATGGAGATGGTCACAGAGATCGTTGTTCCCACCGTCTGCTCGCTCTGCATCCTCCTCAGCGCCGTCTTCTTCATGTTTCTGCTGCGCCGACGCCTCTGAGGAACGCCTCGCCTGTGTCCATGGGAGCAGAGCTCAGCAGGAACCGATCAGAGCGGCGTCTTCCTGTTGACCGCCCTGCCGTTCTGTTCCAGTCGGGTCATCAATAAACAGTCAGAACAAGCAGAATGTGATTATTCATCAGTGCATGATTAGTAAGCCTGGTTTACTGTTGAACTAAGGTTGGACTGAACTGTTCAAACTGTTCAGACTGGAACAAACAACCAGGCTGAACTTTATGTTATGAGTTTCATCATATTTAAGCTTTTATTACCAACTGTATTTATAAATTTGATATAACAATAAAGTGGTTTAAATGTGCATAATACGTCTGAGGAATATTTAGAGAGTTTGTTTTGTATATAAATGTAAGATTTTATTTATTTTTCATCAAACAGCTTATTTACCAGGTGGGTTGGAAGGTTCCCAGAGTGTAATAATCACTTATTTTTCACTCGGTGAAAAAAAAAAAAGAAACAGATTCACTCATAGAAAGAAATATTCCCCTGCAGGTTTTAAACCTGACATAATAAACATTTCCTAAAATTTATCAGCAGGTTCCAGAATAATTAAATCCAACCTGATGTGGACAAATTCAACAGTCTGTGGGACAAGAATAATAAACAGTGACAGAATAAACTCTGAGGTCGGGTTTCGTAAGCCTGATGTTATTTTTAATTAGCTGGAGAGCCTGGTAACCGCCTCCATATGGCATGTAACACCTGATGAATCCAGCGGGTGGCAGCAGTGCTGCAGGCTTCTCATGTGAACTGCAGAAGAAGAAGGCGCATCAGTGGCGGGTTCTCTGGTTCTCTGGCGCTGCAGCTCATCGAAAGGTACATTAAAGTTTCATTTCACAGAGTTTTAGTTCTCTCAAGGCTCTTCTCCGGGTCAAGACTGAAAGTTTTATTAGTTTCAGGTCTTCTCTGGCCGCCGCTGGTATTTATTTCAGCACATTTATCCGCAGTTTGTGTCTAAATTAGCATTATTCAGCAGCCAGACAAAGACTTAACAGCTTCCTGTCTTCTGTATTGAGACGAGGTATCGGAACTTACCCAAATATCGGTTCTGTGTCCGGTTAACACGTTACTCTGTTTGTTTTGTTGTTTATTTTTGTGTGTTTACCGCCTTCACCGTTACTTCTTCTGGAGACTCTCCATCGGTGTATTACCGCCCTCTACAGTGAAGGAAGGGAATTACAGTGTAAAAACCAGATGAGCGTTTTCTCTGGTTGAAACCAGGAAGTTATTTGATTTACGCAAAAATAACTGAGCACATAAGATAACAATAAAATAAAAGATGAATAATATTATTTATTTTTATTTAATCTTCATTTTACAGAGATATATGCCTATGGAGATTTAAAAAAAGCTTTTTAAGGCAGTCCTGGCAAAGAGGCAGCAACAAATAAAAAATTATAAAATAAACAGCACATAAAATTAGACTACAAAATAAAACAATGTAGATAAATAAAATATATTGACTAAAAGTATGAAATATAGTAATAAACATTTTATGGAGGTGGATATATAATAAATATTACAAAGAAATAATAATATATAAACTAAGCATATAAAATAAATTAAATGTAAGAAAATTATTAAATAAATTATATAAAATAATACAATTAATAAATGTAAAACTATTTTTGTGGAGGTTATATAATAATTTTAAAAATTAATAAATGAAGCACAAATATTATAAAATAAAGATCAAACAGATAAATGAATAATGTAATATTTAAATATGTAAAACATTAATTAAAAGAGCATAATATGTAAATTATATGAATGAAACTGGAGCTGCACAACATACAGAGAACTAGTTACTGATATCGTGACTCCATATTCATGTTTTCCTCGTATTTCATCATTTTCTCATCATTTCTAGCATCTCATCCATCAACAGGTCAGATATTATCGACTCCGTTTGTTTGCGTCATATTTATTCCAGATGGTTCCAAATACTGTGATTAAACATAAAAACCGTAAATACTCAGCGTAGCAGTTTAAACCTTGAAGCTGATGACAGATGCTTGTTTTCTCTCAGCATTCAGTCGCCATGACGGAGCAGCAGGACGACGGGATGAGCGACTTGTCCGTCTTGGAGGATGAAGCCTTCCCTCCTCTTCCTCCCCCTCTGTCCCCTGGAGCGGCTCAGTCGCAGGTCGACCCGTTTGGAGAAGGTGAGAGTTCGTTTCTAAACGTCCGCCGGGTTGAACGTGACCATCTGGTGACGGACGGCCGCCTGTCGTTGTGCCGCAGCCGAGGAAGGCGAGGCGTCCAAGCTGGCCGACGTTCCGGCTGCCAAGAGGAGAGGAGTGAAGAGGCCGCAGCCGAAGCTGGACTCCCAGAGGTTCCCGTCTTCACAGCGGGTTTCTTTCCTCCGGTGGAAAATCCAGACGCTCATGGTGTCGTTTCCTCTCAGGCTCATTTCAGACAGAGGACTGCCGGCTCTGCGGACCTTGTTCTCTAACGCTCGCTTCAAGGGCAAAGGTCACGAGGTGAGGAACGAGGTTTGATTAGTCATCATTGAGCTAAAAAATAAGCATCTTAAAGGGCCAGTACCATGGAAAACAGGCTTTTAGATCTTTCATTCATGCTGTAAAGTTTTTCCTTCATCAAAAACAAACCTGCAGTGTTGCTTTGATTCTGTCATGTTTCAGAAATCCTTTAATCTCCATGGCAACCATTCAGTTACAAAACGCCTTGGTGGACCAAGCCCCGCCTTCGAGGCGCAGCTCCTCCCCCACTCAGCTCCTTCAGACTAGCCAGCAGCAATTAGCAACCAGCTGCTGAGCTCATTATAGCAGCTGCTGCTGGTAGAAACATTAAGGGGTTAACAGAGGAGCCATGTTGGGACGACTTCCTGGAGGCGGAGCTTCAGGAAGAGCAGGAGTTTCTTAAAGAGACAGAGGCCCAATTTCAAGGCGCCAAATTACAAAGTCAAATTTTTATAACAGTTGAAAATAACAGTTATGCTATAAAACGTAATTATTATAAAATACACAACAAGTTCTCCATATCCAGCTGTTGGGTCTAAAATGCCTCAGCTATAACGGGCTTTGTTCTGATCACACGTTTAATTGAATCCTCTTTGCTTCTGCTGGGCGTCTGGACCGGACCGGTTCTGGCCAGGCGGAGGACCTGCGGCTGCTCATGCAGAAGATGGAGAACTGGGCCCACCGGCTCTTCCCCAAACTGCAGTTTGAAGATTTCATCGACAGGGTGGAGAAGCTGGGCAGCAAGAAGGAGGTTCAGGTGGGCTGAAGCAGGGAGGGAGACGTCCTCTGTGCAGGGCGGGTTCTAACGGGTTCTAACGGGTTCCTCCTCTCCGCCGCAGACCTGCCTCAAACGGATCCGACTGGACATGCCCCTCACTGACCAAGACTTCATGGACAAACCAGGTGAGACGGGCTGGACCTTCAGGGGCGTCGCAGTGGCTAATGTTCACCGGGCCAGATTTAAAAAGTGTTTTTTCTCATATGAAAATCAGTCCATTTTAAATAGCTGTGACCTTTAACCCCTGATGGACGAGTGAAGCTAATTAGCTTCTACCTCCTTCACAGGAGATGTATAAATATTACCAATGTTGGTTGATGCGTCTGCCTCATCATAATGTTGCTATTTGAAGTGCTGTGATGCCCTCTAGTGGTTGGAGTTTAAACTACATCAGCCAGAAACTGATAAACTCAGTAAATAATCTTTATTATTTGAATTTCTAATTAGCACCATGGCTAATTAGCATTGCAGCTAATTAGCACCGCAGCTAATTAGCATTGCAGCTAATTAGCACCATAGCTAATTAGCATTGCTCTGGATCTGAGGTGATTTCTCCGTTTCCAGGATCGGAGGAGCTGCCGGCTGGATTCCAGGATCCCGATCCGTTCATCAGCCGGGCCTCCTTTACCGATCCTCCAGGTCCGGTCCACTCCACCCCGGCTCTGGCTCCGGTTCCGGCTCCTCCCTCCCTGAATGAGGAGCAGCGCCGACGGATGGAGCAGAACCGGCATCGAGCGCTGGAGAGGCGACTGGCCCGGCAGCGGCAGACAGGTGAGACGGTTCCGCCCAGAACCACTAGAGGGCGCTCAGAACCCGGCCGAAAAATGCTTCAGGAAGTTTGTCTGTTTCCTCAGATCCCTCAGCGCCCCAGGCTGACATGGCGCCCTCAACAGGAAGTGACCTCACAGCAGATCTCAACGGGTCTACTGAGCAGAACCAGAAGCCAGGAGAACATCTGGACCCGGATCTGTCCGGCAGCACAAAGACTCCTCCAGCTGAGGTTCCTGAACCCGACCCTCCAGCAGAACTTCCTGCTGAGGAGAAGAAAGAAAGGAGTCCAAGCTCCCAACCCTGAGGTGTGTCAAAAACTGGATCTCTGCAACAGAACCTTCTACCAGAACCAAACTACAGAACCTTACCGGTTCCTGAGCGGGAGCCTGAGAAAGTTTAAACCTGGATGTTTCTGTTCTGGTCCAGGGCAGAGGAGTGGACTGTAACTAGGAAACAACCAAAACGGGCCGGTTCTGTGTTCGAGTTATTTTAATATAAAAATGTCTGATTATAATAAACAGTTGATTTTAATGAAACCGGGTCAGAGTTCATGTTCTGATGCTGAACCGTTTTCCCTCCAGAACCAGAACATTTCTACCAAAACGAGCTAAAATCAGTTCCCACATCTCATCTGCTGGTTTCTGTCGGCTCTGGACCGTCGGGTCAGAACCTCACGAGTCGCTCTGTGGCGGCTCGTCCTCTACGCCGTGACGGCGCCGGCCCGCGCGGCGGCGGCGTCTGGGTCCATCAGCGCCAGCTCCCGGATCTCCTCCAGCAGCGAGTACAGGTTGGGGGTTCTGCTCTGCCGGAACTCCCGCTCCTCCTTGGAGAGTTCGGGTCGGCGCGCCGCCTTCTCCTGCGCCTCCCCGGCCAGCCGCACCACCTCCTGCACCAGCTGGCTGCGGCGCGGCGAGCCGGGCCGCTGCGGCGCCGCGCCGAGGTGCGGCTGGTTGCTGATGACCTGCAGGGTCAGCGTGTCGGCGTGGCAGCTGGTGGAGAGGACGGAGACCCGGACCTGGAGACGGGACGGAGAGAGTTCTGACCGTCTGGAATATTAAAGCTTTATTCTGAAGATACGCTTGACCTTTGACCCCAAGTCCCAGTGTGGCTCATTATAATGACTATTACATCTTTTTTTAGGTAACTGTGTCACAGCAATTACAGTCCTACAAACACAAAAACTGCTCTTGAAAAAGGTTCCATGTGTGAAACGTTTCTTCAGGACACCAGACGCACTAAGCAGCTTGAGCTGCAGACGGTAACCATGGTTTCACATTAACTGGAGGAAATATTAAAACCATCAATCCTGACAGGACGTTTTTTGTGGGGCTTAAACATCATTAACTGGAATTTATTGTGACAATAATGAATTAAAACTCTTATAAGAAACTCAACATGATAAATACGGTAAACTGCTCTGCTGACTGGATGAACTTCAAACCCAAAAACAGTTAAATTGATCTTATCCCCTACTCCAACATCTCTACTCGGCTTTCTAACCAAACAGATTTAAAGAGGGGCAGCAAAAGCAAATGAGGCGGATTAGCAGCAGATGGTGTCATCCAGGATGTTACTGTGGAAGATCAGATATTGAGCTGCTAGCATGTTAAGTCAGAGGCCTCTTTAGAGTCGCTGCAACACTGACTGCTACAGGAGCTGCGTTTCCATTGACCATATATTTGTACAACCATTTCAAAAGTGAAGTTGCTTAATGGAAACTTTGAAACAAACTTTTGTTTTTGGATTAAAAGGTTTTGGCTCCAGGATCATCAGAGCTCTAACTGTGTTTGGTCAAAACCCGGAACGACCCCCTGCTGTTGGGTCAGCGCAGCGCTCGGCTCACCGTGATGTGGTGAAACAGCCTGAAGGTGGCGCTGCCACGGCCAGACATGGTGGTGATGTGGTCCGAGTGGCGGCGGACGGAGCCGCTCTGCCACTCACAGGTACCGTCTGGGCCGGCCGTCACCACCAGGCCCTCCTTGTTCCTCACGTAGACGGGACCCTTCACTCCGTACCTGTGAAAACAGCAGCAGCACACCTGGAGTCAGAGCTCCGCTGTGGGGGCCGTTTTAAAGTAACGGCTATAATATCACTTATTTAGAACCTGCTGCAAGTAAAAAAAGTTTTTTTAAAGTAAAGTTTTCACCCTTTTACTTCATAAACCACAGTTTCAAAGTAAGTATTTAGTTAGAAAGCTAAATATTTATATGCTAACTAGTTAGCTTGAAGCTAAATAATTTACTCTAAAATAAACATTTTCATAGCAAGTTCCATATTTAGTTTCAAGCTAAATGTTTGGCTTGCAAGTAAATATTTTTATTGAGCAAGATAAATATTCATTTAGGAAAATACATAGATTGCTAACTACATACAAAGTTAGCAAGTTAAGCATTTAGTTTGATACTAAATATTTATCCTGCTAGCTAAATAGTTAGCTTGAAACTTAATATTACTTAGTAACTTACCTTAAGTTTTGGAGCCAAAAACTTAATATTTTTGGCTCCAAAGTAAATATTTTGTAAATTTAGTTTCAAGCCGTTTAGCTGACTAGCTAAACACTTAGCCTCTCACTCAATTTTTAACATGCAAGATATATATTGAGCTTAAACTAAATGTTTAGCTTAACAATAAATTTAGCTGGCCAAATGAATAATTAGGTTGCTAGCTAAATAGTTAGCTTGAAACTAAATTTTTAGCTAGCAACCTATATGTGCTATATTTAACTTGCTTACTACATATTTGGCTAGCAAGTTAAATATTTAGTTTAACTGACATAAATGAATGAATAATGTGAAAAATGAATCCCCGATGAAACCGTGAAGCAAAATCTGTAAAATTGAGTCCATTGCATTTGGTGGGACCCAACTTGACAGAAGTCATGCTACCAAGAAAAAAGTTCCTGAGGCTCCAGCATGGCGGTGGCAGAATCATGCTGAGGAAATGTTCTGCTGCCACTGGAACAGCAGACCAATGGAGGAAGAGTTCCTTACTCTGGAATGAAGACCAGCACGCCGTTGTCCCTGATGGAGTAGATGATGGCGTCGGCCACGCAGCGCGGGTCCGTCTCCGGGTCGCGCTCTTTGAAGAAGAGGCACTGGAAGAGTCCGGTGGAAAGGTTCTGGGCTCGCTGGGCCGCCTGCCGGCGTCACAACAACTCAGACGACATTCAGGAAGCACAGAGCCGCCCCGACCCGACCCAACAAGCCGCTCACCCGGTTCCTGCTGTTGATGTGCTCCGCCAGCTCCTCCATGTCTTTGTTGCCGGCCGGCGGCTTGCCAGGCTCCGCCCCCCGCTCCAGCTGCAGCGCGGCGGTCAGCAGGCGGTGCACCACCATGTCGGCGTAGCGGCGGATCGGGGAGGTGAAGTGAGTGTAGCGGTCCAGAGCCAGACCTGACGAGCAGAAAGGAGCCAATCAGGAAGAGCCTAGCAAACTGCTTCCTGAAGACCAACAGCAACTGGTTTACCGTAGTGGTAGAACTGGTTTACCGTAGTGGTAGAACTGGTTTACCGTAGTGGTAGAACTGGTTTTGGTAGAACTGGTTTACCGTAGTGGTAAAACTGGTTTAACTGGTTTACCATAGTGGTAGAACTGGTTTACCGTAGTGGTAGAACTGGTTTAACTGGTTTACCGTAGTGGTAGAACTGGTTTACCGTAGTGGTAGAACTGGTTTAACTGGTTTACCGTAGTGGTAGAACTGGTTTACCGTAGTGGTAGAACTGGTTTACCGTAGTGGTAAAACTGGTTTAACTGGTTTACCATAGTGGTAGAACTGGTTTACCATAGTGGTAAAACTGGTTTACCGTAGTGGTAGAACTGGTTTAACTGGTTTACCGTAGTGGTAGAACTGGTTTACCGTAGTGGTAGAACTGGTTTACCGTAGTGGTAGAACTGGTTTACCATAGTGGTAGAACTGGTTTAACTGGTTTACCATAGTGGTAGAACTGGTTTACCGTAGTGGTAGAACTGGTTTACCGTAGTGGTAAAACTGGTTTACCGTAGTGGTAGAACTGGTTTACCGTAGTGGTAAAACTGGTTTACCGTAGTGGTAAAACTGGTTTACCGTAGTGGTAGAACTGGTTTACCGTAGTGGTAAAACTGGTTTAACTGGTTTACCATAGTGGTAGAACTGGTTTACCATAGTGGTAGAACTGGTTTACCATAGTGGTAGAACTGGTTTAACTGGTTTACCATAGTGGTAGAACTGGTTTACCGTAGTGGTAGAACTGGTTTACCATAGTGGTAAAACTGGTTTAACTGGTTTACCATAGTGGTAAAACTGGTTTACCATAGTGGTAGAACTGGTTTAACTGGTTTACCATAGTGGTAGAACTGGTTTAACTGGTTTACCATAGTGGTAAAACTGGTTTACCGTAGTGGTAAAACTGGTTTACCGTAGTGGTAGAACTGGTTTACCGTAGTGGTAAAACTGGTTTAACTGGTTTACCATAGTGGTAAAACTGGTTTACCATAGTGGTAGAACTGGTTTAACTGGTTTACCATAGTGGTAGAACTGGTTTTGGTAGAACTGGTTTACCGTAGTGGTAGAACTGGTTTTGGTAGAACTGGTTTACCGTAGTGGTAGAACTGGTTTTGGTAGAACTGGTTTACCGTAGTGGTAAAACTGGTTTAACTGGTTTACCATAGTGGTAGAACTGGTTTACCGTAGTGGTAGAACTGGTTTACTGTAGTGGTAAAACTGGTTTAACTGGTTTACCATAGTGGTAAAACTGGTTTACCATAGTGGTAGAACTGGTTTAACTGGTTTACCATAGTGGTAGAACTGGTTTTGGTAGAACTGGTTTACCGTAGTGGTAGAACTGGTTTTGGTAGAACTGGTTTACCGTAGTGGTAGAACTGGTTTTGGTAGAACTGGTTTACCGTAGTGGTAAAACTGGTTTAACTGGTTTACCATAGTGGTAGAACTGGTTTACCATAGTGGTAGAACTGGTTTAACTGGTTTACCATAGTGGTAGAACTGGTTTACCGTAGTGGTAGAACTGGTTTACCGTAGTGGTAGAACTGGTTTAACTGGTTTACCATAGTGGTAGAACTGGTTTACCGTAGTGGTAGAACTGGTTTACCGTAGTGGTAAAACTGGTTTACCGTAGTGGTAGAACTGGTTTACCGTAGTGGTAAAACTGGTTTAACTGGTTTACCATAGTGGTAGAACTGGTTTACCATAGTGGTAGAACTGGTTTACCATAGTGGTAGAACTGGTTTAACTGGTTTACCATAGTGGTAGAACTGGTTTACCGTAGTGGTAGAACTGGTTTACCATAGTGGTAGAACTGGTTTAACTGGTTTACCATAGTGGTAAAACTGGTTTACCGTAGTGGTAAAACTGGTTTACCGTAGTGGTAGAACTGGTTTTGGTAGAACTGGTTTACCGTAGTGGTAGAACTGGTTTACCATAGTGGTAGAACTGGTTTACCGTAGTGGTAAAACTGGTTTAACTGGTTTACCATAGTGGTAAAACTGGTTTACCGTAGTGGTAGAACTGGTTTACCGTAGTGGTAGAACTGGTTTACCGTAGTGGTAGAACTGGTTTTGGTAGAACTGGTTTACCGTAGTGGTAAAACTGGTTTACCGTAGTGGTAGAACTGGTTTTGGTAGAACTGGTTTACCGTAGTGGTAAAACTGGTTTAACTGGTTTACCATAGTGGTAGAACTGGTTTACCATAGTGGTAGAACTGGTTTACCATAGTGGTAGAACTGGTTTAACTGGTTTACCATAGTGGTAGAACTGGTTTACCGTAGTGGTAGAACTGGTTTACCATAGTGGTAGAACTGGTTTAACTGGTTTACCATAGTGGTAAAACTGGTTTACCGTAGTGGTAGAACTGGTTTACCGTAGTGGTAGAACTGGTTTTGGTAGAACTGGTTTACCGTAGTGGTAGAACTGGTTTACCATAGTGGTAGAACTGGTTTACCGTAGTGGTAGAACTGGTTTACCGTAGTGGTAGAACTGGTTTACCATAGTGGTAGAACTGGTTTACCGTAGTGGTAAAACTGGTTTAACTGGTTTACCGTAGTGGTAGAACTGGTTTACCGTAGTGGTAGAACTGGTTTACCGTAGTGGTAGAACTGGTTTACCTGGTAGAACTGGTTTACCGTAGTGGTAGAACTGGTTTACCGTAGTGGTAGAACTGGTTTACCATAGTGGTAGAACTGGTCCTCAGGCTGAGCACCAGTGGAGAAGTACACGGCCTGGGACATGGCCTGGGTGGCCATCATTCTGAGGAGCCTGTTCACCAGCGGGTCCTCGGGGTCCACGGCTCGGTCCAGAGAGTCGGCCAAGGCCTTGTTGGTCCTGCAGGAGCAGAGTCAGAACATCCATCAAACTCCTCCCTTGCTGCTGGTCTCCACCTCCAGCCAGGCGGTGAGCCGGCAGACGGGTGGGGAGCGGACCAGAACCCACCTGGTGTCGATGGAGAACCCCCTGGCCCGGGCCGTGTCCACCAGCTGGCCGAACAGCTCCTGGCGTGGCGGCGGGTGACGCCTCAGCAGGGCCTGGTAGGGGAAGGCCTCCTGGATCTTGCGCGCCACCCAGTGGTTGGCGTAGATCATGCACTCCGCCACGGTCTCATGGACCTCCAGGGGCTGGCGAGGAACCAGCGCCGTGATGTTCTTGTCCTGGTCCAGCTGGGCTCGGACCTGTGGAGGAGGAGCGAGCAACGTGTGAATCACCAGGACAGAACCGGATCGTTCTTCTTCTGCTGGAGAAAAACGTTCAAAATGAAGGTTGACCTTCTGCTACTGGGTTCAAACCAGAATCATTTTGGGTCGATGCTTCACCACAGGTCCTCAACGTGGAGGTACGTTTCTGATTCATATAGTTTTTGTTTATTGTTTTTGAAATTCAAAGTTATGTCTTTAAATACCGATTATCTGCTAGGCCTGGAAACAGAGCGACAGATGCACCGCCACCCGGTGGTGTCACTCGGTATTACAACTCAATAAATAAAACGATGTGATCACAAATCATTTTATCAGTTTGTTGCAAGTTGGATTCATGTTGCTGTGTGTTTTGAGTTAAAAACAAAGTAAATATATGAAATGTATTGTCGGTACCTCCACCCCCTCCAGCTCCAGCGCTCCTCCTCGGTCCCTCTGAGCCCGCAGGTGTCTGGCGATGTGCGTCAGCGTCTCCAGCGCCTGGAGGAGCTCGCTCAGCCTGGCGTCCCGCTCCTCCGGGTCGAGCCGGGCCAGCTCAGGAACCTGGGCCTCCTCCCCGTTCAGCAGCGCCTGGGCCAGCTCGTAGTGCAGCTGGTAGGAGGAGCGGATCAGGGTCCGGCCGAACCACACCTTGGTGACGGCCAGGCTCTGAGCGTCCAGCTCCCACATGACGCTCATGGCGTACCTGGAAACCAGAGGACGGCGTTGGGACTGACGGAGGCGGCGGTGAGCAGAGGAGCAGAGAGAACCGACCTGTCGACCCCGCCCAGCAGGGAGCAAAGGTCAGCGCTGAGGGCGGCAGGCAGCATGTCGTAGCGGCGGTCCGCCAGGTAGTAGGTGGTGGATCTAAGAGGGAAACACGAACAGAGTAAAAAAGTATTTGTTAAAAAGTCTGAGTACTGAGTGACTGATTAGAAATAATTTAATATTTAAAAATTACGTCATCAGATTACAAAGTGGAAATTTTGTTATTTTAAGGATCAAAATGAATTTATATAAATAAATAAATATTTTTCAAATCAATCTCTTTAAATAAAAAACTGAAACTTCAACAGAACTCCAGCAGTTTGTCTGAGTGACCGCTGCGTTACATTAGCTGCTGCTAGCTAACCTAGCTCCGCCGGTTCCGGACTCCTACCTGGACCGGGCCTCCAGGTCGGTGAGCGATCCCTCCCTGACGAAGTGCGTGACGTCGGCGATGTGGACGCCCAGCTCCAGGAGCTTCCCGCCGGCCAGGCGCCGCAGCGACAGCGCGTCGTCCACGTCCTCGCAGCCCCGCGGGTCGATGCTGAACACCAGGTGGGTCTGCCTCAGGTCCCGGCGCGCCGCCGCCTCGGCCGGATCCGCCGCCCACGGTTTCTCCGGGGAATTCACCGGCATCTCCCTGAGCTGCCACACCACAGGGAGACATCCCGCTCAGATCGATGGCGCCCGGCCAGCAGCTGACCGCCGGTTCCGATCTCCACCTGGGCTTCGGAGAACGGCGGCACGTGGATGCAGTTCTCCATCAGGACCGTCTGGACCTCCGTCTCCAGCTCCCCGGCCCGGCCCAGAACCCGCACGCTGTGTCCGTTGGGGTAGAGCGACGTGCTGGGCCACGAGTCGATCCGAACCACCACCCTGTGGTCCTGCAGGGGAACCGAACCGGACCGGCTGATTTCAGAACCCAAATCCCAACATTTACACCGGAGCTTCCTTCCTGTTTACACAACCAGCTTTAATCACTAATGGTTTCTTTTCCTGACTGGGCTGACATGACCTTTGACCTTTAGTCTATACAGTCTGGGATGTAGCTGAACCTGCTGGAGGTCCACTCAGCTTAAATTAGGATTAAATATCTAGAGTGAAACCAGAAGTAAATCTGGATTTAATCCAGAATAAAACTAGGATTAAAACCATAAATTAACGACGTCTGAACCAGTTTAAACCAGTTTAAACCAGTTTAAACCAGAATAAACTGGAGTAAAACTAGAATTAAATACTAGATAAACCATAACAACTCAGATTAAAACTGGATTTAAACATCAACTGAACCAGAACTAAACTCAATAATCAAATTGATGATATCAGAATGAAACCAGGATTAGACTAGGATTAAAACTCAGTAACCAAACAAGAATAATCCCAGGTTTAATCCCAGGTTTAAAACTGGTATCACCACCAAAACTAAACCAGAATAAAAGGTTTTGTCGCCATGGTAACAGGCATAACGAGCAGATGTTTTCTGGTTCTGTAAGCGGACCGGACCTGCAGCGCGTCGGCCTGCTGGGTGCTGATCCGGACCTTGGGGATCCGGCGGTCCCAGGGGACGGCCAGGACGCGCTGGGCGGCCCGGCTCTGGGCCTGCGCCGCGTCCCGGGGGGGAAAGGTCACCACGTAGTCCCTCCAGTTCCTCTGCAGGATCCCCACAACGCGACCTGCCGGGGTCAGAGGTCAGAACCCGCACAGACCCACACGGCCGGCCCGGCAGAACCCCCCACCACCTGTCGGCATGGGCTTGGTCTCGTCGTCGTCGCCGCTCCGCTCGTCCGCCGGCCCGTCGCTCAGAGCCGTGACCTTCCCTCGCCACTCGGCCTTCGGCAGCAGCTCCACCGCCACCAGGTCGCCGTGCACGGCCCGGTTCCGGCTCTTAGAACCCGCCACCAGCACGCCGGCGCTCAGGTCTGAGGCAGGAGGAGAGGAGGAGTGACCTCAGAGCTTCACCTGGAGGGACTCACCTGACCTCAGCGACCTTCACCTGGGCTCTTGGAGGACAAACCGTCGCTGGTGACGAAGGCTTCGTTCTGAGCGCGGTGTTTGCTCACGTTCAGGGTTCCCTGCAGGACAAACGGTCCAATCAGGAGCTCCATCAGCACATCCTGGACCAGAATACCTGCAGGCCCAGACCTGGACGAAGCGTCCGGACTTGATCCCGGCCTCCAGAACCGGAGCAGGTAAATGTTCTGGGAACTCCCTCTGTGAGCCGTCGGCCTCCTTCTCCTGCAGCGCCTGGCGGACGGATCCGTACAGATCCTGGGCGGCCTGCAGCGCCGGCCAGAAGCTCTGCAGGTACTCCTGGAAATTAAGAACGTGGAGGTGAGCGTCGCACCTGGGTGGTTGCTACGGCGACAGGAGACACCCCCACCTGGACGCCGATGACGTAGACTCCGGAGTTGAGGCTGCTGAACCGGGACACGGCGTCCAGGTCCTCAGTGATCATCACCAGGTTCATCATCCCAGCCAGGTGGTTGTAGTACCACACAGCGGCGGCGTACACACACCTACACACACACACACACACACACACACACACACACACACACACACACACATCATTAGCAGTAGCTAACGCCACTGGCTGGAGCCAGCTCTAATAGCTGGAGCTATCACCATTACCTGAAGCTAACGCCGTTATGTAGAGCTAACTATATTAGCTAGAGCTAACACCATTAGCAGAAGCTAACATTAGCTCATCGTGGATCCCTTTAAGTTGGACTTAAACCTTTTATTCTGTAATCCTAAACTGTGTTTACAGTAAACTCTGACCTGAACAGGTTGCTGGTTCTGGGGTCACCTGGGGGTCACCTGGGGGGACTCACCTGGTCTGCCATTTCTCCTGGCTCTCTCCTTTCTCTCGGGGGCAGTAGGAGAACTCCTGGAACTCGTTGGCAAACAGGACGCAGTCATGCCGCGGGTCTTTCAGCAGGTTCCTCAGACGGTTGTAGAACCTGCAGAGGAGCAGAACTCTGGCATGTTTCGGGTTCTTCTAGTAAAAAATAACAGATTTTAGACAAAAAAAAAACTCCATCAACAAGCTACAGCTCCCCCTGGTGGACCCTGGAAAATGACATCTGGCACACATTTTTTCCTTCCACTCAACTTTCTAGGAAAATATTCTTGGACACTGAACTCAGATTCTATTTGCCGACTGAGAGGGAGACATTCTGGGTGAATCTGGGGCCGGAGGAGGTCAAAGGTCACCGCTGCGCGCTGTTCTGGACCTGCAGCTCCCTCACCTAACGGCACATTAATGATGCAGCATTTCCCTCCACCAAGTCAGCAGAAACCAGAACCGAACCGCAGTGGAAGTGCGGGTCAGGCAGGGTTCCTTATTAACGGCGGGTCACAGCTGAGTCAGCAGAACCGGGTCTAATGAGGCCGACCCGGCAGAGTTCTGCAGGGATAGAAAAGGTGATCCAGGAGCAGCGAGGCTGCTGAGTCAGCGGGAGTTATGGAGGTTTGGGCTGGTTCTGGTTCGGTTCTCCTACCTGCGGCCCTTGCTGTGCAGAGCTTGACAAGCCGTCTGCGTGAACACGACCCCCTGCAGCTCCACCAGCTCCAGAACCTCCAGGTAGTTCAGCACCACCTCGGCGTCCGGAACCACGTAGTGGGTCAGGTCTCCGGACAGAACTTTACCATCTGGGTCAGAAAAAAAACATCACAGATCTAAAATAAACTGGAGAAAATAATGAAAAATCGATGTGGATCAGAGGAAACCCTCGTTGGTTGGTGGTTCTGGACTCTGACGGGCTGCCTGTATGTGAAAGGTTCTGCAGGTTCTGATTGGTTCTGTGGGTCCGGGTCATGGTGTAATTTTTAAATGGACGGACGTTTGTTGGATGATGGATGGATGGTTGTTGGATGTTAGATGGATGATGGATGGATGGTTGTTGGATGTTAGATGGTTGTTGGATGTTAGATGGATGTTAGATGGATGATGGATGGATGGTTGTTGGATGTTAGATGGATGATGGATGGATGGTTGTTGGATGTTAGATGGATGGATGGTTGTTGGATGTTAGATGGATGGATGGTTGTTGGATGGATGGTTGTTGGATGTTAGATGGATGATGGATGGATGGTTGTTGGATGTTAGATGGATGATGGATGGATGGTTGTTGGATGATGGATGGATGGATGGTTGTTGGATGTTAGATGGATGTTAGATGGATGATGGATGGATGGTTGTTGGATGTTAGATGGATGATGGATGGATGGTTGTTGGATGTTAGATGGATGGATGGTTGTTGGATGTTAGATGGATGTTAGATGGATGATGGATGGATGGTTGTTGGATGTTAGATGGATGATGGATGGATGGTTGTTGGATGTTAGATGGATGATGGATGGATGGTTGTTGGATGATGGATGGATGGATGGTTGTTGGATGTTAGATGGATGGATGGTTGTTGGATGTTAGATGGATGATGGATGGTTGTTGGATGATGGATGGATGGATGGTTGTTGGATGTTAGATGGATGGATGGTTGTTGGATGTTAGATGGATGATGGATGGATGGTTGTTGGATGTTAGATGGATGTTAGATGAATGATGGATGGATGGTTGTTGGATGTTAGATGGATGGATGGTTGTTGGATGTTAGATGGATGATGGATGGATGGTTGTTGGATGTTAGATGGATGATGGATGGATGGTTGTTGGATGTTAGATGGATGATGGATGGATGGTTGTTGGATGTTAGATGGATGGATGGTTGTTGGATGTTAGATGGATGTTGTATGATGGATGGATGGTTGTTGGATGATGGATGGATGTTAGATGGATGATGGATGGATGGTTGTTGGATGTTAGATGGATGATGGATGGATGGTTGTTGGATGTTAGATGGATGATGGATGGATGGTTGTTGGATGTTAGATGGATGATGGATGGATGGTTGTTGGATGTTAGATGGATGATGGATGGATGTTGGATGATGGATGGATGTTGGATGATGGATGGATGTTAGATGGATGTTAGATGGATGTTAGATGGATGATGGATGGATGGTTGTTGGATGTTAGATGGATGGATGGTTGTTGGATGTTAGATGGATGTTAGATGGATGATGGATGGATGGTTGTTGGATGTTAGATGGATGGATGGTTGTTGGATGTTAGATGGATGATGGATGGATGGTTGTTGGATGTTAGATGGATGATGGATGGATGGTTGTTGGATGTTAGATGGATGATGGATGGATGGTTGTTGGATGTTAGATGGATGATGGATGGATGGTTGTTGGATGTTAGATGGATGGATGGTTGTTGGATGTTAGATGGATGATGGATGGATGTTGGATGATGGATGGATGTTGGATGATGGATGGATGTTAGATGGATGTTAGATGGATGATGGATGGATGGTTGTTGGATGTTAGATGGATGGATGGTTGTTGGATGTTAGATGGATGTTAGATGGATGATGGATGGATGGTTGTTGGATGTTAGATGGATGATGGATGGATGGTTGTTGGATGTTAGATGGATGATGGATGGATGGTTGTTGGATGTTAGATGGATGTTGGATGTTAGATGGATGATGGATGGATGGTTGTTGGATGTTAGATGGATGATGGATGGATGTTTGTTGGATGATGGATGGATGGTTGTTGGATGTTAGATGGATGATGGATGGATGTTGGATGTTAGATGGATGATGGATGGATGGTTGTTGGATGATGGATGGATGGATGGTTGTTTGATGTTAGATGGATGATGGATGGATGGATGGTTGTTGGATGTTAGATGGATGATGGATGGATGGTTGTTGGATGATGGATGGATGGTTGTTGGATGTTAGATGGATGTTAGATGGATGATGGATGGATGGTTGTTGGATGTTAGATGGATGTTAGATGGATGATGGATGGATGGTTGTTGGATGTTAGATGGATGTTAGATGGATGATGGATGGATGGTTGTTGGATGTTAGATGGATGTTAGATGGATGATGGATGGATGGTTGTTGGATGATGGATGGATGGATGGTTGTTGGATGTTAGATGGATGTTAGATGGATGATGGATGGATGGTTGTTGGATGTTAGATGGATGATGGATGGATGGTTGTTGGATGTTAGATGGATGTTAGATGGATGATGGATGGATGGTTGTTGGATGTTAGATGGATGATGGTTGTTGGATGTTAGATGGATGTTGGATGGATGGTTGTTGGATGATGGATGGATGGATGGTTGTTGGATGTTAGATGGATGTTAGATGGATGATGGATGGATGGTTGTTGGATGATGGATGGATGGATGGTTGTTTGATGTTAGATGGATGATGGATGGATGGTTGTTGGATGTTAGATGGATGATGGATGGATGGTTGTTGGATGTTAGATGGATGATGGATGGATGGTTGTTGGATGTTAGATGGATGTTAGATGGATGATGGATGGATGGTTGTTGGATGATGGATGGATGTTGGATGGATGGTTGTTGGATGATGGATGGATGGTTGTTGGATGTTAGATGGATGTTAGATGGATGATGGATGGATGGTTGTTGGATGATGGATGGATGGATGGTTGTTTGATGTTAGATGGATGATGGATGGATGGTTGTTGGATGTTAGATGGATGATGGTTGTTGGATGTTAGATGGATGTTGGATGGATGGTTGTTGGATGATGGATGGATGGATGGTTGTTGGATGTTAGATGGATGTTAGATGGATGATGGATGGATGGTTGTTGGATGATGGATGGATGGATGGTTGTTTGATGTTAGATGGATGATGGATGGATGGTTGTTGGATGTTAGATGGATGATGGATGGATGGTTGTTGGATGTTAGATGGATGATGGATGGATGGTTGTTGGATGTTAGATGGATGTTAGATGGATGATGGATGGATGGTTGTTGGATGATGGATGGATGGATGGTTGTTGGATGTTAGATGGATGGATGGTTGTTGGATGTTAGATGGATGATGGATGGATGGTTGTTGGATGTTAGATGGATGATGGTTGTTGGATGTTAGATGGATGTTGGATGGATGGTTGTTGGATGATGGATGGATGGTTGTTGGATGTTAGATGGATGTTAGATGGATGATGGATGGATGGTTGTTGGATGTTAGATGGATGATGGATGGATGGTTGTTGGATGTTAGATGGATGTTAGATGGATGTTGGATGTTAGATGGATGTTGGATGATGGATGGATGTTGGATGTTAGATGGATGGATGGTTGTTGGATGTTTGTTGGATGTTAGATGGATGTTAGATGGATGATGGATGTTAGATGGATGATGGATGGATGGTTGTTGGATGTTAGATGGATGTTGGATGTTAGATGGATGTTGGATGATGGATGGATGTTGGATGTTAGATGGATGGATGGTTGTTGGATGATGTTGGATGATGTTGGATGATGGATGGATGTTGGATGATGTTGGATGTTGGATGGATGTTGGATGATGTTGGATGTTGGATGGATGTTGGATGATGGATGGATGTTGGATGTTAGATGGATGGATGGTTGTTGGATGATGTTGGATGATGTTGGATGATGGATGGATGTTGGATGATGTTGGATGTTGGATGGATGTTGGATGATGTTGGATGTTGGATGGATGTTGGATGGATGTTGGATGATGTTGGATGATGTTGGATGATGGATGGATGTTGGATGATGTTGGATGTTGGATGGATGTTGGATGATGTTGGATGATGTTGGATGATGGATGGATGCCTCTAAATGGATCTAGAACTCTGAGGAAAACTTCCTGACTGATCGATCAACTTACTTATTGATTTCATTCAAACAGGAAATTTGATTTGACATTTTTGTCCGTCTACTTTTGGTTCCGGTCCGGACTGTGAGTCTTATCCTCCGGTCCGGACCAGAGATGTCCTACATGCCGTAGTGAACCCGGGCCTTCAGCAGAACCGAGCCCCCGCGGACCTCACCGTTCTCGCAGCCCGCCTGGCACAGCGCGCTGAAGCAGGGGACCCGCTCCCGCAGGTAGTGCTCCCGAACCACCCGAACCTTCCGGCCTCGGCTGCTCTTCAGGTGCAGAACCTTCTCGGTCTTGATCATCCTGAGGACGCCGCTGCGGAGCCGCGGCTCAACCAGGAACTCTCACATGTAAACAAGTCCGAATCAGGCGGACTCCAGGCAGGAAGCGCGTCATGATGTCATGACGCTCTACGCGCTCTGTTGCATTCAAGTGCTGTCGGATTGTCGGTCTTCCGAGTACGAACACTTGATCTCTGGTTTTTAGAAACAAAACATAATTAAAATAATAATTTTTAAAAAAGTGAAATAATTTAATAATTTTTTGAATAAAAATTTATTTTTAATGTTTGCCATATATTATAAAATGCATGTACCAAAGTAAAATATTTTGATTTTAATAATTGATTCCATTGATCAAATTTGTTGAGAAAATCCATCGCCATGTTGGAAATGTATTTCTTTTACTTTTTTCTTCTTTTTTTTTTACAGGAACGCTGTTTCCTTGGGTGTGATGTCAAAAACATTCCCAAGTTCCGAGGTAACTGGAATGCAGCATGTTTTCCCAATAAATACAATGTTGCTCATTTAGGGCAACTACTGTTTATGATTGACTAAAGTTGGATTAGCTAACTTTTTATGACGTATTCCAGTTGTAGTCAAAACTGTGAAATTCCAACTTCCCAGTTAGAAAAAAATCAGCTGGCACGACCCCCGAAGTCAGATTTTGGGAGTAACTCCGTGTACGACGACCTGTAAAGGCCAACTCCGCTTTTCAAAATGGCCGCTCCTGGCATCAACAGCAGAAGACTTGATTGAAATGTTGATTTTACAAGGAACACAGGTAAGAGATCGTCTGAAGTCAATGCTAAATGTGGCGTCTGCAGCTTTAAACTGTTAGTAATATTAGTTTGTGGAAAGTAAAGTTTGAAATTATGTTCGTAAGAAGCAACGTACCATATTTATTTACGTCGCCATGTTGAAATCCCGTAATTGTCTCCCACAACATATTAGGGTCATGGTAGATGGGAAGAAGGTGGCATAAATTTCCGCCAAAAAACAGAATTTATTGGATTAATCTCATAAATGTTCTGCAAAAAACATGGAAATGGCTGAGTTAGAAAAGTTGTACATTTCCTAGAAGAACGGGGGAAAAAACGAGGGAAATTTTGATCTTGGTAAAATGAAAATTTGCTAGAAAAAAATCTGAAATTTTTAGATTAATTTTCTAGAAAAAATTATGGAGTTTTCTGAGTTTCAAACGTCAAGCATATTTGACTTTTGGCAACTTTCGAAATTTTTTCTGAAAAATTTCTGAGCTTAATCTCAAAATTTCAGATTTTTTTCTTGCAATTTTTTTTAATTTTATTTTTGGAGCTCAGAAGTGTTCTTGTTTTTTCTAGAAGATTTCTGAGATTAATCTCAGAAAAAAATTTTTTTTTCTATCTACCCTAATATACCGTAATAATTATCAGACGCTTTAACAAAAAATAAATGGAAAACCCAGCTTTCCCGAAACTCACTGAACGCAGCATCTGTTCTTGGACGGCAGGGAGTCCTCTTGGCGCCTCTGCTGATCTTTGGCAGCGTCGCCGGCAGACGCTGCAGTGGGTTGAGGGAAGCGGGAGTGAATCCTCTTGGTCCGCCCGCTGATCTTCGGCTCCGCCGCGCAGAGAAGCTGCGGCGGAGCTCAGAGTCAAGTTGGAAACTGCAGCGATGCTGAGGACTTTGGTGCCGCTTCAGGACCGACTTGTTCTGGGGAAAACCTTCACCTGAGAGGAGCCGCCGCCCGCCGCTGTCAGACCCAACTTTGTTCTGGACCGAACTCGCTGCAGGTAAGCTGGAGAAGCAGAACCAGGAGCTTGTTTTGTTGTTTTTACGCGATTTGGACTCATGTTGGAAGCAAACCGGGACCAGAACCAGCAGAGTGGAGGCACTTTTAACTTAAGATGATATTTTTTGTTATATACACACACACACACACACACACACACACACACACACACACACACACACACACACACACACACACACACACACAAAGCTTTATTTCTGTTTGTAGCGCTTAAATCAATTAATAATCTTGTAGCAGAGAAATGAATGAATGAAACTAAAATGCGGTTATTAAAAGTTTGACACATTTCCAGTTTATTGAACGTCCTGCAGCGGTTTGCTCAGAGCGCTCCTATCGGTCCGGTCCGGTCCGGTCCGGTCCGGTCCGCGCTCATGTTCTGGTGTTTAAATCAAGCAGCAGGTCAGGCTGATCGCTGCTGCTGCCGCTTCCATCGATGCCCTGAAGCGGGCTCGGTTCCGCCGCCAGCAGGGGGCGCCGCACAGCAGCACGCAGGTCCCCGCCTGCAGGTGATCCCGCCGCCGCTCCCGTGTGCGGGTCTGATGGCCGCATCCAGTTAGCGGAGTAATTTAAGCTGCGGGCTGAGCGCCACTTAGCGCACTGCAGCCATGTGTCACCGAGACATTTGTCACAAATGTGGCCTTGCAATAAAAGTAATGCAGCTGCTGATGCTGCCTGAGCTCTTACTTTAATTAAATAGTTTTAAAGAGGAAGCGCAGCTGCAGCAGCTGCTGCTGCTGCTGCAGCTGCTGCTGCTGCTGCTGCTGCTGGGTCAACTGATCAGCTTCAAAAATCATCTCAACCTGCGGAGGTTCTGCAGGAATCTGGACCTTTAATTCACTGCGTGGTTCCTGTTGCCGTTGAATTACTGCAACAAGTAAATCAGGAAGTTATAAAGAAGTAAATTTCTGTCAAAAATTTTACATTAAATGAAAAAATCCTTGGAAATGAGTTTCAAAATCTGAACATTTTTCCACTTTGTAGGCTTGTTTTTTTTTTTTTTCAAATATTTTTAGATTAATCTAAAAAATTTTTTTAGGTTTTTCCTGCATGTTTTTTACTTTTGGAGCTCAGAAATTATCTTGTTCAGATTAACCTAAACATGTAAGTAATTTCAGACTCAGACATTTACGGGGGGTTTCTAGAAAATTTCTGAGATGAATCTAAAATATTGTGTCTCTTTCTCGCACACTTTACGCATGAACTCAGAAATTTCCACGTTTTATTATTGAAAATTTCTGCCATTAATCTAAAACTGTCTCAGATTTTTCTGGCAAATTTTTGGATTTCTGAACTCAGAAATTTAGTTGTTTTTTTCTCAATCTTCTGAGATTAATCTCAAAGTTTCAGAGTTTTTTGACAGGATTTTCTGTCCATATTTAGCCGTTTTAAGGCTCCTCTGATCGGTTTGTTGAGATTTGATCTGGATTATCTCTCTCTGGTTTAAACTGTTTACATGTTTCGGTTGATGATAAATTGGTTAAATGTTTGTTTGGTTTTGCATGTCAGAGACTTGATTTGAAGTCTCACTGAGGTTTGCATTTTAAATCGTTTTTGTTTTGCGATGCTCCAGTAGATTCTCCACAGATTAAATTCAGCTTTGACTGAACCCTGAAAAGTCCAAATGGATTAAATGCATCAGAACTGTGAACTCTGTGTTTCCAGCCAATAACCGCTTCAAACACCAGCCTGAACTTTGATGCTCGTTTTCTGAATTTGTGGAAAAAATCAGATACAATTCAGTGTAAATTCAGCTTTGATGCTAATTTGCACCTCTAGGCATTTAAGGAACGAAGCAAAATTTTCATGATTGCTGGTTTTTCTGCTGATGCTGTTTTTTTCTCAAGCTATAAAACTGAGTTAAAATACAAACACTTGCTTATAATCTGTTTATTCCTTCATGTTATGCCGCATATTTATTGTTTTGTGGCTGAAAATGAATCGGATCGAGTCAGAATCAGAACCGGCAGGTAGAGTGCGGTTCCTCTGACCTGGTTTGAGCTGCAGAGAAACGTCTGCTCGCGTTTGAAGTGAAGAAGAAGAAATGATCGATTAAAGGAAGCCGAGGCGTTCTCTGATGTTTTCCAGAATCTCACCTGTAATGAACTGGGAGTCCGCCGCCGCCCCTCGTTAGCAGCTAGGGCTCACTTTCATCTCCGATCATCAGAACCGCGGCCCGGTTGGTTCTGGGTCGTAGTCTGAGAGCCGCACTGGGAGCCCCTGGTTCCTGTCTGCTGGACCTTTTCAAACTGGGAATCCTCCGGATCAATACGTGTGATCGGCTGATCAATCAGGGAATGTTTACCCAACTAACAAACCGACCCATGAAAACAACCAGAACCAGAACAAACCGGACTCACCTGCGACCCAGCAACATCTAAACCAAAATCCTGCTGCCATTTTGATTTTAGAGAGAAAATACTGACCTGATGAAATCTATGGAGGACTGACCCTGCCAAAACTGGCAATATTTGTCACGTTATTTACTTAATTAGGACATTTTTTCTTGATTTATCGCCAGTTTTGGCAGGATCAGTCTTCCATAAGAAGCAGATAGAAAAAATGGAAATAAGTAAATGGTTTGTAAAAGTAAATAATTCATCTGAAAAATGCTTATTTTGTCATTTTCAATGGTATTTAACTTTATCACTAAAATTTAATTTTACATTCTATTTCTTTGTTTATTGCTCATTTATTTATTGTCATTTTTCATATTCCGTATTCATGATTTTTTTTTTTACTTTCATTTGCTCTGTTTTCTCAGATCGACTGCAAACATTAAAAAAAAATTACAAAATTAATACAAGATAGGAAATAAATACTGAAATAAAATGTAACATGAAATGAAAAACTATATATTAAATACAGAATATGAAGAGATAAAAGGAAAATAATTTACAAAACACTAAGATTAGGAATAAAAATGAAAAATAAGTAATATATTAGTTATATTAATATGAATTTGTCACAAAGAATAAAATAAATTGAGAAAGTTCTTATTTTTTATTTTTTGGATGCAACATCGTTCTCAAGAATTACTTTCTTAAGCCATTTATTTATACACGTAATGATAGTTTTGGCAGGGTCAGTCCTCCGTACAAAGCAGGAAGGAAACGGGAAAATTTAGGAAGAATCCAGAAAAAAACATATTAATGGAAACGGCAACAAAAAAAACAAAAAAAATCACCTGAATAAAAGGAACAAAAGCAAACAGACAGAAGAGAAGCAGGAGAAAACCTGAAGAAACCAAACCAGGAAGAGAAACGTGATTATTGATGATTATTGATGAAGTGACGTCGTTATGGAACCAGAACAATCAATGTTTCCTCTTTGGCTTGATGCTAATATCAGACCAAAGTTTTCTGCTGTTTGTCTCGTTTTGGCTGATTAAGATGCAGGAAATGAAGCGGAAGCAGAAGTGGTTTGCGTTTGATGAATTATGGAGCGACTTCAGTCAGGACGGCGTTTTCTCAGGACGAAGCAGCAGCAAAGCGTGAGAGTCGGTGGAGGAGCATTAAGGCCAGCAGCCGGCGGCTGCCGCCGTCGCATTCAGGCTGCGACAAAGAAGAAAGAGGGAAGAAAAGCAACATGAAAGAGCTTTAAGTGCTTCTGCTGGGAGGGGCGAGAGAGAGTGGACCGTTATAAAACCTCCTGAGTTTATCCCTGCAGGCCATGAGGGACAGAAACAGGCGGGGGAGGGGTCGCGTCGGGGTTGTTTTGGACTGCTGAGGTCAATAAAGGAGGAAAAGATTCGGGAATTCCCTCCCATCCCGTTCTTGTCTCTAAATCCGACATTTATATGATTTTTAAACCACAAACATCCGATATTTAAACCGTTGATTCACAATATTTAACCCTTTGAGTTTCAAATCTCCACCTGGATGTTTTAATTGTATGAAGTTCTTTATATGTATATTTACTCACATCTATCCATAACAACCAGAACTTTCAGGATTGACTTCACTTCCTGCTGCGGCGGGAGTTAAACTCCCGTAATAACCCGATATCGGCTGCAAAGCTTTCAGAAACCTTTTTCACAAAGTGTCATCGAACTGCGGTGCAGCAAATTCGGTTCCATCGTCATCGACACACTCGGCCTAGAAGGTTAAACCACCAAAACCCGATATTTAAACAGCTGATTGGTGATATTTAAATCCCTCTTTTCCGATATTTAAACGTCTGATTCTTGATATTTATCTGATGTTTCAGGGCGATTCTGATCCTGATGAAGCGTCTGAGTTTGTCCGGCTCCTTCCTGGGTTTCCTGCAGGTTTTATCTCAGGAGGAACCGAGTCGCCTGGTTCTGATTAACGAGTTCGGCTCACAGTCCAGTTCATGATCCCTGGTTCCTCTGCCAGCATCAGTTCATCAAGTTTTTCCTCCACCATCGTTAATAACTCAGAGTCTGTGAGCAGGCGGAGCCGTGTGTGTGTGTGTGTGTGTGTGTGTGTGTGTGTGTGTGTGTGTGTGTGTGTGTGTGTGTAAAACACGGTATTAACTGTTAGGTTGAGGATTTTTAATGATTTTGATCTGATGAGTTCTATGATTTTCCTCTAAATTTCATAGAAATGTTTATAAAATGAAGTTTATTTCATTTTCATTGATAGCTGTGATGTTTGTTATGATCATAAACGGGGGAACGGGTTTAAAGTCGGACCAGTAGAAACCTGGATGTGACCCCACATCTCTGACCTTTAGCTAAGGTCAAAGGTCAGAGCAGGAAAGGCTAAAAAAAGCTCCACCAAAGCAACTTAAGGAAAGTTGAGCTGAATAAAAACCTGATCAGTGAGTTTAAGATGAAAATCTGCAGAATCGTTTCCTCCTGTCTGATCAAAGATGGCCGACGTCGCGCAGGTTCTGCCGGACCCGGAGCTTCGTCCAGCTCCTGCTGCGGTCGTGGAAACTTCTCTCAGTTCTGAGATTTGGATTAAACGCCGCGTGACGAAGAGCCTCCTCTTCCTCTTTTCCGGCAGGCAGCAGCTGCTCCTCCTTCGTGTTGCCTAGCAACCAGCTGGCGCTGCACAAACAAACTGGGGCGAGAATTAGGAGGCAAAGCGGAGGCCATGTTTACTCCGTCACTCTGAGATTCACATTTTTCTAAATGCTAAAAAACTTTTTTGGCAAATTTTACACCCAGTGAAGAAAAGTGGAAATTAATTTTCGCTCAATATTTGCAGAAAGTTGTTTCTAACTCTGAGTTATAATCCAAGTAAACAAACATGAGAATCTTTAGTTTTACTTTGTTTGTTTCCGTTTTTCATGTTTTCACTTCCTTCATGTGAATAATTTGGATTTTCCTTTACAAACCCTGTGATGCTACAAAGTATGGAAAGAAAAATCTTTATGCAAGTTTTTCTCACTTTTATTCAGTAATTATTACATTTATGAGAAAAAAACTAACATTTTTAGATTAATCTCAGAAATTTTTGAGAATTTTTTTTTCTTTTTTTAGCAAATCTAAAAGTAATTTTCAAGCAAATTTCTGACGTCGAAAACTCAAAAAATAGCTTTTTTTTTTTTTTGGATACAAATTTTTGACTTTATAAACATTTCCAAGTTTTTCTAGAAATTTTCTGAGATTAACCTAAAACATGTTCTATAAAAGTTTTGCCTTTTCATGAATGACTTGCTTTGTCTTTATTTTTTTTTTAGTTTTTATTCTTGCAGTTTTTTGACTTTAGAATAATTTCTGTGTTTTCGGGGTAAATGTACCCTAACCCTTTGTCTCTTTGGGCCCTAAAACGCCGTCGTTCTCTGGATGTTCTGGCCGTGTCAGTGCAGTTTGAACTGCTTTGATTGTCGGCCATGACAGTTCAGGTGAGCTGGAGGGGCGGGGCTTAGCGCAGGTGTGTTTATATTAAAGGAAAAACAATTTTGGTTTTGAAAAGCGGTTCTGTTTGGTGCCGACATGAAGAAGCTGCAATAATTCTAAAAATTAGGCCAAATTTTAAAAAAATATTAAAGTTTCTGCAGTGATCAGAAACTTCTTCACTCAGGTTGTTTTTTTTTATTATTTTTAAATCCTTTGAGCCACTGCAGCTGCTCCGTGTTTCAGCAAAGTGTTGACCTTCAGCTGACCTTCAGCTGACCTTCAGGCTGCTAATGAAGCGATGCTCTGATTGTGGCGCAGTAGAAACTCCATCTTTAAGTCTTTTTGTCAACATAATGAAATAAAAACATTTTTTTTTATTTTCATAGTTTTTCTGTTTGGTCAGTTTTTCTAAAGGGGATTAAAACTGAGGAAATAAAGTAGATGAATAATTTTATTTTTAGTAAGTCTGTTATTTATGTATGAAAGCTTCCTGGGGTCAAAGGTCAAAGCTGTTGCTATATTTACATGCTAACACCTGCAGACTCGGGTTTCTGCATGTCGCTGGCGGCTGTTCGTACCAAGACGCCGCCGCTCTCGCTCGCTGCTTCGTTTTCTGCTTGTCTCGTCTGTTTTGGACTTTCTGCAGATGGAAAGTCTCTGCAGCTCATTTTGTTCTGCAGCTTTTCAGAGTCCAAGGACAAACAGAGAAACGGTTTCCAGCAGGAAGTCTGTCATTTCTTCAGGCTGAAGCTTGAAGGTAATCTGCTCATCCTGTTAGCAACTCAAACCTAAAGCTGCACAACATCCAGGAAGTTTTTACTCCTTCATGGAGGAACATCCCTGATGATGATGATGATGATGATGATGATGATGATGATGATGATGAAGTCCAGGACTTTCACCAAAAGCAAATCTTACATTTAGGAGAAAGTCCAAACTATGGAGGGCTGCTGAAAATCAACAACAATCATTTTGGTTGTTTAGCATCTAATAAATTAGAAAACAAAAATATAGGGTTTCATTTTTTAATGTTGTATTTTCACCATGTTATTTATGTGTTTATAAATGTTTCAGTTTCTAGCTAAATATTTAGTTTATCCACTAAATATTTAGCTCATTTTGCCAGTTGGAATATTTAGCTACATCAGAGACAGGGCTACATATTTCAGCCAAGTAAATAAACTAAGTATTTAGCTCTGAGCTAGCTAAATAATGAGCTAGCTAAATAAACTATTTAGCTCTGAGCTAGCTAAATAATGAGCTAGCTAAATAAACTATTTAGCTCTGAGCTAGCTAAATAATGAGCTAGCTAAATAAACTATTTAGCTCGGAGCCAGCTAAATAAACTAAGTATTTAGCTCTGAGCTAGCTAAATAAACTAAGTATTTAGCTCTGAGCTAGCTAAATAAACTAAGTATTTAGCTCTGAGCTAGCTAAATAAACTAAGTATTTAGCTCTGAGCTAGCTAAATAAACTAACTATTTAGCTCTGAGCTAGCTAAATAATGAGCTAGCTAAATAAACTATTTAGCTCTGAGCTAGCTAAATAATGAGCTAGCTAAATAAACTATTTAGCTCGGAGCCAGCTAAATAAACTAAGTATTTAGCTCTGAGCTAGCTAAATTAAGTATTTAGCTCTGAGCTAGCTAAATAAACTACATATTTTTCCGGCGCTGAATGTTTGGGAACCTGAAACTTGTTGGGTTTAAAGTCTGAAACCAGGAAAATCTCCTGAAACCTCCAGAGGCGGCAGGATCGAGGCGTTGCGAAGCGAGCCGCCCGTATTCAGGTTGGCTCTGTTTCCGGTCGGTGGGATTTCTTCTGCCTGAGGCTGATTTCCTCTGTGGGGACAAATCCAGTCCTCTCACCCGGACCCCCAGGAGATTCTGTCAGCGAACCAGACGGCCGTACCGGATCGGTTCTGACTGATCGTTTGTCTGAACCGGCTGGTCGGCTCCTCTAATCAGCCGCCATTTTGGCCGTGGAGACGCAAAACTCCAAATGAAGTTTAAGGCTAACTGTGTGCTAACGGTTTCTAATGTTTGGGTGACTGTGTTGCTGCTCAGTGTTTGGAGCAAATGAAGGAAACGTTTCTGATCCCATAAACAGTTTCTGATGGAAGTTTTTTTTCATTTTTGCTCTACAGTCACTTAAATGTTGGAAACATTTCATCTCATTTCGTCCATTCTGTTGGTTTCCTGCCTCTTTTTACTTAAAGCGACAGTATTTTATTTTTTTCAAGCACAAAGTGCCATTTTATAGCAAAATGCAGGAATTGTTACCTTTAGTTGTTATAAAATGCTATTTATGTCAAATATGACTTAATATAAATTTGACTTTGTAATTTAGCGCCTTGAAATTGGGCCTATGTCTCTTTAAGAAGCTCCTGCTCTTCCTGAAGCCCCGCCTTCAGGAAATCACCCAAACATGGCTCCTCTATTAACCCTCTAACGACCGGAGTTGCTCTGAGCAGCAGCTCCTATAATGAGCTCGGCTGTTTGCTAGTAGCTGCTAGCTAGTCTAGAGGAGCTGAGTGGGGAGGAGCTGCGCCTCAGAGGCGGGGCTAGGTCCACTCAGGTGTTTTGCTCAGCTGAATGGTTGCCATGGAGATTAAAAGATTTATCAAACATGAAAGAATCAAAGCAACGGTCCAGGGAAAAACTTCATAACTTGATGGAAAGATAAAAAAAAAGTTAATTTTACATAAATCTCTCCCTTTAACACACTGAAACTTTTATCCTTTTAAATTTAAAAATGTAAGTAAAGAAGCAGTTTATTAAAAAACGTTTCTCCCGTTAATACTGTGATAATTTATGTGTTTCTGGAACAACGACTGTCGCTTCCTGCAGCGTCTCTGACAGAACCAGGATTTGATCATCGTGATGCAGAAAGCGCGTCCTGCGTTTCGCTGACCCGACCCGGATCGCGCGCCTCCGGATTCCCACATACCTGCACATCTGCAGGGTCTCCGTCGGATCAATAATTAGCCGGTTGATCTAAATGACAGGCGCAGCGCTCCGTGTGTGACTTCTTACAAATAGTGCTGATATGTGTTCCTGCGTGCGCCGGGTCGACCCGGGGTAGCCGCGCTGCCGACGCGCAGCCTCCCGGTTTAACCGGCGGTCGATGAGCGCAGAGGAGCCTCTGATTAAAGAACCCATCAATATCTGCAGATTAGAAGAAGACACGCAGAATCAACACCTGAAAACCTCTCTGAGTGTTTTTACAGCCAAATGAGGGTTTTTCTGTTCAATCACCAGCTGATTAGTTGGATCAGCGGCTGAAGGGAAAAACATGGAAGCTGCAGTTTTCTAGAATAAAGATCTGCAGTAGATCACAAACAAAGATGAGAACATGCAATAAAACAACAATAATAATAATTAATGATTAGGACCTGGACTTTAGCGTGTTAATTTTGATTAATTGATGACATACATATTGTTAAAAACTGAAATAAACACACTTTTTCTTTTTCTTGACATAGAAAAGTCCCGAGCTGGAACCTTTGTGTTTGTGTGTTTCTGGTACGTCCACAAATTTGATGCACAACCTCTACCAACAGTGACGGAGAAGCCGCTTCTCTGGGCTCAGTGGGTTTTAATTGAGAAGGACGTCGCTGCAGCAAACAGGAAGGGGCGGGACGGACCGCTGTCGGTCTCATACCTTATTTTAAATGGGACCATTGCACTCCGGAAGTGAAGGGGGCGCTATTTCCTATACTTCCGTTTTTATTTTCGTTTGAAATCTGTGATATATTTTCACCTTTAGGAAGGAGTTTAACTCTCAGAATGTATTTGAACTTATTTCTTTATTTACTTCAGCGCAGCTCACAGTTTTTAATACATTCTGTAGCTTTCGGTGAACTTCTAAATCTGCTCCTTAGTCGCATCTTTTCGGGCTCGCTACTGCCTCTAGTGGCGTGGGGGAGGTAGCACAACTAATCTAATGACATTACCAAATCAGAATACCACCAAGTCTTTATTACTTATTATTAATTGTGGAATTACTGGAACAGTAAAAGATAGATTCCCTCACAAAAGAACATATATTTTCATTTTCTTAAGGAAGTAGAGCTAATTAAATGACATAAACAAGAACTGAAAGTGATTCCAGTTTCACTTGACTTGTTGAACTGAGGCAAATTTAAAATTCCTCGTCGTTCCTGGACAGTCGGCTCAGCTTTGCTGAAAACACTGGTTATATTTCTAAGAGCCGTTCTCAGAGACTCTACCTTTTAAGAAGACCAATCAATCAATCATATCTTTATTCCAGACACAAAAAAGGTTCATAGAAAAAAGCTAAAAACAAGCAAAATAAAATAAAAATAAACATGACATGATATTATTCACCGAGTCACAAATAAATGACTCCAATGTTTCCATAATCTTGAAGAGAATCTCACAGCACTAAAAGCAGGAATTACTAAAATTACAATTATATTATTGCATGACACAGATAATCTGCACATAGATGTGAACAGCACGGCTCCGTCTCTGCTTGGAGCCTCCTGCCATCATTGTTGGACACATGAAGTTTCTGCAGATACTTTGTATCGTCGCCTCAGACGTGTAATAATGTGATTCATGAATATGATTTATCATTTTAGAGTCAAAGGAAAATTTCCTCATTGATAAATAGTTTCATCTTATTTTTTCATATAAGACTCTTCAACAAAACGTCTCTCAATAAAACACATGGCACTGTAAAAACAAAAATGTGAATTTTTGCTTATATCTGTTTAACAACCTGGGTTGTTATTGTTCTGTACCTAATTCATTTGTTTATTGACTTTTGCTCATTTAAATTTCTTACGTATTCACTGCAAATGGTATTTTTATTATAGTTAATCATGTTTCATGTCTCCTTATGTCTTTTGTTCCTCCTATAATTGATGGAGATATATAGAAATTATTTATAATGTATAAAACTATTGTTATTTAATTAGCTCTACATCCTTAAGAAAATTAGAAAAAAATGTTGTTTTGTCAGATAATTTATCTTTTACTGTTCCAGTAATGCCGAAATTAATAGTAAATAATAAAGACTTGGTGGTATTCTGATTTAGGAATGTCATTATATTAGTTGTGCTACCTCCCCCACGCCACTAGAGGCAGTAGCAACCCCTAAAAGATGTGACTAGGAGCAGATATAGAAGTAAACCGAAAGCTACAGAATGTATTAAAAACTCTGAGCTGCGCTGAAGTAAATGAAAGACAGAAGTTCAAATACATCCTGAGAGTTAAAATCCTTCCTAAAGGTGAAAATATATCAGATTTTTAAAGAAAATACAAACGGAAGTATAGGAAATGGCGCCCCCTTCACTTCCGGAGTGCAATGGTCCCATTTCCAAATAAGGTAAGAGACCGACAGCGGTCCGTCCCGCCCCTTCCTGTTTGCTGCAGCTTGTTTTAATTTCTGAACGATCTGATTGGATGCTGCTAAACGCTACTGCTGTGTTCAGGTTGTGCTAAAAGCAGTTAGCCTATCAGCAAAGCAGCGCTAGCCTGAAATAGCATCTCACTGCTAACATGTAGCAGCTAATGTCCGCGTTCTCAGTCCACGTTTCTCCAGGAGTGATCGATCAGTCACCGATTTTTCTGGTTGATAAATTATTGCTATAAACGATAATATTGTTGTTTTGAGACTCTTTGAGTTATGAAACTGTCCTTCACCAGACTGAAGACTTTAGCATCCGGTTTTTGGCAGAAAGAGAAAAATAATAAATCATGCCAATGGAAATAGCTGAGTTTGTTTTATTGATTTATTGCTTATTGATCAGCGGTTCCTAAAACGCTGGATCTGAAGGCTGAAGTGACGGATTAAAAACCATAAATCTTAATTTATTCAATGATTTGTGATCAGAAAATGTTTTTGATTGAAAATATTGCAGGCTGTTAATATAAAAGCCGTTTTTCTGCAGCCTTGCTGTGAAACATGATGTCTAAATTTAGACTCGGTCAGATCAGATCCTGCGCCGGTCCGGCCCGGTCTGCGGGAATCGGCAGTAAATCGGGTCGGATTCCCGCCTGATTGCAGCTGATCGATGCAGACGATCGGCTCTGGCGGCGTCAGTCGTGAATCACGCTGACGTCACAGCTGGCGCGGCTTGCGTCACGCCTGCTCCGGCTGACGCCGCCTCGTCTCTGGGCGCCGGTTCCGGTCGGAATAATAATGAAAGGCAGCAGAACCTGCGTTGAGTCGGATTTCACCAGGTGGAGTCAGCTGTGTGAGCCGTGGCGCCGCTTTGTTGTGAAGATCCGCAGGTTCTGGTCCGGTTCGGGTCGGGTTCAGTTTCTGCAGAGAAGACGGTCGTTAGGAGAATTTATGATGTCGGAAAAGACCCAATATGAGAATAAATGTGTAATTTTATCAAGTTTGTTTTTATAGTTCAGCAACAAAACGGCTCAAAGTTTCACGTCATGAAAACAAAGTTGTAGAAACACAAACTGTCAGGAAGCTTCATCACATCAGAGGTCAAACCGGCTGCTTCCGGCTGGAGTGGTCAGTGTTTCAGCTGCTTTCTGGACCCAGATGTGTTCCAGTGGTACATAGAAGCTGAATGAGGCTTCTCCACGTCTGGTTCTGGATGCAGAACCAGAACCAGCAGGTTGATCCAACAGCATTTTCATAAACTACCAACTGGATTTAAAGTCTATTCTCTGAAATCTAGGCGGTGTAGAACCGGGTGGTGTTCTGGACCAGCAGGGTTCTGGACCAGCAGGGTTCTGGACCAGCAGGGTTCTGGACCAGCAGGTTCTGGACCAGCAGGTTCTGGACCAGCAGGTTCTGGACCAGCAGCAGGGTTGTGGACCAGCAGGTTGTGGACCAGCAGCAGGGTTGTGGACCAGCAGGTTGTGGACCAGCAGGTTCTGGACCAGCAGGTTATGGACCAGCAGGTTCTGGACCAGCAGCAGGTTCTGGACCAGCAGCAGGGTTCTGGAACAGCAGCAGGGTTCTGGACCAGCAGGTTCTGGACCAGTGGACCAGCAGGTTCTGGACCAGCAGCAGGGTTCTGGACCAGCAGGTTCTGGACCAGCAGGGTCTGGACCAGCAGCAGGGTTCTGGACCAGCAGGTTCTGGACCAGCAGCAGGGTTCTGGACCAGCAGGTTCTGGACCAGCAGCAGGGTTCTGGACCAGCAGGTTCTGGACCAGCAGCAGGGTTCTGGACCAGCAGGTTCTGGACCAGCAGGTTATGGACCAGCAGGTTCTGGACCAGCAGCAGGTTCTGGACCAGCAGGGTTCTGGAACAGCAGCAGGGTTCTGGACCAGCAGGTTCTGGACCAGCAGGTTCTGGACCAGCAGCAGGGTTCTGGACCAGCAGGTTCTGGACCAGCAGGGTCTGGACCAGCAGCAGGGTTCTGGACCAGCAGGTTCTGGACCAGCAGCAGGGTTCTGGACCAGCAGGTTCTGGACCAGCAGCAGGGTTCTGGACCAGCAGGTTCTGGACCAGCAGCAGGGTTCTGGACCAGCAGGGTCTGGACCAGCAGCAGGGTTCTGGACCAGCAGGTTCTGGACCAGCAGGGTCTGGACCAGCAGCAGGGTTCTGGACCAGCAGGTTCTGGACCAGCAGCAGGGTTCTGGACCAGCAGCAGGGTTCTGGACCAGCAGCAGGGTTCTGGACCAGCAGCAGGTTCAGGACCAGCAGGTTCTGGACCAGCAGGTTCTGGACCAGCAGGTTCTGGACCAGCAGGTTCTGGACCAGCAGGTTCTGGACCAGCAGCAGGGTCTGGACCAGCAGGTTCTGGACCAGCGGGTTCTGGGCCGGCAGGGTTCTGGACCAGCAGGTTCTGGACCAGCAGGTTCTGGACCAGCAGGTTCTGGACCAGCAGGTTCTGGACCAGCAGCAGGTTCTGGACCAGCAGCAGGGTTCTGGAACAGCAGCAGGGTTCTGGACCAGCAGGTTCTGGACCAGCAGCAGGGTTCTGGACCAGCAGGTTCTGGACCAGCAGGGTCTGGACCAGCAGCAGGGTTCTGGACCAGCAGGTTCTGGACCAGCAGCAGGGTTCTGGACCAGCAGGTTCTGGACCAGCAGCAGGGTTCTGGACCAGCAGGTTCTGGACCAGCAGCAGGGTTCTGGACCAGCAGGTTCTGGACCAGCAGGGTCTGGACCAGCAGCAGGGTTCTGGACCAGCAGGTTCTGGACCAGCAGGGTCTGGACCAGCAGCAAGTTCTGGACCAGCAGCAGGGTTCTGGACCAGCAGCAGGGTTCTGGACCAGCAGGTTCTGGACCAGCAGCAGGGTTCTGGACCAGCAGCAGGGTTCTGGACCAGCAGCAGGTTCTGGACCAGCAGGGTTCTGGACCAGCAGCAGGGTTCTGGACCAGCAGCAGGGTTCTGGACCAGCAGGGTTCTGGACCAGCAGCAGGGTTCTGGACCAGCAGGTTCTGGACCAGCAGCAGGGTTCTGGACCAGCAGGTTCTGGACCAGCAGCAGGGTTCTGGACCAGCAGGTTCTGGACCAGCAGCAGGGTTCTGGACCAGCAGGTTCTGGACCAGCAGGGTCTGGACCAGCAGCAGGGTTCTGGACCAGCAGGGTCTGGACCAGCAGGGTCTGGACCAGCAGCAAGTTCTGGACCAGCAGCAGGGTTCTGGACCAGCAGCAGGGTTCTGGACCAGCAGGTTCTGGACCAGCAGCAGGGTTCTGGACCAGCAGCAGGTTCAGGACCAGCAGGTTCTGGACCAGCAGCAGGGTTCTGGACCAGCAGCAGGTTCTGGACCAGCAGCAGGGTTCTGGACCAGCAGGGTCTGGACCAGCAGCAGGTTCTGGGTCGTTGGTTCGTCTCTCTGACCTGCTGCAGGAATCAAAGTTTCTCTGGTCTCAGACTTTCGTCCTCTGGTTCTGAAATGTTCTGCAGCTGATAGAAGGTCCACTGAGGAACCGGCTTCATGTGGCTCTGGAGGTCAGAGGTCAGCCTGATCTCTGGTTTCCAGCTGAGAGAACTGAAGCTGTGTGTTAATCTAGATCTGTAACTCTAGATCATTCCTCTTTAGGGTCAAAGATAATTTCAGTTTTTGTTCAGTTGAAGAAAATTATGACACAAATCAAAAATGTGATAATATGGAAATTAAGTTGTAATAAAATAAAAACAATCATGAAAATGAGTCACAATATTATGAGAAAAATTTATAATTATGCAAATAAAATGTCAAATCAGGAAAAAACGTCAGAATACGACGAAGAGTCAGATTTCTGGAAGGCCGCTTTGTTGTGAAGATCTGATGGTTCTGACCCGGTTCTGATTAATTGGTTCAGTCGCTGCTCTCATTATGCGGAGCGTCTGATCGATCGTGTTCCAGTTTATTAATTAACTCTGCGAGGGGCCGTGAGGTTTTACAGTGCGCGGCATCGAGCCGGCCGGCCGGCGGGTCGGCTGCTCCTGAAGCGGGTCGGCTGCCGAAGCGGGTCGGCTGCTGCCGAAGCGGGTCGGCTGCCGAAGCGGGTGGGCTGCCGAAGCGGGTCGGCTGCCGAAGCGGGTCGGCTGCTGCCGAAGCGGGTCGGCTGCCGAAGCGGGTCGGCTGCTGCCGAAGCTGGTCGGCTGCCGAAGCGGGTCGGCTGCTGCTGAAGCGGGTCGGCTGCCGAAGCGGGTCGGCTGCTGCTGAAGCGGGTCGGCTGCCGAAGCGGGTCGGCTGCCGAAGCGGGTCGGCTGCTGCTGAAGCGGGTCGGCTCCTGAAGCGGGTCGGCTGCCGAAGCGGGTCGGCTGCTGCCGAAGCTGGTCGGCTGCCGAAGCGGGTCGGCTGCTGGGTCGGCTGCTGAAGCGGGTCGGCTGCCGAAGCGGGTCGGCTGCCGAAGCGGGTCGGCTGCCGAAGCGGGTCGGCTGCCGAAGCTGGTCGGCTGCTGCCGAAGCTGGTCGGCTGCCGAAGCGGGTCGGCTGCTGCTGAAGCGGGTCGGCTCCTGAAGCGGGTCGGCTCCTGAAGCGGGTCGGCTGCCGAAGCGGGTCGGCTGCTGCTGAAGCGGGTCGGCTCCTGAAGCGGGTCGGCTCCTGAAGCGGGTCGGCTGCCGAAGCGGGTCGGCTGCTGCTGAAGCGGGTCGGCTGCTGCCGAAGCGGGTCGGCTGCTGCTGAAGCGGGTCGGCTCCTGAAGCGGGTCGGCTGCCGAAGCGGGTCGGCTGCTGCTGAAGCGGGTCGGCTGCTGAAGCGGGTCGGCTGCTGAAGCGGGTCGGCTGCTGCCGAAGCTGGTCGGCTGCCGAAGCTGGTCGGCTGCTGGGTCGGCTCCTGAAGCGGGTCGGCTGCCGAAGCGGGTCGGCTGCTGCCGAAGCTGGTCGGCTGCCGAAGCGGGTCGGCTGCCGAAGCTGGTCGGCTGCTGGGTCGGCTCCTGAAGCGGGTCGGCTGCTGCCGAAGCTGGTCGGCTGCCGAAGCGGGTCGGCTGCTGGGTCGGCTGCTGAAGCGGGTCGGCTGCTGCTGAAGCGGGTCGGCTCCTGAAGCGGGTCGGCTGCTCCTGAAGCGGGTCGGCTGCTCTGGTCGGAGGGAATCTGACGGTGGCAGGAAGTGCGGTTGGCGCCGGCTGTTGGCAGCAGCTCCAACTCAACCCAAAGCAGCGTAAATAATCAGAAACTTCTCCTAACAATCCCAGTAATTGCTCCAACCTGTGAAGCTCCTCCAGAGCTTCCAGCCGCTTCCCTCCTGCAGCTGCACTTTGTCTTCCTAATTTCCGTGCAGCGCTCCTGCTGAGTCCGATCGCCTGACATTTAATAAAACAAGCCGCTGAAAGCTGCAAAAGCGTGGGGCTTTCTTACTTCAGTCCTAGAGAACAGGCGCTAATCACGCCACATTGTGTCGGCGCACAAAGTGCACGTCAGGTTTTGTTCGTTTGAGTGTTAATTCAGGTCCTGGAGTTCGGATTGGGCTCAGAAAACCTCATTTAGTGTTGGAAACGGCAGAAAGCAGGAATAAAAACACCAGATGCGTCTGGGTGATAATAAAGGAAGGTGTGACCAGAGGGAGGATATTAAAGGTCTCAGAGACAGGCCATGAATTCATAATGCAACACAAACTTCTTCCTCCTCCAACAGGAAGAGAGCAGAACAAATATTTTACTGAAGATAGTTTTCTAATAATGATCAGGTCCGGATCGCCGCAGGGATCAGGGAAATGTTTCCACTCTGAAGCACAAAGCAACCGGAACGCCGTCTTGCTTTTATAGAGAAACATGAACCAAACAAAACAGCCAAAATCACTGAAATTCAACATATTCATCATTTTTCCAGCAGTTGGATCTGAACAAAATGCTTCACAAGTTCAATGCAAACATCTTTAAAAGTGTTAAAAAGGCAATAAGAGCATCTGTAACATAAACTGGATTAAAATAAACGTCTTTTTATTTAAAAGCGTCCAGTTTCTGTTTGGATTTAAAGTTTAACCGGTCTGACAGCCGGGAGTTCCTGGTGATTTCACCAGATAAAAATCTCACAAAAATAAAAACGAAAAGCATAAAAACAGATTGTTTCTGTTTCAGAGAGAAACATCAAACTGCACCCGAACGTGAGAATCAGAAAATCCCGTCCAGGTTGGATGGAAACGGAAAACTTCAGGCGCAGGTTGAGGCACAGGCGCAGGTTGAGGCGCAGGCATTATCTGGCTGAATGAGGCGTTTGGAGCTCCGCCATGCACTGGATAAAACCAGGCAGCTTCATTAAACCATGTAGCTTCATTAAACCACGTAGCTTCATTAAACCACTTAGCTTCATTAAACCACGCAGCTTTAAACCACGTAGCTTCATTAAACCGCTTAGCTTCATTAAACCACGTAGCTTCATTAAACCACGTAGCTTCATTAAACCACGTAGCTTCATTAAACCACGTAGCTTCATTAAACCACGTAGCTTCATTAAACCACGCAGCTTTAAACCACGTAGCTTCATTAAACCGCTTAGCTTCATTAAACCACGCAGCTTCATTAAACCACGTAGCTTCATTAAACCGCGTAGCTTCATTAAACCACGTAGCTTCATTAAACCACGTAGCTTTAAACCACGTAGCTTCATTAAACCACGTAGCTTCATTAAACCACGTAGCTTCATTAAACCACGTAGCTTCATTAAACCACGTAGCTTCATTAAACCACGTAGCTTCATTAAACCGCGTAGCTTCATTAAACCACGCAGCATTAAACCACGTAGCTTCATAAAACCGCGTAGCTTCATAAAACCGCTTAGCTTCATTAAACCACGTAGCTTCATTAAACCGCGTAGCTTCATTAAACCACGTAGCTTCATTAAACCACGTAGCTTTAAACCACGTAGCTTCATTAAACCACGCAGCTTTAAACCACGTAGCTTCATTAAACCACGTAGCTTCATTAAACCACGTAGCTTCATTAAACCACGTAGCTTTAAACCACGTAGCTTCATAAAACCACGTAGCTTCATTAAACCACGCAGCTTCATTAAACCACGCAGCTTCATTAAACCACGCAGCTTCATTAAACCGCGTAGCTTCATTAAACCACGTAGCTTCATTAAACCACGTAGCTTCATTAAACCGCGTAGCTTCATTAAACCACGCAGCATTAAACCACGTAGCTTCATAAAACCGCGTAGCTTCATAAAACCGCTTAGCTTCATTAAACCACGTAGCTTCATTAAACCGCGTAGCTTCATTAAACCACGTAGCTTCATTAAACCACGTAGCTTCATTAAACCACGTAGCTTCATTAAACCACGTAGCTTCATAAAACCACGTAGCTTCATTAAACCACGTAGCTTCATTAAACCAGGTAGCTTCATTAAACCACGTAGCTTCATTAAACCACGTAGCTTCATTAAACCACGTAGCTTCATTAAACCACGCAGCTTTAAACCACGTAGCTTCATTAAACCACGTAGCTTCATAAAACCACGTAGCTTCATAAAACCACGTAGCTTCATTAAACCACGTAGCTTCATTAAACCACGTAGCTTCATTAAACCACGTAGCTTCATTAAACCACGCAGCTTTAAACCACGTAGCTTCATAAAACCACGTAGCTTCATAAAACCACGTAGCTTCATAAAACCACGTAGCTTCATTAAACCACGTAGCTTCATTAAACCACGTAGCTTCATTAAACCACGTAGCTTCATTAAACCATGTAGCTTCATTAAACCACGTAGCTTCATAAAACCACGTAGCTTCATAAAACCACGTAGCTTCATTAAACCACGTAGCTTCATAAAACCACGTAGCTTCATTAAACCACGTAGCTTCATTAAACCACGTAGCTTCATTAAACCACGTAGCTTCTTTAAACCAGGCAGCTTTAAACCACGTAGCTTCATAAAACCACGTAGCTTCATAAAACCACGTAGCTTCATTAAACCACGTAGCTTCATTAAACCACGTAGCTTTAAACCAGGCAGCTTCATAAAACCACGTAGCTTCATTAAACCACGTAGCTTCATTAAACCACGTAGCTTTAAACCACGCAGCTTCATAAAACCACGTAGCTTCATAAAACCACGTAGCTTCATAAAACCACGTAGCTTCATAAAACCACGTAGCTTCATTAAACCACGTAGCTTCATTAAACCACGTAGCTTCATTAAACCACGTAGCTTCATAAAACCAGGCAGCTTTAAACCAGGCAGCTTCATAAAACCATGTAGCTTCATTAAACCACGTAGCTTCATTAAACCACGTAGCTTCATAAAACCACGTAGCTTCATTAAACCACGTAGCTTCATTAAACCACGTAGCTTCATTAAACCACGTAGCTTCTTTAAACCAGGCAGCTTTAAACCACGCAGCTTTAAACCACGTAGCTTCATTAAACCACGCAGCTTCATTAAACCACGTAGCTTCATTAAACCACGTAGCTTCATTAAACCACGTAGCTTCATTAAACCACGTAGCTTCATTAAACCACGTAGCTTCATAAAACCACGTAGCTTCATTAAACCACGTAGCTTCATTAAACCACGTAGCTTTAAACCAGGTAGCTTTAAACCACGTAGCTTCATTAAACCACGTAGCTTCATTAAACCGCGTAGCTTCATTAAACCACGCAGCTTCATTAAACCGCGTAGCTTCATTAAACCACGTAGCTTCATTAAACCACGTAGCTTTAAACCAGGTAGCTTCATTAAACCACGCAGCTTTAAACCACGTAGCTTCATTAAACCATGTAGCTTCAAGAAACCAGGTAGCTTCATTAAACCACGGAGCTTCATTAAACCAGGTAGCTTCATAAAACCACGTAGCTTCATTTCGTCTCCATGAAAACGGAAGCACTCGAGCCGCTGCTCCTTGCAGATGTTTTCCAAGTGGAGCGTGAATGATGGCCGAGTTCTCCGGCAGCTGCTGGTTTGTTGGGGAGGTTTTCCTGCCGGCGAACATTCAGCCGGCCGCGGCTCTGTGCTGCGGCCATTTGTGGGATTGGCTCTGCTGTTGTGTAACATGTTTACATGGAGATGGATGCTTTTCAGCCGGGAAGAACTGCTTCCTCAGCGCTCTGCTTTGGAGCGTGTTCCTCCTAAAAAGCCTTTCACTGCTTTGTCCCTGACTCCAGCAGAGGAGCCTTTGTTTCCTTCACTGTACATTAGCCTGAATGACTCCAGGCCGCTTCCTCCCCCAGGGAAGACCGCACTGTTGTGTCTGGAGACGGAGCAGAAACTGAACATTTGATTAAAGGCAAATAAAACATTTCCTGACATGAAGCTTCACAAATGGAGGCGGAATTTAAACACAGTCTGCTGCTGCCTTTTCCTGCCTTTCATCCAGGTTTCTGCAGCAGAAGTGTTTGAAACCTCGTTGCAGATGCTGAATCGAACCGTCAGCGGAGGACTTGATGGTTTTCAGGAGGTTTTCCTCCTGAGGGTCCGGCAGACGCTCCGATCGGAACCAAAACTTCAACATTTCTTCCCTTTCAGCTGCTCTGAGTCAAACCAACCAATGTGAACAGAGGCCGCTCCAAAAACAGGAAGTGGACTACAGAGCAGGGCATTCTGGGTAAATCCAACCAAAGCTAACGTGTTAGCCTAGCGCTAGCAGCAGAAATGGCTCCTGGTCTTTAGCCTAAAGAGAAATCCTCCAACCGCTAAAATCCTCCATCTTGTTTCCATCTGGTGAAGAAGGAAGTTGCTCTCAGCGTCTTCAGAGGTTTTTGTGTCGTTTCCTTCAGTGGTTGTTGGTGCAGCGCCCCCACAGGCCAGGAGGGGAACAGGTTGGTTTGACTCAGAGCAGCTGGAGGTGGAGCAGATGATGGAGTTTTTACCTCTGATCAAACCAAGTCTAATTTGAAAACGGCTCTCTGTATTATTTTCTTTATTTTCTGTCTTGTATTTAGTTTATTGACTTTAAATATTTAAATGCAAAAACAAAACCTGGACGAATCGGAGGGTAAATGCTGCATCATGTCGGGTAATAAAGCCTGATGCCTAGTCATCCTGCAGACTATCGGCTTCCTGATGCCGTCCTGCCCGGTTCCGGTCCATTCCGACCCGGTTCCAGGTTCTGATGCAGGGCGCGTTCAGGCTGCAGCAGAGCATCGTTCTGCAGGTTTCGACTCCAGACAAGTAAAATAAGCCTCCAGTTGCATCATCTGCTGTAAATCTGTTGTTTTCCCGCCAGGATTATTCCCTCCTCCTGTTTGTTTTGGTTTTCTTCGAGTATTTTAGGTTTTTCCGGCTCTGCTGCATCCCGGTTGTGACGTCTGGCTTCTTGTTTCCTCCTGCAGGAGTCGACTGAGCTTCTCCTTAAAGCCTCGCAGCTCATTACAGATTCAGCAGCGGATCGGAGAAAGTTCTCATTTCGGACTTTATTTGGCCTGTGGAGATTTCTTGGCTGTTGTGTGGCCTGCTTAGCAAGTTTAATAAGAGCTAATATTTGAAAACCATTTGCAGTGAGATGCAAGGAGCCCTGGATCAATAAAGGCAGCGTGTCTTAAAGATAGAGGGGACTGAAGGAATCCATTTATCGAGCCGCTCCACGGCGTCGATAGCATCCTTCCATCCTCAGCTCCTCCGTCCAGAGGCGGCCATTGATCAGCTGGATGAAGAGTGAACAGCCGGATTAGGGTGATTTCACAGCTTGGTGCGCTGCCAGGGCGACAGCAGCCCTTAAAGGCACAGCGCAGGAAAAGGTCAGCGCGTTCAGACACCATCAGGGGGACTGGTGGGAGTGATGGGACTGGTTGGACTGGAGGGACTGGTGGGACTGGAGGGACTGGTTGGACTGATGGGACTGGTTGGACTGATGGGACTGATGGGACTGGAGGGACTGGAGGGACTGGTTGGACTGATGGGACTGGAGGGACTGATGGGACTGATGGGACTGGTTGGACTGGAGGGACTGGTTGGACTGATGGGACTGATGGGACTGGTTGGACTGGAGGGACTGGTTGGACTGATGGGACTGGAGGGACTGATGGGACTGATGGGACTGGTTGGACTGGAGGGACTGGTTGGACTGGAGGGACTGGTTGGACTGGTGAATTTATCAAAGTTATCATAAAACTAATTAAACCAAAATTAGAGCATTTTTGTTAACTGGAATGAATAAAGTAGTAACCAGCTTGAACACTTAATAAACTATTAACTGCTTGTATCTAAACAGTCGGATTGTTCTTGAACGTCACGTCGCTGCTGTGCAGTTAAATGCTGATAAACAGGAAAATCTGAGGATTTGTGATGGTAGAGCTGATTAACAACCAGCATCTTGTTGTCATGGAGACCGGATCTTCTCTTGTCTTTCCTGTTTTGAAGAGCGGCTAATAGAAGCGGGACGTCGCGTCGTGTAAGCAGGAAGACGTCGTTCACTAATTAAACTTTCTGGTTTCAGTCTCGGATCGGAAACGTTTTGGCCGTATTGAGAGACGATCCGTTTCTGTCTGGTGAACTGAAGACGATCCGTTTCTCTCCGGTGAACTGAAGACGATCCGTTTCTCTCCGGTGAACTGAAGACGATCCGTTTCTTTCCGGTGAACTGAAGACGATCCGTTTCTTTCCGGTGAACTGAAGACGATCCGTTTCTTTCCGGTGAACTGAAGACGATCCGTTTCTCTCCGGTGAACTGAAGACGATCCGTTTCTCTCCGGTGAACTGAAGACGATCCGTTTCTCTCCGGTGAACTGAAGACGATCCGTTTCTCTCCGGTGAACTGAAGACGATCCGTTTCTCTCCGGTGAACTGAAGACGATCCGTTTCTCTCCGGTGAACTGAAGACGATCCGTTTCTCTCCGGTGAACTGAAGACGATCCGTTTCTTTCCGGTGAACTGAAGACGATCCGTTTCTTTCCGGTGAACTGAAGACGATCCGTTTCTCTCCGGTGAACTGAAGACGATCCGTTTCTCTCCGGTGAACTGAAGACGATCCGTTTCTCTCCGGTGAACTGAAGACGATCCGTTTCTCTCCGGTGAACTGAAGACGATCCGTTTCTCTCCGGTGAACTGAAGACGATCCGTTTCTCTCCGGTGAACTGAAGACGATCCGTTTCTCTCCGGTGAACTGAAGACGATCCGTTTCTCTCCGGTGAACTGAAGACGATCCGTTTCTTTCCGGTGAACTGAAGACGATCCGTTTCTCTCCGGTGAACTGAAGACGATCCGTTTCTCTCCGGTGAACTGAAGACGATCCGTTTCTTTCTGGTGAACTGAAGACGATCCGTTTCTCACCGGTGAACTGAAGACGATCCGTTTCTTTCCGGTGAACTGAAGACGATCCGTTTCTTTCCGGTGAACTGAAGACGATCCGTTTCTTTCCGGTGAATTGAAGACGATCCGTTTCTTTCCGGTGAACTGAAGACGATCCGTTTCTTTCCGGTGAACTGAAGACGATCCGTTTCTTTCCGGTGAACTGAAGACGATCCGTTTCTCTCCGGTGAACTGAAGACGATCCGTTTCTCTCCGGTGAACTGAAGACGATCCGTTTCTCTCCGGTGAACTGAAGACGATCCGTTTCTTTCCGGTGAACTGAAGACGATCCGTTTCTTTCCGGTGAACTGAAGACGATCCGTTTCTCTCCGGTGAACTGAAGACGATCCGTTTCTCTCCGGTGAACTGAAGACGATCCGTTTCTTTCCGGTGAACTGAAGACGATCCGTTTCTTTCCGGTGAACTGAAGACGATCCGTTTCTCTCCGGTGAACTGAAGACGATCCGTTTCTTTCCGGTGAACTGAAGACGATCCGTTTCTTTCCGGTGAACTGAAGACGATCCGTTTCTCTCCGGTGAACTGAAGACGATCCGTTTCTCTCCGGTGAACTGAAGACGATCCGTTTCTCTCCGGTGAACTGAAGACGATCCGTTTCTCTCCGGTGAACTGAAGACGATCCGTTTCTTTCCGGTGAACTGAAGACGATCCGTTTCTTTCTGGTGAACTGAAGACGATCCGTTTCTCACCGGTGAACTGAAGACGATCCGTTTCTTTCCGGTGAACTGAAGACGATCCGTTTCTTTCCGGTGAATTGAAGACGATCCGTTTCTTTCCGGTGAACTGAAGACGATCCGTTTCTTTCCGGTGAACTGAAGACGATCCGTTTCTTTCCGGTGAACTGAAGACGATCCGTTTCTTTCCGGTGAACTGAAGACGATCCGTTTCTTTCCGGTGAACTGAAGACGATCCGTTTCTTTCCGGTGAACTGAAGACGATCCGTTTCTTTCCGGTGAACTGAAGACGATCCGTTTCTTTCCGGTGAACTGAAGACGATCCGTTTCTCTCCGGTGAACTGAAGACGATCCGTTTCTCTCCGGTGAACTGAAGACGATCCGTTTCTCTCCGGTGAACTGAAGACGATCCGTTTCTTTCCGGTGAACTGAAGACGATCCGTTTCTTTCCGGTGAACTGAAGACGATCCGTTTCTTTCCGGTGAACTGAAGACGATCCGTTTCTTTCCGGTGAACTGAAGACGATCCGTTTCTCTCCGGTGAACTGAAGACGATCCGTTTCTCTCCGGTGAACTGAAGACGATCCGTTTCTCTCCGGTGAACTGAAGACGATCCGTTTCTTTCTGGTGAACTGAAGACGATCCGTTTCTCACCGGTGAACTGAAGACGATCCGTTTCTTTCCGGTGAACTGAAGACGATCCGTTTCTCTCCGGTGAACTGAAGACGATCCGTTTCTTTCCGGTGAACTGAAGACGATCCGTTTCTCTCCGGTGAACTGAGGAAGTTAGATTTTTCTCCAACAGGAAGTGGAGTGGTGGTTTGGTTGGCGCGTCTCAACAGGAGCAGGACGTCCAGGAGGGAAACGGAGCGTCTCTGCCTGGACACGCTGCAGGATGATGGACTCGTTTCCTGACAGCCGACTGCTGCTGCTGCTGCTCTCTTGTTTCTATCTGCAGCTTGAAACTGGTGGAAAATGAAAAACAAACCTCCCAGGAAAGTCGTGGACTCTGGGATTATTCATGCAGAGGCGAGAAGAAGGACCCAGAAAAACAGAGAATCTGCTGAAGAAGACCTTTGATGGAAATCACAGTTTGTGGTGCAGCAGAGAGGATGAAGAAAGTTCCTGAACAAAACAGAGAAATATTTTTTTAAATGAATAAAGACAACCAGAAACTTTCTGTTAAAATATCAAATAATCTGCAGATTAATCAGTTATTGATTTCTGTCAGCTGGACGCCATGTTGGATGTTCTGCTTTGTTGGTTTTATCCAGATTTTATTTTTGTTAAATATTAAATTAATTTGTAATAAACTGAATGAGACATTCAGGCCCATTTTAATGGATGGATGAATAAATTATATGACATCAGTGACTGATTAATGTGTTCACGGTCAGAAGTTCTGGTCCGTTCCTCCGAACCGGACTTCGTTTTCCTGAAGCCTCTGCACTGCAAAACATCAAATTAATCCGGGTGTTTTTTAAATCTAGTTTCAGATGTCTTAGTTTATTTTCGTAAAGGCAATTCAGCAACAAATAGAAACTCAATTTAAGGCAGAAATTCTTTAAAAGGTTTCAGTTCCTCTAACAGATTGTTTCATTTTTAACTGGACATTTTTCCATGTTTTAAGTTAAATAATCTTCCAGTTTTCATCAATATTAAGGAATTATTGACGTAAAACAAGCTCCAGTTTTTCGTTACTTTTAGGTTAATTTTGTCTCATTTCAGGTCCTCTCAGACATTTACACTTAAAAACTAAAAAACTTGGTCCTATTTAGTGTTTTTGCAGTGTGGGGCTGCAGACCCGTTTGGACCTGAGCTTTAACGTCCTGACTGATGTTTGGCTTCGATCATCTCCTCATGATTCCATCTGTGTAACGAAGCGCACCGGTTCCTCCTGCAGCCCCACAGCATGATGCTGCCAGCACCGTGCTTCAGATTGGGTGGTGATGGTCAGGACATGTCTCCACAAATTACCTATAATCTCTTTTTCATACAAAGTATAAAGAAACTGAAAGTACAACTAAGAAAAACTTAATATTTAATAACTGCTAACAACTAGCAAACGCACTGTAAAAACTAATTAAACATAAGACAAAATATGAAAAACCCAGAACCTTTAGAACCAAAGTAAAATCTCCATGTCCTCGTTAGTATTTGCAGTGAGAGTTGGAGTTGCTCTCCTTTACTTTGACTGGGCCACAGTGCAGCAGCTGCCCCTGGGGATCGCCCGCCTGCGGCGGCGTAGCGTCGATGAGATTGAGCGGTCTCTGTCAGCACGCTGTCGCTCTCCATCAGCGCCGCGTTGCTCGCTGGGGAGCGTTCAGGTCGATGGAGTCACATATTAAAGGTCCGCAGCAGAACCGCCAGCCGGGACCGGTTCTGTCCGCTCGGATCTCCTGAAGCGCCGCTGGAGGTCGTGACCTCTGCTGTTTCATTACAGCCTGCGGGACGCTCTGGCCATTTCCTGTGATGAAAGCTGATTTTCTTCAGTGTGAGTTGAAGTGCTGCTGACTTCTGCCTTTTCCTGCTTACGTCTCCGAGGCTCAGATTCTTCCTCCATGAAGCTTTCCTGATCAGGAAACGGGAAGACGAACCCAGTTCTTCTTCTCTTTAGACCACCTGGTTTTTACACAATGCTGATATTTAGAGACATTTATTACAAAATTATTGTCAAAAATGAAACTTTGAAAAACTTCTCAAAGTATGTTTTGAGAGTATTTTCAGATAGTTATATATAACGTTAGTTTGCCAGTTTTTTATTTTCAAATGATCTAAGATTTTTTTAAAGTTTTTCAGATTTTATTTTTCAATTTTGTTTAAAAATTTTTTTTAGGATTTTATTTTTCAAATTATGTTTTCAGATTTTATTTTTCCATTTTTTGAATTATCTTTTCAATCTTAATTTCTTTTAAAAGATTTTATTTTTCCTCTTTTTTTCAAATTATTTTAACATAAAAAAATAAGATTTAAAGACTATTTAAGCGTCACAAAATCTGAAAGAAGAATGTTTTGAAGAAAAATCTAGTAAATGATGTGAGTTTCCTGTAAATATGTTGAATCGTGTCCCGGGTCCTGCAGGCGCTAAGTGGACGCCTATCTGGGCCCAGACCCCCAGCAGGGATCCGGTTTGACCCACAATAATCCGGTTTTTATTGACTTCCTGTCGCTCTGAGTTGCTGCTTATGAAGAGCAGCAGCAGAAACGAGTTTTTATTTCTCCATTTACTGTAATAAACAGCAGGCAGTGAGAAATGAGATCAGAGCTGCTTTGGCAGCAGAGAGTCTGGCTGCTGGGAAACAGAACCGGGTCAGAACCCAGGTTCTGGCTGCTGCTCACAGTCGGACTGAAAGAAAACCTCCAGCTGATGAGACGAATGAAGCATGGCTAACAGGAAGGCTAGGCTAACAGACAAGTGAGGCTAACAGGTAGGCTAGGCTAACAGACAAGTGAGGCTAACAGGTAGGCTAGGCTAACAGACAAGTGAGGCTAACAGGTAGGCTAGGCTACCTGTTAGCCTAGCCTACCTGTTTTTATTGACTTCCTGTCGCTCTGAGTTGCTGCTTATGAAGAGCAGCAGCAGAAACGACAAGTGAGGTTAACAGGTAGGCTAGGCTAACAGGTAGGCTAGGCTAACAGAGAGTGAGGTTAACAGGTAGGTTAGGCTAACAGGTAGGCTAGGCTAACAGACAAGTGAGGTTAACAGGTAGGTTAGGCTAATAGGTAGGCTAGGCTAACAGACAAATGATGCTAACAGGTAGGCTAGGCTAACAGGTAGGCTAGGCTAACAGCAGCTAGCTTCTGAAAGGCTCCTCTGGCGTTAAAATGAGCAGCCGGATGGATTTGAAACGTGTTGCTGCGACTAAAACGATCCACGATGGAAAAGTAAAACCATCTGAGGAATTTATTCATCTGTTAACTAACTTCTGCAGAGTTACTCCAGGTTCTGAAGAACTTTGGACCCATCAGAACTCAGTCTGACATACTGCTGCTCCTCTGGGAGGAAGAGGTCAGAGGTCAGGGAGGGATGGATACAGTGACCCAGAGCTAACTGTTAGCATTCTAGCCGTTAGCTGCTTGTAGTTTGAAGTGGAAGCTGTGACACATTCAGACTGGAAATGGGTTCATGAGGAGCTGAACTGACTGGATCACTGGAACAGAACCGCTGTCGGCTGATTCTTCCTGAGATCCTGGAGGTTCAGGCAGCGTCTGTCTCCGCAGCAGGACGGGTTTCTGGGTCCAGCTAAGGAAAAGTTACAACATGAGACAAACTGTAAACATGTATTTAATCTGCTCCCGGCCGGTTGGTGAACAGATGACTTCCTGCTCCGGGTTCGTCATCCTGCAGCTGATCTGTGATGGGTGAGAATCTCAGGTTCGCTTTTTAAACATCGCCCTGTTGTTGGAGATAAAAAATGGCCGAGCTCAGGTAAAAACACAAGTGTCTGCTGCTGACTGAGAGTTTAATCATCCCCAATAATCTGCGCTGAATCTGGAGGTGGACGCTCCTACCTGTGGGAGCTGCAGGGAGTTAATCACAGGCAGCAGTCCTCTGCAGTCTTACTGTCCTTGGGTGATGAAGACGCTGCTGATAAAAGTTAGAAAATGTGCAGAATCCGTAAAAAACATGTAATCTGCAGGAATCAGCTCGGAATTACTGATTATTAATTTGAATGTTGAATTGCTGAATGTCTTATTACCGTAAAAAGCATCAGCTGCGGGAATCTGGAGCAGATTGGTCACGTTCCGTTTTGCTCAGGCAGAACGTTCCAGATCCGGTTCTGTTGGTTTTCTAATTGAATCTTTAGGAGAAACGAACTGAAACCCTGCAGGAATTTTCTCTGAATTTTCAAAAAGCAGTAAAAGAGAACCTGATGAATGTTCATTTTGCAAATAAAGTCCAATCTTCCACATGCGTTTGTTGTAATGATTTGTAAGCTGCTGCATCATTTGCTCCGTGATTTTGGAAACCTGAGCAGGACAGCAGCGGCTCCCAGCTTCACCTCCAGCTGATGCAACTCGGTGGTAAACATGCCGCTGTCCCAACTTTTTAAAAAAAAACTTGCTGCCGGCATCAAATTTAAACTAAAATCTATTTAAATTTCCGCCTTTCTAGATTTCAGACGCCGTCTTTGTATCATTAAGTAAAGAGTTTGGGCTGTTTCGTCATGCAGCAGCTGATTGGCTGCTCCACCTGCGCCTCACCTGTCGGGGAACAGACAGCGTCAGTGTTTGCCTCGCGGCGGCGCTCAGGTTAATGATGGGATGTCGGGACTGCGCATGTCACGGCCTGCAGGCCAGCGCAGCTTCCTGAAGGAAACACCTGAATCCCCCCCGGTTCCCCGTAACGGCGCTGATCCGCCCAGCATGAGCGGAAGTCACTGCGAGGCGGTTACGAAAGGGACGATGAGCGGCTCTGGTTTTATGTTGTCCATAAAGTTTCTGCTCGGATCCACTCTGGAGGATTCTGGTTCGTGTTTCCTTCTTTTCCCAGAACCGCAGCCTGTAATTTCACGTCCCTCAACAGTTTATTATTCTGCTCCACTTTCACAAAATTGGTGGAATTACATTTTAAAATTCATGCTGCTTTCAATACAGCGGGAATATTTTTCTTTTTGTGTCATTTCTAGTTTTTTTCTTTTGGTCGATTTAAGAAACAAAATGAGCCTGAAAAGCAAAACCTGTAAAATCTGATGTGAGTCATTTTTAATCGATGAGTAAAATGTTTCTCTAGTTTCTGGACAGCGTTACTCTGAGAGGAAAAGTTTAGGAGCGAACAACAGGAAATGATTTAAAGGGGCAGCATTGTGTCAAATTGACGATTTTTCATTTTTACATCATGTTATAATTTTATTCATTAATAACGAACCTGGAGTGTTGCTTTGATTCTTTTACGTTTGAGAAGTCATTTCATCTCCATGGCAACCAGCCGGCTGTTAAAACGCCTGGGTGGACCTAGCCCCGCCTTCGAGGCGCAGCTCCTCCCCCGCGCAGCTCCTTCAGACTAGCCAGCAGCAATTAGCAACCAGCTGCGGAGCTCATTACAGGAGCTGCTGCTCAGAGCAACGCTGGTAGAAACGTTAAAGGGTTAACAGAGGAGCCGTGTTGGGGCGACTTCCCAACATGGCTCCTCTGGAGCTTTTGGAAGAGCAGGAGATTTTAAAGGGACGATTGCAGAAAATGTACTAGGATAGGAAAAACTAAACCGACTGGAAAATATGATCCAAACAGAACATGAGAATATGTTTTATCCCAACCGTAACTCAGCACCAGGAGAGACGGAATCAACTTCTGCTCCTTAAATCTGAAGGGGTAAAAGTGGAATTTTCTGTTTACAGAATTAGGCAGTTTGGACTCAGCTGGGATTGTTTCTTCCTGGTTCTGGTACCATTTCACTTTGACTTTGCAGCTTTTGGAGAAGGAGCCGTCAGGAGGTCCTGATCAGCCAATCAGAAGCAGATTAGACAATAATTGCAATGGAGTCGATTCTTTTCTGACTTTCTTCATTATTTACATCAGAAAGAGGCAGAAATGCGACTGGAGATGAAAACGATCTGAAGCTGAAGCCAAGTTTTAGTTTCTGAGATCATCCAGGTGGGAGGAGCTTTGATGACATCATCACTGGAGGCCATTTTGGGTCATCTGGGATGAAGGAAGTTGAAGAAACCTTTGCTCTGCTTCTGTCTTTACTAAAGTTCATATATGATTGTATTAATAATACATGGTGTAAATGAACTTCCTGTCTGCGCTGACCCCTGCAGGACGGAGGGAGGAGGACGATGGGGGTCGGCTTTTCTCCGCGCCTCACTCTGCTGTGCCTCGGCTTCGTCTCCGGGGTTCGAACCCTCAACCCCGATGACCCCAACGTGTGCAGCCACTGGGAGAGGTCAGTTCTGATTTAGCGCCGGTCGGAACCGCCCCGGCGCTCTAATGGACTCCCTGCCACAAATCAGAGTCGGGGAGTTCTGCCAAAAGCCGGATGCAGAAGGGAAAAGGTTTACGGCGCGGGCAGAGGGGGGCAGATGGAGGCCGTAAATTCCAAACGGTGGCAGCGAGCTCGGACTTCTGGGACAAAAAAATCCCAGAGCCGGTTCTGATCGATGGGAATTTTCCAAATGGATATTGGCTGCAAACATGATTCCAGTTTTCTCTTCATGTTTCCCTTCCTGCTGGTCCGTTTAAAGGGAATTTCCTTCTGAAGCCTCAGTTCCACTAAAACCTTCCCGGGAATGCTGGACGTTTTCAGACGGAAACCTCGAACTCTGAGGTGTCCAAACTTTGTGCTTAAATAATTTTGTGAATTCTTTTCTCTTTACCTGCTGAGCAACAAATTGGCTTGTATTTTAATTTGCAGTTTCCTAACTTGTCAGTCACAATATTATTTTTGGTTTATTCCCAGAAACAACAATAAGAGCCATCTTTGAAAACCTTTAAGTGGATTTAATGATTGGCTGTGACTGAGTCTGTTTTTGAGTAAAAAGTCACTGGAGATCTTCGGCCTGCAGCTCATTATTACCAATTTTCAGAATTATTGTGGGATACAGAAGGAATAAAAATGTGAAAAACTATCTAGTCCATTAGAAGTAAAACATTAGTTTTGTTCCTAAAAGTTAATACTAGATATAAATTTCTAATTGAAAGTTTCATACAAAGAGAAACAGAAAAATTCTCCGTCTTCAGCTGTGCTGTTCCTAATCTGCATCCAGGGCCACTTGAAACTACTCACAGGGCCGCAAACGGCCCCCGTGCCTCACTTTGGACACCCTGCTCTAACATGATGGTGGTTCTTCTTCTGCAGCTACGCCGTCACCGTGCAGGAATCCTACGCCCATCCGTTCGACCAGGTCTACTACACCCGCTGCACCGACATCCTCAACTGGTTCAAATGCACCAAACACAGGTAGGAACACCAGGACGTTCCCGACGCTCCCAACACTCCCAACATTCCCAACACTCCCAACGCTCCCAACATTCCCAACATTCCCAACAGTCCCAATGCTCCCAACGTTCCCAACGCTCCCAACACTCCCAATAGTCCCAACGCTCCCAACGCTCCCAACACTCCCAATAGTCCCAACGCTCCCAATGCTCCCAACGTTCCCAACGCTCCCAACACTCCCAATAGTCCCAACGCTCCCAACACTCCCAATAGTCCCAACGCTCCCAATGCTCCCAACGTTCCCAACGCTCCCAACACTCCCAACATTCCCAACACTCCCAACGCTCCCAACGTTCCCAACATTCCCAATAGTCCCAATGCTCCCAACGTTCCCAACACTCCCAATAGTCCCAACGCTCCCAATGCTCCCAACACTCCCAATAGTCCCAACGCTCCCAATGCTCCCAACGTTCCCAACGCTCCCAACACTCCCAATAGTCCCAACGCTCCCAACACTCCCAATAGTCCCAACGCTCCCAATGCTCCCAACGCTCCCAACGCTCCCAACGTTCCCAACGCTCCCAACACTCCCAACGTTCCCAACATTCCCAATAGTCCCAATGCTCCCAACGTTCCCAACGCTCCCAACGCTCCCAACGTTCCCAACGCTCCCAACACTCCCAACGTTCCCAACACTCCCAATAGTCCCAACGCTCCCAATGCTCCCAACACTCCCAATAGTCCCAACGCTCCCAATGCTCCCAACGTTCCCAACGCTCCCAACACTCCCAATAGTCCCAACGCTCCCAACACTCCCAATAGTCCCAACGCTCCCAATGCTCCCAACGTTCCCAACGCTCCCAACGCTCCCAACGTTCCCAACGCTCCCAACACTCCCAACGTTCCCAACATTCCCAATAGTCCCAACGCTCCCAACGTTCCCAACGCTCCCAACGCTCCCAACGCTCCCAACGCTCCCAACGTTCCCAACGCTCCCAACACTCCCAATAGTCCCAACGCTCCCAATGCTCCCAACACTCCCAATAGTCCCAACACTCCCAAATAATCCAGAAAAACACGAGGGAGCATTTCCTGTCCAGGGTGTCCATTGAGCCTTAAAAAGTCTTAAATAATTGAAAACAGTAATTTGGCCTTAAATGCTTTAATCAGGTTTTACATTTTGTCAAAATTTATCATATTTCTGTCAGGTAAAAGTTTGGGTCAAACTCAGACATCTTTACTGCGTTCTGTCACTCACTGCTAGCATAGCATAGCCTTGCTAGCTCTTTTGCTTTGATCATGGGTTAGTGCAGAGGTTCCCAAACTGTGGGGCGCGCCCCCTAAAGGGGGCGTCGTTCAACCACAGAGCCACAGTCTAACTCTGGAACCACTGGGTTACTGCAGATTTAGTCTTAATTTTCTTTCATAATGCTCTTAAAAAGTTTTAAATTTGAGTTGATGGAACCTGCAGAAACCCTTAAAGGATCCCAACAGAAAAAAAACTGAGAAAACACAAAGGCTCCTTTAATAAAAAAAGAATAAATAAAAATCTAAAAAGTGTGGCAGGCATTTATATTCTGTCTCCAGGTTTGTGCGTCTACAGACTGAAACATCTCAATCTCAGTCAGACTGGATGCAGATCATCCGTTTTCAAGTCTTACCACAGATTTTCTTCTGAATTTAGGTCTGGACTTTGACTAGGCCGTTCTAACACATTAATCTTTTCTGCTCTAAACCATCCCTTCTCATCTCTGGCTGCATGTTCAGGCGGGTTGTCCTGCTGAAACCCAGGATCCTCCTGAATTTAACTCTTGACTAGCTTCCCACAGCCTGATGCTGCCACCACCGTGCCTCACTGCGTGTCCAGACTCAGGCTCGGTCTCCGGCTAGCAGGCCGTCTCCTTCCACATGCCTCCTGGGTTCATCCGTCCTAAAATCACATCAAAACGTCACAGTTTGAGGCTGAAAAGTGAAAGAATCTGTTTTATTGGTGAAACTTTCTGCAGCTCCTGCTTCGCTTCCTTTATTCAGCCGTTCCAGCGTCTTAGCAAGTCTCCATCAAATGCTTCATTACTTCCTGGCTGTTTTCGTCCCACAGGAAGTGAGCAGCTGATGCTGGCGTTCTGACGAAGGCGTCTTCGCTTTGCCCAGGTTTTCTGCCAGTGTGGAGTTTTTAATTCCACGTTTCTATCGGCTGAGCAGAAAGACGAGCAGAGCTCAGCCGACCTCCAGCGAAGCCCTTCAGGCCTCATCATGGACGTTCAAAGAGTTTCTGTTGAAAAGACTCTTTCTTCTGATTGGAGACATTTTCAGGGAATGTTTGTGATCAAGCAGAACCCCAAGGTTTAAACACTGAAGCAGAGTAAAAATAGAAATAATAAGAAAAGTGTTTCGCAACGTGAGGAGAGCGAGGACTGATTCAACATTTCAGTTTCCGTCCCAGACTTTCCTGTCACCAACGATTCTCCAGCTCTGCTGACGGTCGGATTCAAGGAATCCGCTTCAAATTGGGTATTTAGCTTCTTCTGACAGAACCCAGAAAATATGAGTGAGAATATTTCTGAGATCATTTTCACAGTTCATTCCACACACACACGCACACGCACACACACACACACGCACACGCACGCGCACACGCACACGCGCGCGCACACGCACACACGCACACACACACACACACACACACGCAGTCTAACGCAGCTATCCAACAGGGACATTCCATTGACTTCCATTCATTT